>NC_067155.1:32862597-33163014 GCF_903995435.1 Acomys russatus | reverse complement strand
GTTGTTTGGATTAGTTGTGTGTATTGTAGCTCTAGATCCCAGGTTAGATGAATAAAAAGCAAAGATTTCCCCTCCCCCCCCCCCTTCAGGCTGTGTGTTCCTGCAGTTGTTGCTTTTGGTGTCTAGAAACCTTTTATTTTTATGCAATCCTATTAGTTGTTAGCAGCATTTCTGAGTTATGGAAGTTCTTTTCAGAAGGTGCTTGCCCATGTCTTATAGTGTGTCCTACTTAAGGGTTTCAGAGTTCATCTTGCATTAGGCTCTTGGATGGACTTTGAATTGGTTTTGGACAGGGAGAGGAGCTATAGATCTAGTTTCAGTTATCTACATGTTTTCCCAACACTATTGCAAGAGACTGTCTTTTCTCCGGTGACTATTTAGGCATCCTTATAAAAACTCATGTGACTGACTGTGTAGGTTTGCATCTGGGTCTCTATTCTAGTCTGTTATCTCAGTGTCTGCTGTGTGCAGGTGCATGCTGTTTTGTTACTGAGGATTAGGAAGATCCTTGGAAATGTGGCCATGCCTCCAGCACTGCTCTTTTTGCTCAGTAATGTCCTGTTATATAGGGTGATTTTTATTTTGATTTACTTATTATTGACGGTCCGTCCGTGCAAGCCTGGAAGTTGCTGTGTAGGCAAGGATGACTGAGCTCCAGATCCCCTGCTTCTACCCCGAGTGCTATGATTCGGAGTGCATCACCGCATCTGGTTTATATGGTGTTGGGCACTGAAGCCAGGGTTCCTGCATACTAGTGAAGCACACTTCCAACTAAGCCACGTCCCTGGTGCACTCCTCATGTTTTGAGACAGGGTCTCATAGTGTAGACAAGGCTAGCCTGGAATTTCCCTTCCTGCCACAACTGGTCTTTTTGGTTTTTCAAGACAGGGTCTCTCTGTGTTAGCTTTGGCTGTCTTGGACTCCCTTTGTAGACCAGGCTGGCCTCGAACTCACAGCGATCCGCCTGCCTCTGCCTCCCGAGTGCTGGAGCCACAGCTGGTCTTAAACTCAGCAGTCTTCATGCTCCATTATGTTGCTCAGGCTATTTCAAATCCCTGAGCTCACATGATCCTCCTGCCTCAGGGACTACATGACAATGGTATCTCATGTTGCTTTTTCATAAGTGTAGTGACAGCTGAAAAGAAGCCATCTCAGTTAGGTGTGTCCGCTGCCTGCTCCTCTACCTCCTGTTTATGGTATTTCTGCATACTGTTAATTGCAGGCAGTTGGGGGTGGTGGTGATATTGTTTGAAACAAAGTCTAATTTCATAGCCCAGGGTGGCCTCAAACCTGAAATCCCAGCACTTAGGAGGCCAAGGCAGAAGGCTTTCATTATATTTGAGGCCACAGCCTATGGCTTACGCAGTAACTTCTGTCCAGTCTGGGGTAAGGCTATGAGACATTACCTCAAAATAACAACAAACTAATCAACTCATGATCTTGACTGAGCCTTTTACATACTAGTATTATAGGCTAAACAACATGCCCAGCTAACTTTTATTAACACATTTCTCCCCCTCCCTTTTGTTTTTTGTATTTTTAGATATCCTTGGACAGCCTGAAACTCACCGCATTGAGCAGCCTGACTTTGGACTCATGGACAGGCACATCGCCTCAGCTTCCAGGGTGCTGAGATTATAGATTTATGCCGCCATGCACAGCTCTGGTGGGGTTTTTTTGTTTTTGTTTTTGTTTTTTGTTTTTTTGTTTTTTGTTTTTTGTTTTTTTCTTTGAGACAAGGTCTCCCTTTCTATCCCAGCTGAGTTACAGCAAGCTTCTTGCTCTGGCCTCTAGAGTGCTGGGTTTTCAGCTGTATATGCCCACACCCAACTCGCTTTCTGTACCTTAGGGTGTTTTGACATTTTCTAAAGCTTGAGGGCTTGGGAGAGACTTAAGCTTTTAGGGGAGGTCATTGTTTGGGGCCACAATGCGCTCTCTACTAGGGGCGTGGCTATCCTAAACAAACCAACCAACCCTCAGTCTGTATTCCCAACAACTTCTTGATTTAAGTCTCATACTCAAGACAGTGTTTCTCTTCCTCTGACTCAGCCAAGGCCAGGTATCGGGAAACTGGCTACAACTCCTGGATCCAAAAGCCACCACACTGCTCCAGTTTGCCAGTGCTGAGCACCTGGCTGGGCTCAGGTTTGCTTTGCCCTTGGAAATGCCAGCAAAGACTCTACCGCAGACTTCCCTGCACCTCCTACTTCTTTGTTTTAGGAGCCCGGGTTACTCTGCAACTTTCCACGTAGCCTACTGACCTTGAACTTGTGACTTTCCCTCATCAGGCTCCTGAGTGCTAAGATTGCATGTGCAGTTCTACACAGTGAGCATTCTCCCATCAACCCATGTCTACTAAATACAGACTTGGTGCTTCCCCTTGGCCCTGCCTAGCCATGGGGCAGCCCCCCTCTCTGGGTGGGATCTGTGACTGTAGAACCATCTTCCAAGTTTCCTTCTGATCCCCTCCAGGGACTGTAATATCTTTACCATCCCACCTCCAACATCTGCATCCTTAATAAGTACCTGTGTCTAGGAAAGGGGTTGTGAGGACACAGGACAGATGACGAACCAAGGGCCTTAACTCACCTTGAGAAATAGATGAAAGAAACTTGGAGACTAGTGGGATATTCTCCTGTTTCAGTGGAGAGCCTCTTGGTGGGGGGGGGGGGCGGGGGGACTGTCAGCAGACTTGACCACAGGAGTCAAAGGTCCTAGAACCTGATGATTTGTTCACTATCTGTGGTACCAATAAACCTAGAAACAAAGATGAGTGGTTGTTACTAAGAAAGGATACTGGGGGACCAGAAGGATGCCTCAGTGGGTAAACCCTGATGGCCCAAGTCCTATCCCCAAGACCCACATGTTAGAACAAAGTGACTCCTCCAAGTTGTTCTCTGATCTCCACATGTGCACTGAGGCCTGCATGCCCACACACATAAAATAAATGAATTTATGCTTTAAGAAACGGCAGTATGACTGAGGAACAAACACAATTGGCAGAGTGCTACCCTAATGTGCAAGAAGCCATGGGTTCCTTCTGTCAAACCCTTGCTGGATCAGGAGTTCCTGTCTTCTCTGGGCACACAGTGAGTCCTTCACTATACTGCAGGGTTACAAGAGACCATGAAATGCCATTAAAGGCTCTCCCTCCATCTCTGCTCATTCTCACTCTTTTTAATCTCTGAGTGTTTGTGTATGAGTGGGAGGGGGTGGGCAACATATGACACGGTGCATGTGTGCAAGCCACAGGGCCTCCCTGGGCATCAGAGCTTGTCCTCAGCCTTCTTTTGGGGCAGGGTCTTTTGTTCTCCTTTGCATGTGGCGGCCTAGCTGCCCACACGCTTCTGTAGAGTCTTCTCTCTCGCCTGTTCTCTCACCCTAGGAGAGCCAGGAGTACTGACACAGGGTGCCCCACTTGTTGGGCTTAGAGGCCCCCATCACCACATGCGGGCCTTAACCCTCGTTCTTCTCTTCTGCCACTTGAATTAATCCTTCCAACTTCCTTCCAAGTTGGCTTAGGTTACCTCTTGGGATTATAAAGACTTTACCTTGCCACCTCCAATGTCTGCGTCCTTAGTATATATACACTGCAGGCATCCAGAAAGGGGGCTGGGTGGGGCATAGGACACATGTCCAGCCAGGTAGGTATCTAATTCACCTCAAGAAATAGAGGGAAGGGGGGGAAAAAAAAGGAAATAGAGGGAAGAGACTTGGGGCTTCTCTCTGAAGGGACAGCCTAAGGGTGAAAGGTAGTGCAGGGAAATGACCACTGAGGTCCGAGGTCCTGAGAAGAGTGACCTCGGTCAGCACCTGCAGCACAGCTCAGGCTCCTAAAGGCAAAGGGTCAGGATTGTGCTTAGAAAAGACATGAGGGCTGGGGGTGTAACCCAAGTGCTTGCTTAGTTTTCCTGATGCCCTGGGTTTGATTCCCCAGCACCAGATGCAAATATGGCTGCTCATGCCTGCAATCCCAGCTCTTGGGGAGGTGGAGGCAGGAGAACCAGGCCATCCTGTGCTACCCTGCAAGGTTGAGGCCAGCCAGGGTCACCTGGGCCTCAGTCTCAGAAAAGCTTAAAGAAAAATCAAGAAAACAAAGGGGATTGCAGAGGAGTGCTCAGTGGGTAGTGTGAGAACCCAGACCTTCTACCTGCTGCTCCCTCCCCCAAAATCAGGCCACACCCTCTGCAGTCTCTCAAAGCCAGGGACACAGCTGCTGTGACCTGACAGCTCTTATGGAGTTCCCTTCTCTCCATCCCCCTTAGGGCTGCAAGCCCAGCCCCTCTGATGCCCAGACAACCTTGAATTAAATAAATGAAAGCACCTTCTCCTACTCAACTGAACTGTGTCTCTTTCTCTTCAGGGTCCTCATGGTGCTATGCCTGGTGACTCTCTTTCCTTATGTGCTTTCCCCTCAGCCCCCATCATGGCCGCTTCTGTCCATGAGCTGGTAGCTCTCCCTAATATGGCTCTATCAAGGGTGAATCCCTTCTACCTCTATTTCCTGTGGGCCCATCTTTATCTGTTGTTTACAGCAGGAGGCTGCTCTCTTAGTAGGAGTTACTAGGGGAAATTAACAGTTCTCTGAAAAACACCTGTAAAGCCAGCCATGGTGCTGTGCCTGTCACGTTAGCACTTAGGAGATGGGGCCAGGAAGGTCATCAAGACTTCAGGGTGACCTTCTGCTATAGGCCAGCCTGGCCCGCATGTGTTCCTGCTTCATAAAGCCAACCTGAAAACTGTCAGCAACAAAATGTTATTTTGAGGAGGGGGATTGTCAGCCACACAGCCCTTTCACGGGCAAGTGGCTGCAGTTACAGCCTTGCTGTTTTAGAGTCTGTATAATCACTGTGAAGACACTTGCAGCTGCAGAAGACAATCATGGCTAAAGCCCAGTGTGGACATCCTGCACCCCACAGCTATTTTTGCCTTGGCCAGAAAGGGAGTGACTGATTCATCCTAAAACCAATCTATGACTAATGTAAAACTATAAACCTTATTTTGAGTGACAGACTGTGTCAATGCTGTGATACCCTTGTCATAACTGTATACTGGGTAAATAACTAGGCTGCATAAGCTTTGAATTCTTTTACGTTTTTGAGACAAGGTCAGGACTCAAGCTGGTATATAGCCAGGATTACTTTTTTTTAATGATTGATTTTTATGTGGATTGATGTTTTGTCTGCGAGAGGGTGTTGGATCATCTGGAACTGGAGTTATAGACAGTTGTGAGCTGCCATGTGGGTGCTGGGAATTGAACCCGGGTCCTCTGGAAGAGCAGCCAGTGCTCTTAACCACTGAGCCATCCTTCCAGCCCCAAGTGATACTTTTTGAACTCCTGATTCTCCTGCTTTTAACCTCTGTACTGGAGACATGGGTGAAAGCTGCCTTGACTGTTCTGGTTGGCTTAGTTGAAACAGTGTTTCACTTTGTGTCCTAGGCTGCCCCTGGAACTCACAGTCATACTGGGCCTCTACTTCCGCGGAACTCGGGACTTAGAATGTGTATGTTGTCACCCTTGACTTACTTTCTTAGGATGTTTTTACATCTTCCAAAGCTTTCTGGATTGAGCAGTGTCTCCTACCCCTGCTAGGGTCACTGATTCTTGCCGGTAGAAACAGCTCTTTACCTGGAGCTTACTGTCTGTCAACTACAAACCAATCCAGAGTATAAGGGAACGACCAACTCACCGTGACCTAAAACAATGGGTTCACAACTTAGTGTATTCGAAGCCAGTAGAGCTCAGACTGCACAGGGATGAGGGATAAGAAATGTTAAGTACTAGTCTTTTCTATCAAATGTTGTAAAACTGGTGTTTGTGACAAAGAATTCAATCTTTTTGTATGCCCCACACAGACCTTGTACGATTTTTATGCAAATATTTTAATCCCTCCCGCAACCTGGCAAAACCTTTGTCACACAACTTAAAGTGACTTAAATGGCAGACCCCTTCCGGTTTTCCTTCATTTTGTTTGCTCTGATTCATTTAAACTAGCCAATGAAAAACTCCTGTGAGGTGAGACCCCAGCCCAAGGGGAAAAGACATAGTCACCACCTACCTTAAAATAAAAACCAACTGTACTTCCTAGCCTGTGTGTTTGCATTTCTGAGCACTCCCTTTTGATCAAGTTTTGCTTTGCCTTTGTTTGGATATTCCTTTGTGTGACCCTGAGAAGATTTCCAATAATTTGGGGCTTGTCCAGGATTTCAGATCCATCTGGGAGAATGTCCAGATCCTCTCCCGAGTCATGACAGCTGGGTTTGTTGGTTGTAGATGCTGCTTCATAGAAACAGAGTTAAGAAGGCCATTGACACCTCGCCTGAATACCCAGCCTCTCCTACTGGCTGGCTTTAAGTCTGCCTTAGACTTCGTGGCCTCATGTTTTTTGGGGGACCAGGGAGGAAGAAACTAAAGTATATAAACTAAGAGAAATTAGGGAGTGGGGTCCCCACTATGCATCTATAGAGAAGCTGGAATATGCACTGAATGAAAAACCCTGTGCGGCTAGGCCCTGCTTAGTGGGCCTACAAGGAAAGTTCTCACAATAAATGATAAGTTTATGTGTTAGCATAATTATTTCTTATGGTATTAAGGAAACCAGAAAGTTAAAAAAAAAAAAAAATAGAAGGTTATAGAAATGAAAGGCGTGGTGGCGCACACCTTTAATCCCAGCACTCGGGAGGCAGAGGCAGGCGGATCGCTGTGAGTTCGAGGCTAGCCTGGTCTACAGAGTGAGTCTAGGACAGCCAGGGCTACATAGAGAAACCCTGTCTCAGAAAGAAAGAAAAAAAAGATGGTTGGATATTTCGAGAATGTAAAAGAAAACTAGAAAGTACATTCAAATTGTGAGGATCTGAGTAAGTTATTTAAGATGAGACTTAGAGATATGTATATTAAAATCTTTAAATGTTAAAAACCTCTGTTTAAATCAATGGAGCCATTGATCTGCTCTTTATAACAAGCACAAGAACCGATTACAATGTCTAATCAATGTTTATTTTCAAGTGTTTGGTCTCTGCCCAGGTTTTATCTAAATATAACATAGTAGTTAAAAGTACCAGCCTGGTGTAACTGACCTTCTGGGTGTTAGTGGTGGTTTGAATGATAACGGTCCCTATAGGTTCACTGAGAGTGACACTATTAGAGGTCTGCCTTGTTGGAGGACTTCCAATAAGGGTGTCACTGGGCATGGGCTTGAGGGTTTCAGAAGCACAAGCCAGGCCAGTGGCCCACTCTCTGTTCCTGCTGCCTGCGGATGCAGATGTAGAAGAGCTCTCAGCTGCTTCTCCAGCACGTGTCTGCCTGTGTGCCACTACACCTCCTGCCGATGATGATGCAGTAAGCCTCCAAACTGTAAGCCAGCCCCAATTAAATGCTGTCCTTATTAAGAGTTGTTGTGGTCATGGTGTCTCTCTTCACAGCAATAGAACCCTAACTAAGATGCATTCAGTAACTATGCTTTAGAGGCCTATAGCGATGTGCTAAGAGGGGTTTGTTTTGCTTTGTTTTTTAAGACAGGGTTTCTCTGTGTAACAACAGCCCTGGCTGTCCTGGGACTTGTTTTGTGCACTGGTGCTCGGATCAAAGGTGTGCGCTGCCACCACTACCTCATAGGAGGAATTTAAAGGGAGAATACTTCCCCCTTGCCCTCCAAGGTCAGCTGGGCCCCAGGGGACTGCTCGAATGTTCTGTAACTGTGGGAAGCCATCTGTTCTCCTGTTCAGGGAGACCATGGAGACCCCACCCAATGAATTCTAACCAGTCACAAAAAAGGAAATTTTTCTTCAATGCTTCCAAGCAAAGCCATGGTTAAGCAAGCGTTTTGTCCTACCCTCACAGAGACAACAGGCAAAAGGAAGGCTGAAGGAGCCAGAGGTTCCTCTCAAGCCCTAGTGATCCCTGAAGCAGATCCTCAACTGGCCTTAACCGTGAAATCAGGTGATTTATTTCGGTCACCTATGAAACCTTAAACACCCAGAGAGAAAAGACAACCCCAACTAAGATGATCAGTATGTGGGGTTTTGTCATTTGGTTGGTTGGTTTTGTTTAGTTTTGTTTTGTTTTTTGACAGGCCAAGAGATAACATCCCCCAGATTTTGGACTTACATCCATGAGACGTTAATTTAGATAATTATTTCTCACTAAGAGTTTTCTTCTTGGGCTGGAGAGATGGCTCAGGGGTTAAGAGCACTGGCTGCTCTTCCAAAGGTCCTGAGTTCAATTCCCAGCAACCACATGGTGGCTCACAGCCATCTATAATGAGATCTGGCGCCCTCTTCTGGTGTACATGCAGGCAAAACACTGTGTCTATATGATAAATAAATAAATCTTTAAAAAGAAGAAAGCATTTTCTTGATAAGAAACTGCAACCAGATGTGAGACCACAGGTCTTGCCTCAGTTTAAAACTACAGTGCTTGCCTGCAGCCCAAGGAGACAGACCTGCTACTGTTTTAACCTAAACATCAAATGAGGGCTAAGTAATCTCTTCTCTCCCTAAGAAGCCATATGGGAGGGGTGGCATCCTGACGTTTGCCATGCAAAGGCCATCAGATGGTCTGACAGCAGACAGACCCCGGCCACCCTGACCCCAGTCTTAAAGGTGGAAGAAAAATGAATAGGAGCCCAATAGAGGGGACTTCTTGTGAGCCTGGCCAGATGCTCTCATGACCATGATGTGCTCTGCTTCCCCTGGCTCTTTTGCCTTTACCTGTCCCTTGTCTCTCTTTCCAGGCACCAGACAGGGACTTCTTTTCCTCCCTCTCTGCACCTGGCTGTTACACAGCTAAACCTAGGGTTCCCTCTTAAAGGAAGAGGGGATGATGAAAGCAAGTGAGATCTGGCTTGGCAGTTTAAGGGGGGAAACAAACAAAAATAACCAGTTTATCTCTTGGCTAAAAGCCAGAAAGTTTCTTAGGACTCTAGGCAGCTTCATCCTTGCCAGAAGCCAAAGATGCCACCAATCAGATGGGTTCCTGAATACCATATTCTCATATTCATTCTCTGTCTCTCTGTCTCTGTCTCTCTGTCTCTCTGTCTCTGTCTCTCTCCTTCTAGTCAAGAGAATAGTTAGGCTGGATCAATCTTTAGGCCAACAGACCACCCCAACAATGTAGATCCACCTTTAACCATGCTAAAAAGTTAATTCCCTATATTAGGGACCTAATTTAGAGGCTTGTTGAGTTTGCTATTACTAAACAGGCATGTCCTCCTATTAAGAGTTCTTACTCCAAGCTGGGCAGTGGTGGAGCATGCCTTTAATCCCAGCACTCGGGAGGCAAAGGCAGGTGGATCGCTGTGAGTTCAAGACCAGCCTGGTCTACAAAAATGAGTCTAGGACAGCCAAGGCTACAAAGAGAAACCCTGTCTGGAAAAACCAAAAATAAAATAAAACAAAACAAAGAGTTCTTACTCCAAGATATGACAGCAAAAGAAAGCCAACACCTTTTTGTTTTGTTTTATTGCCTCAAAACAGGGTTTCTCTGTGTAGCCTTGGCTGTCCTGGACTCTCTTGTAGACCAGGCTGTCCTTGAACTCACAGATATGTGCCTGCCTCTGTCTCCCAGAGTGCTGGAGGGATGGAAGGCGTGGGCCAATGTGCCCAGCTGCCAACACCTTCTTAATGAGTTTGAAGAAAGAGGAATGTATGAGAAATATTAAATATTAAGTCTTTCCCATCAAACACTGTAAAACTTGGGTAATGACAATGAATTCAAATCTTTTTATTTCCCCTGTCTTTTAAGACTTTTATGCCAATGTGTTTTCCCTCCCCCATACGCCCAGAACCTGGTAATCCTTTGTAGTTGGACATAAAGCCCCTGCTTAGTCTCAGAACTTTGGTGACTAAAGCTGCAGACCCTTTCTGATTTCCCTCTTTCCTTTGCCCTGATTCTTTAAAAAACAAACAAACAAACAAAAAACCAAATGCAAAAGCCTGTGAGGTGAGACCCAGCCAATGGTGAAATGACACCGTCACCTGTGTTAGAATAAAAACCAAGCGCCCACACCCCGCTCCAGTCTGCTGCTTGCTCTTCTGCGTGCACCCTCTTGATCAAGAGTCAAGGCTTGCTTTAAGGCATCCTGTATAAGACACCGAGACTATTTCTAACAGAGGAAAAGGTTTTGGGTTTTTTGTTTGTTTGTTTGTTTTTGCTTTTTCAAGACAGAGTTTCTCTGAGTAGCCTTAGCTATCCTGGACTTGCTTCGTAGACCAGACTGGCCTCAAACTCAGAGATCTGCCTGCCTGTGCCTTCCCAAGTGCTGGGATTACAGACACTACCATACCTCACCTGAAAATATTTATTTTATTTTATTTTGGTTTTTCGAGACAAGGTTTCTCTGTGTAGTCTTGGTTTGTCTAGACTCTCTTTGGAGACCAGGCTGGCCTTGAACTCACAGAGGTCCGCCTACCTCTGCCTCCCAAGTGCTGGGATTAACGGCATATACCACCACATCTGGCTCCTGAAAATATTTCTAACAGAGGAAAAGTTTTTTGTTTTGTTCCTTAAAGGCAAAAAACCCAACCAACCAACCAACCAAACAAACAAAAACCAACCACATTTCTGTATGGGTGGTAGGCCAGGGAACTTGTCTCTACCTTTTCTGCCAACTTCAAGAAACTAAACACTGAACCAAGAGAATAAAATTCTTCTTGAGAGTTAAAAGTGAGCCCTCTGACTTGGGTATCAGGAAGACACCAGCTGGGTGACCTTGGTAGAACATGTCTGCCTTAGTCATGATCAAAACAAAACAAAACAAATCAGTGTTAGTCCTTTGTGTCCAGAATGCTAGAGACCTGGTATAGAGCCCAAACTCAGAGGCTGCCCATAGTTAGATTCAGTCTATTTAACCAGCAGGCAAGTTGCAGCAACTGCCCTAAAGCACAGCAGTAAGCCACCATGCCAACTGCCTAGAAGGTGAGCAGCAGCCCTTCCTAGGGCTCCTGCATATGCATTAGCGTGCCTGTTGCAAGCTCTTGCCGCTTGTGTATGTATTACCTTAATGCAGGGAGGTTCACCAGTAGTTCTTTGGTTTTTCTAATGGCTCAGTTACAGGGTCCATCTCACTGAAATCAGTATCCCATCCTTGTGATCTAAGGGCTTTGCAATTAACTAAAAGAAACCAAGTTCAAATAGCAGAAACCTGCCATGCCTAAGAATCTCCATTGTTGCTTCTGGGTTCTTGGAGGTGTAAGCTGGCAAACAGTTTCCTTTAGGGGAAGGCAATGGTGTCCTTGGGAATGTATAAGACCCTGCTGCTGAACTTTCTTTCTTTTCTTTCCAGAGCTGAGGACTGAACCGAGGGCCTTGTGCTTCCTAGGCAAGCGCTCCATCACTGAGCTAAATCCCCAACCCCTGCTGAGCTGTTTCTTTAGACACCTCTGTGCCTTCTCCTTGAAAAGTTTAAAACTCTTTCCAGCCAAGATATTAATATTAAAAACCTGGCTGGAGAGAAGCTCAGTGGCTAGTAGCACTTCCTGCTCTTCTTGCAAAGAACCTGGGTTCTTCTGCACTGTACTATATACATGCAGTCAAAATACCCATGCAGATGAATTAAAAACCATTACTGGGCCTGGAGAGATGGCTCAGTGGTTAAGAGCACTGGCTGTTCTTCCAGAGGACCTGGGTTCAATTCCCAACACCCACATGGCAGCTCGTAACTGTCTGTAACTCCAGTTCCAGGGATCTGGCATTCAAACATATATCCAGGCAAAACATCAATGGACATAAAAATAAATCTTTTTTAGTTTTTTTCAAGACAAGGTTTCACTGTGTAAGAGCCCTGGCTCTCCTGGAATCACTTTGTGAATCAGGATGGCCTCGAACTCATGGAGATCTGCCTGCCTCTGTCTCCTGAGTGCTGGGATTACAGGCATGTGCTCTGTATAGAGCACCTGGCTCTATTGTTGTTGGGTTTTTTGTTTTGTTTTGTTTTGGTTTTGGTTTTGGCTTTTCAAGACAGGGTCTCTCTGTGTAGCCTTGGCTGTCCTGGACTCACTTTGTAGACCAGGCTGGCCTTGAACTCACAGCAATCCGACTGCCTCTGCCTCCCAAGTGCTGGGATTAAAGGCGTGTGCCACCACGTCCAGTTTATTATTGTATTTTAATCTGAAGCTTTCTTAGCTAGTTTCACAGTCACTATATCATCAACATAATGTAAAAAAAGTCCCATTCTAAAACTTAACACTAAATATTTCTCCAAATTTTGTGGTTCTTAAATCATGTGTACATCCTCCCCCAGCCCCCAATAAATATAAAACAAAAACCAAATCATTTAACTCAGTGGTTCTCAGCCTGTGGGTCAAGCCTTCTCTGAGATTAAATGACCTTTTCACAAAGTCGCATATCAGCTATCCTGCATACCATCTATTTACATTACAGTTCATAACAGCAGCAAACTTACAGCTATGAAGTAGCAGCCAAAATAATTTCATGACTGGGGCCAGCCCCAACGTGAGGATTAAAGGGCTGCATCAACAGGAAGTTTGCAAAGCGCTGCTTTAAATCTGCCGGGCAAGGTTAGGCTGTTCCTTTCCCCTTTTAATTCCATCCTTTCCTGGACAGATCCTCTTTTTTTTTGAACACAAACGATTTGGCTCCAGTGTAAAGTAAGAACTCAACTTCTTCTCCAGGTCCACCCAGGACAAGCCTGGGACTCCTCAGAGACAGTGTGGATGGCACTAAAGGGAGCCAGGTCGGAGCCCCTGAACCCATAGATCTGGGTCCTTGGCAAGAAGGAACTCAAGGGTCAAGCTGGTCCTCGCCTTCCTTCTCCAAGGACAGCTGGGACAATCCCTCCTCTGATGGCCACCTGCTGCTGCTAATTTGCTCTTGGTTTTGCCAGTGACTGACTGATGGGCTCCACATGGGGTCTGGAGGCAGCTGCCTGAGATGTCCTTTTTCCAGCTTACCTGGGGGGCAGCTGCCAGCAAGGCCACTTGCTTTTCAGTTTCTCTTCCCTGGGGCTGGAGCGACGGCTCAGTGGTTAAGAGTGCTGGCTCTTCTTGAGAGAGAGGACTTGGGTTCGTTTCCCAGCACACAGAAGGCAGCTCACACCCTCCTATTCCAGTGGTTCCAGGGCATCTGCTGTCCTGAATTAGACCCCTAGAATCCACACAGTGGAAGGAGAGACTCTGACCTTCACAGGCACTCCTGTGGAATACGCAAGCGCACACCCATGCGCACACACCAAATACAATAGGATAAGTTTAGCAACCTAGGACCCTGCATGACTTGGGTCATACACACACGCCCCTTTACTAATGGTGCAGTTGGCAACCTGGAACCCTCACCTACATTGAACTGCACAACCCCCTACTTTGAACAATGGAGTTATTATAGAACCCATGTGGTTACTACTCTTTTGTGGTCAGTTTCCATTCAGACATGCCTCAAACATCCTGATATGGAAGGTAGAGGCTAATACAGCTCGAGCCAGTTTGGAGAACAAGCATAGAAAGATGAATTTTAGGGAAACCCCCGGTGTTAGGGTTCTCTAATTGGAGCAAAACCATTAAGACCACACACATGCATGTGTGTTATACATACTGTATGTGTGATATATATGTAAGAAATTGTATATGGCTTACGGGATGTAGTCATTCAACAATGGCCGTCTCACAACTGAAGTGGCTGGGAATCCAGCTGTTCATCCAGCTGTTCCTCAGTCCATGAAGCTGGATGTCTTAGCAGTCCAATCTGGTGCCGAAAGGTTGGGGGCTTGCTAGAGAGCGGCTAGTCTTCAGTGCGCACTGCAAGTCTAAAGGAGCTGCTTCTGTTAACAGCAGGGATGCAGCAGCAGCAGGAACAGGGCAGATGACTATGCCAGCAAGAGTGAGGGCAAGCAGACAAAAAGTAAAGTCCTTTCTTCCTTAGAGGCTGCTGCCCTCCTTTAGGATGGGTCATCTCAAATAGGGAACAATCCATAATCTATGACATGCCACTTAGCAGCCAGTGCCTCCTCCTCCTCCTCTTCCTCCTCCTCTTCCTCTTCCTCTTCCTCCTCCTCGGCCGTGACCCAGTGCCCTTGGCTACCCTGATTCAAGGAGCACACTGCTCTCTCATAGTGTGTTTGATCTGTAGAATTAAAGTTCCCTTGCAACCGCAACATGCACACACTTGCACACGTGTGTGCCAAGGACTTGGAGTCACCCAGCTCAGATAGTGACCCCTGTAAACATTTGGCAAGTCAGCCAGGAGGTAGAAACTCAAACCCTTTCCTGTCTCCCTGCTTCAAATTCCCGGAGCGTTCTAGTTGTTCCCCGCCTGCCGTGAATGGCTGTAATGGCGGGGTGAACGAGCTGGTTTGGCCTGCCAGCTGCTGCTACTTCCCCGCACCTGGAAGAACAGGTGTAGCCACAGCTGGGCACCCTCTTCTGGCTGCTTCACCTGGGAGGGAGGGTGAACACGAGGACAAAAGGGGTAGTGGTGCTGCATGTCCCCCTAGCTGAGGACTGGAAGAGACCCACAGCAAGCCAGATAGTTTAAGCAAGAAGCCTTGCCACAAAGTAGGTCCCCCAGCATCATTCTGGTATGGAACCAAACTTTGCTGAGATATGATTTCTTTTCTTTCTTTTTTTGTTTTTTTGTTTTTTGAGAGAGGGTTTCTCTGTGTAGCCTTGGCTGTCCTGGACTCCCTTTGTAGACCAGGCTGGCCTCAAACTCACAGCGATCCACCTGCCTCTGCCTCTGCCTCCCGAGTGCTGGGATTAAAGGCGTGCGCCACCACTGCCCGGCTGAAGTGTGATTTCTAAGGTGCTTGTTCTCTGTTCTCCTTTTTGGCCTTGCTTTTTCTTGGGTCTCGTGTGTATCTAAATGGTCTAGTGTTATATTGCTGCAGGGGCTGACCGAGATACCCAACGTCCTTGAGCTCCTCCAGAGGGACCGTCCTGTCAGGTCCTGCTCTTTCCGGAGCTCCGGCACCAAGAGCATGATCACTTACTTCTGTGCTTTAACTTTGCTTGAGTAATTAGTATGCTTGCTTGCAAAGCTATGCAAGTGGGCAACTCGAGGAAGAAGGAAATAAACAGTGAGGGTGGGATACCAGACTTTTATCCAGCCGGTAGGTAACCTTTCCCCAAGAGGCACCCTTCTCACACGCAGCATAGTTAAAAGCCACTGAGATGACTGGCACTAAAAAGCTCCCATGACAGGATAACCAGCTCAAGGGGCTAGGCAAATTAGGACCTTCACGGAGCAAGGCATATGGACACATCTTACCTGGAGTGCATGGCCTCCAGGAAAGGTGGCTTAGGTGCTGAAGGGCATGTGAGGAGCTCAGTAAGAGGCCCAGGCCCACGGAGGAGCAGTGGGGGCTACTTCCTTCTCCTGACCCAGGAGAGAGTACTGTAGCTCATCCTACTCTGGAGGAATTTCAACACTGGAAAGGTGTTTGATCAAAGGTTTAACTTCATCCCACTTAATTTATATTCCTATTGGAGGCCCTCAGCCTGATGTAAGCCTATAAAATGTTGTACATAGGGAATGTTACCTGATCTTCTTCCCTCTTGCAAAATCTCTTTAAGTCCCAGATAGTGTTGTAATTTAGTGACCTATTTTCAGGACACTTATGGTATCCCAGATTGTACTGTGGCCATGACGTGTTAACATGGAAAGACCATCTGGCTCCTAGTTGTTGGCAAGGAGCCAAATATCTCTTGATGGTGAACGGGAGAAACAGTGCATCTCCCCTGGCGCAGAGACCTTATCTACCATTCTAGTTATCTGATGACTGAAAGAGATTTAGACAGGAAGCGGGTCGGCATGCAGATAAGGGCTGAGGTACAAGTTACAGCGTCTTTACACATAGGTAAACATTTTGGATTAACACTTAAAACACTGGAGTTCTGAATCACACACCTAGATTTCCTGGAAGACACAAACAAAAAAATGCACACACACAACAAATAAACAGAACTATGCCACATGCACACACCTCCCTCTCCGTCTTACTACAGATTCTCCGGGTGGGAACACCCCTCATCTGCCTGCAGTAACTTGTCGGCGGCTAAGACAGAGGCTCTCTAGGTACAGGCAGTCGTGACTAGCAGCTGAGATTCAGGCCTCCCCATCGCTCAGGCCTCAGGCAGAGCTGCGATCTCGGGCTGTGGCTGCTGCTTTATACACTTCTCCCACCCACCTGTCCCCCTCCCCCCCTGCCAGTCCCCCTCCCCCCCGACCTGTCCCCCTCCCACCAACCTGTCCCCCTCCACTAGGTCATTAAACTTCATCAGCAGACTCAAGGGTCTAGTAGCGCTCGCCGGCCGAGAAACACTTCTGAAGAAGACTTGGGAGTGTTCACTGTCTTTCTCCCGGCCCACTCTGACTATACAGTGGACATGAGTCAAGTCCTCAATAAGATGTCCCCTTAATCCCAGCACTCTGGGAGGCAGAGGCAGAGGCAGTCAGTCCACTGTGAGTTCGAGGCCAGCCTGGTCTACAAAGTGAGTCCAGGATAGCCAGGACTACAACAGAGAAACCTTGTCTCGAAAAACAAACAAACAAACAAACAAACAAAAACAAAGCAACAAAAAGTTCCCTTTACCAGTTTGGATCTGGTCTCTGTCACTCTAAGTTGGGTGGTTTTAGACTTAGGCAGGTGTCCCAAACCAGCATGAAGGGTCCCAGATACTGAGTTGTCAAATGGGACAACAGGGGAAGAAAAATAAATAGGACAAAAGCGATAGCTGGGAGCAGGAGCTCTTGCATATGCTGATAACTTATGTCAAGCAGGTTTATTAAGAAGTACGGCATCACCGATCCACGGTGGCGCACCTCTTTAGTCCCAGCACTCAGGAGGCAGAGGCAAGTGGACCTCTATGAGTTTGAGGCCAGCCTGGTCTACAGAGTGAGTTCTCGGGCAGCCAGGGCTACACAGAGAAACCCTGTCTTGAAAACCCAGAAGAACAAACAAACAAGCACAGCATCATATATAGTGTTTGCAGGGGTGAAAATTACCAAGGGCAGCAGGGAGCTAAGTCAGACAATGTTGGCAAAGAGAACACAGGAGACTTCAGACACAGCTGCCTAAGGGCTGATAACCACAGCCTATGGGGAAGAGTCTGGTCCCAGGGTGGCAACATCAACTCTTCTGAGCCACTGGTTCCAGTCCTATACCAACCCTGCCAAGTCTGCTACTGGACAAGGACACAGAACTAACGTTCCCTTTGTCCTTTCATCAGGGCCTCTGGGAAAGTCTTGAGTTGGCTTGGCTCCCTACAGGCAGGCCCATTTTGTTCACTGTATCTCTTTACTGGAAGTTGAAAAACAACAGTTGCCAAAGGGAAGGTCCAATCAGTGGTATCAATTTGTAACCAAACACAGTGGGGTTCATGGCTTGGTGAGTGCAAGGCCAACAAAGCACAGCAACACACATAAGATCAAGGAAGGAATTTCTGTTGTTGTTTGTTTTTGGTTTTTTCCCACAGAGCTGAGGACCAAACCCAGGGCCTTAGGCTTGCTAGGTAAGCACTCGACCACTGAACTAAATCCTTAACCCCCAAGGAAGGATTTTTATTGCCTGTAGGAGGACACCGGGAGGAAGGCATAGTTTCCAAGAATGGTACACTCTTGGAAAAGGAACGGTGAAGAATTTATCTGGGAAGTTTACTCATGTGGGGAAGGCACTTAAAGATAGGCACATTCCTGAGCATGCTCAGTGTTCACAGCAAGCCAAAGTTCAAGAAGAGGAGATCACAGAATGCCCCTAAAGCCATAGAACAATGTAAAAGCAGTAGGAAGGGCAATTTTCTGGGGCGTTCACCCTGCGGTGCCCCCACCTTAACAAGAACAGAAACTTCTTGGCCACTCTTGACTCCTATCATCGCTTGGCAACTACAATGGCTGGGAGAGAAACAGCAATGTCAGGTGCACCCGGACTTTCAGAAGAGGCCATTCTGAGGCTCCCGAAGAAAAACTCCTTGTCCTCGGCTTCCTCCCCTCAGCTTGTAGTTTCTTAGCAACCCATGCCACCTCTGGGGTGAATGCCGACTTGCTCGTTTTTCAGTGCAGTCCTGTTTATTTCTAAGCTGCTCAAATCCCATGCAATTCAAAAACCAAGCAAACAGCCCCCAAGCCTCTTATGTGAGGACCCCTGCACCTTAGCACCTACCGACAAACTTTCTCACTCAAGGGAGTCTTTCTACCCCACTAAGTCACCACAGCCAAGTGTGCAAACTAGACCAAATCATTCCTAATCAGCCTGCTCAGCCCTGCACACCTTTCACTCATAAATGCCAATAAAGCTCTGCCTCAGTCTCCCTGGAGACTGGAAGGAAGGAAGGAAGGAAGGAAGGAAGGAAGGAAGGAAGGAAGGATAAATGGATGAGGGAACAAGAGCTCGGTTGGCAGCCTGTTTCTAACAATTCACAGTTCTCAAAACCATCTCCTGAGAGCCAGTTGAGGCACAGTATGACTACCATCTCATTATATACTTAGCAGAGACCGAAGGCTTGGATCTTCAAGGTAGCCCTCTGCTATACGCCAGCCTGGCTGCACAAAGCGGGTTTTTCAGACAAGAAAAGTAGGGACTGTCACCCAGGCTGGCTTTCACTTAACTACAGATTTGAGTGCCTCGCTAGTGTGGCCTGTATTATGATCTCTGTGAGGACATAGCTTTCTTTCCTTGCTCTTGTCATCACTCAGTTCATCTAAACCTACTGCTTCCCATTACACCTGCCTGACCTCCATAAACTCCATCTTTGGGGTGGCTCTGTAAATGGACCCCTCTTCCTTCCAAGTCTCATTCTGGTCCTCTCCATTGTTTGTAGTCTTTCTCATCCCACCTCCAACATCTGCATCCTTAGCACACTGCAGATGCCTGGGGAGAAGGGATTTAAAGAGCACAGGACAGAAGAACAGCCGAATGCCAAACTCACCTTGAGGAAGCCTTGGTGAAGGTAGAAAATTAGCCACACAGAAGAAATCTCCTTGGTTGGGGAGATCTTTACTGTGAAAGGTCATAGATGATAGCACAAACCAGCCCCCTGGGATCAAGGACAAGAAATGGTCATGAGGAAAGGGTATCAGGGCTGGCTACGTAACCTGGTTGGTAGAGTACTTGGCGGGGATGCAGGAAGCACTTGGTTAGATCCCCAGCACCAAGTATGTTATATGAAGTGGCCCACATCTGCATTTGCACCCTTGGGAAGGTGGAGAAGGGAAGGTCAGGAGTTGAAGATCATTTCACATTTCAAGGTCAAGGCCATCTAAGGTCACATGAGACTCAGCCTTAAAAGTATCAAATAATCAACCTTAAAAGGAAAGGTGGAGAGACTGCTAAGGGTAGGTAACCTGTCTCTAAGGCCTTAGAGACAGGTCTGTAGTAGTCTTGGGAAATGTCTCTTTAGAGCCAGTCACAGTGTCACATGGCCTGTCATCCCAGAACTTGGTAGGTGGAGCCCCAAAGATCAGGACTTTAAGGTGGTCCTTTGGGCCAGCCAAGCCTACATGACACCCAGTCTCAAGAAACCACTTTTAAAACAACTGTTAACGTAAACATGTTAGTTGTGTCGAGTGAGGAGCTGTCAGACAAGCAGCTCCTTTAGGAGTGACAGGCTGCCCCACTCTCGTGGAAGCTCTGCTATTTGTGGACATTTTACAATCACTGTGAGGTAATGCCAGAAGCTGCAGAGAACCACTATCACCATGGCTACAGCACACTCCAGATAGCCTGCGCTGCCTTGTAAGGTAGCACTCCTAAAACAGGGCAGGTGGACCGTAGATGACTGTGTACTCATTTTTATCC
Organism: Acomys russatus; assembly: GCF_903995435.1. NCBI lineage: Eukaryota > Metazoa > Chordata > Mammalia > Rodentia > Muridae > Acomys > Acomys russatus. The sequence goes on along the minus strand of NC_067155.1, from coordinate 33,143,272 downwards.
TGTTGTATCCCACCAGAAAGGTTGTCATTGGTACAAATGTAATCCTTTGTTTGCATAAAGAGCTGTATATGATTGGTGGAACATTCTTGGGAGACACCTTTGCAAGGTGAAAGAGAGTAGTTGGCTTGCTGGCCGGCTTGCTTTTGGAGTCAGGTTTTTGTGTAACCAAGTCTGAACCCAGACCGATGAAGTAGCCAAGAATGATCCTGAACCCTTGATCCTCTTGCCTCGGCCTTGCTGAGTCCCTTGCCGAGTCTGAGATATTACAGATATGTGCCAACACAGCCTGCTTTCTTTTGTTTGAGACAGGGTTCTCATGTTAAAGCTGCCCTAGGACTAACAGTGATCCTTGTGCCTCTGCCATCTGAGTGCTGGGTGTATAGGAGAGGACCACCACCACATCTGCCTCACACCCTGTATCTCTGGAGGTTTTGACATCATCCAAAGCTTGATGCCTACAACAGACATCCTCCTTCTAGAGTAATGGATAACAAAGAACGGCCACCAGAGTCACGGCTCACTCACAAACCACCCAATCCTAAGTGCACACGCAAACAGGTCCTTACTTACCTCTCACTCTCAGTCCTTTATTTCTCCTTCCCCAAATCACCCAGGGCCAGGGACCAGGCACCTAGATGCCACTCCTCCACACAAAACCTTCCAGAAACATTCCAGTCTACTCAAGGCAGTCTTCTCTGCCTTGGCTTGCCTTTCCCTCAACCAACAAAAGCCCCACCCCAGGCTCTCCTCCCACTGGAAGTTACTGCAATGCCCAGGATGGCCTCAAGCTCACAGTTCTACTTCTGTTCCTGAGCAGTGGGATGTTGACTAGGTTCTCTGCCAATGTAATAAGCCAATTCAAGACAAAATAAAAGTATAAAAGCAGTTGCTGGGTGTGGTGGCACACACCTTTAATCCCAGGATTTGGGAGGCAGAGGCAGGCAGATCTTTGAGTTCCAGGCCAGCCTGGTCTACAAAGTGTGTCCAGGGCAGCCAATACTACACAGAGAAAAACCCTGTCTCAAAAAAAAAAAAAAAGTATAAAAGTGGGTTTATTTGGGAACAGCTCCCTAGCAAGCTCACCAGTCTCAGGGGACAAGGGCAAGGAAGCTACCATGCAGATAGTGAGACAGAGAGGAGAGGGAAAGAGAGAGTCACAGATGGGGGAGGGAGGGGGAGGAGAGAGAGAGAGAGATGCAGAGAGAAGGGCAGAGAGAGTAGGTGACCAAAATGTCTAGATTATATAGGGAAGAGCCTCTGGGGAACATACAGCTCCTGAGCTGGAAAGTTCAGGGTAGGGAGCTGGCTATATCAGCCATATGGAGTAACAGATAGGGACTGAGGGATGCTGGGAAAGCCTGGAGGCCATAGCTTTGATATGCTAAATAGGCATCTCAGCCACTTGTCCCAGGTTTGAAACTTAATATATTAGACTTTTGTTGATAATAAATGAATAAGGAGTGACATAATTGCCTATGACCACTTCCTGCTGACATTGAGGGACCTGCTGTTATTAAGGACCCCGAAAGCTGAAATGTTGGCCAAGTCCAGGAGGAGCAGCTGTGACTGACCACTCACCATCCAAGCTCTGCAGGAGCATCTTGGGCTAGAGATGTGAAGGCAGCAGCTGGAGCAGTTTGCAGTCTTTAGTTGATTGGAAATCTGCTGGAACAGATATGTAGTAAGAACAGAAGGTTGAGTTGGGGGAAATTTTTTCCTGTGTATATTTGCGGCTTTTAGGCCCATGATCCTGGTCGTTGTGGGGAGGGAGTCACAAAACCAGAGGAACCGGCAATAGGTGGGGAATCTCAGGCTGCTGATTGACAGGGTACTTATCTGGCACCCTTTCGGCCCATGAGAGGTGGATTTAACTCGATTCACTGGAGCTTACAAGAATCTTTTGACGTTTACAGAAAGATAAGTTTTAGCCATGTTAGCATTGCCATGGTTGGTGATCTCTACTGAAACCCACCTGGAAGGGAAGCAAAGACCCACGCCTTTGTGTCACAGGAGACGCTTAGGAAGTAGCTTTGGGTTAGAAGCATGAACACTCTTTTCCTGCGAGCTTCAGGGAAGGCAGAAACCTCCCGTGGGGCAGACGGGGCAGAAGCTCACTTGATCTTGATTTTCAGGATGATTGCGCCATGAAAGAGAGGCCTCTTCCCTCTGTCCAGAAGACTGAGAAGCACTTTTCAAAGTCTATACTTAGAAGACAAACCAAGGAAAACTTAAAATCCGGAGCTTGTGACTATGATATCAGAAATCACTGAGCAACGTCAAAACTCAACTTTTGAAGTCTTAACATGACATTAGCATAGTGAGGGTCAGAACTGTTTCATTCCTTTCATTTGTCTTAATCCACTTTCTTATCTCTAGTTAAACTTTTACATCCTCTAGCCTTCATAACTTGCATCTCCACATCTTACTTAATATACCTTCTTAGACCTTAAAATACCCTTCGATTCTCACAATTTAAGCTTTCATGTCCTCAGACCCTACATAAACTTTACCCCCTTTTTCTATGCAGTCATTCCCCACGAGACACAGTGGTTGATTACTGGGAGCAAGCACTGTAAATTGAGTTCCTTTGGATAAAGGAGTTACAGTAAAAAAGTTACACTGAATTCTCTTTTCTGAGCCTGAAAAGGAGGTCAGCTAAGACTAGCCTCATAGTGGCAGCTCTAGCAGAGTGAGGCCTGCGGCCTGGTTTTTAACATGAAGTGATTGAGAAGGCATTAGTTGCTGCAGGTAAAGTGCTGCATTTTCACTAGTCTAGTCTTCAAACCCGTCAGAGACCTGAGAAGGATAAATTTCATCTGAGCAAACAGGAAATGCAGAGCAAGCTGCTTCCAAATTTATTAAAAATGACAGACCTACCAGCTACCTGGACAATGACCCCAGGTTCCTAGTGGTTGGCAGGGCAGTATGAGCCTTCAGCTGCCTGGCCTGGACGACCTGACAGACGTCTCTGTGAAGCAGGAACTTGGGAGGACTATCCTATCTTCTCTAGACAAAGAGAGACAACCAAACCCCCCAGTGCCCTGCTTGCCCACAGTTTGGACAGACAGTGTGTTGTCAGCAGTTGAGTTAAATGGCAGGGTATTGCCTAGTGGCAGCTTTGCCACATTTAAAGGTGGAGGCTCTTCTGTGCCCATCTTCGTCTTTGGAGGAGATTCGGGGTGCTGACAGGAGCTTATGTCTCTTTACCACGAGAAACCTTTTTATTAAACATTTAAAATGCCATATTCTGAAGATCTCTGAAGTGTTTGGGAACCACCTATCTGAATCTAAAGTATATCTGAATAGACAAATTTGCTTGTTTGTAGCTACCTGTCCTAGGTTTAACCTTTAAAACATACAGGAGGCTAAATAAAACTTATTCTTGTAATTAATTACATTAGTATTTAGTATGATGACAAATAAAGTTCTGAGCACATTAAAGGATTTGGTTATTTGTAAGGTGACTATTAACTTGTATTTCCTAATTACCCTTACCAGTTAGTAGCTCATGTAAGGTTAGGATTTTGCAGCTCTATCCCTTTAGTTTGAGCCTTAAAAATAACAATCTTTAGAGAATTGTGTTGGGATTTTGATGAGAACTACATTGCATCTGTAGATTGCTGTTGGTAAGTTGGCCATTTTACTATGTTAATCCTACTGATCCATGAGCACTGGAGATCTTCCCATCTTCTGATATCTTCTTCAATTTCTTTCTTCAAAGACTTAAAGTTCTTATCATCCAAGTCTTTCACTTGCTTAGTTGGAGTTACACCAAGATATTTTATATTATCTGTGGCCCTTGTGAAGGGTGGTGTTTCCGTTATTTCTTTCTCAGCCTGTTATCACTTATATAAGGGAGGGCTACTGATTTTTTTTTTCAGTTTATTTTGTATCCAGACACATTGGCACAGGAGACAACTTCCTGAACAGAACACCAACAGTGCAGGCCTTAAGGTCAACAATTAACAAATGGGACCTCATGAGGCGGAGAAGCTTCTGTAAGGCAGGAGACACTTACAGAAGAAAGTGACAGCCGACAGAATGGGAAAAGATCTTCACCAACCCTACATCTGACAAAGGTCTAATATCCAAAATATATAAAGAACTCAAGAAATTAAACACCACCAAACCAAATAACCCAATTAAGAAATGGGGCTCAGAACTAAACAGAGAATTCTCAACAGAGGAATATCAAATGGCTGAGGAACACTTAAAGAAATGATCAATGTCATTAGTCATAAGAGAAATGCAAATCAAAACGACATTGAGATTCCATCTTACACACATCAGAATGGCTAAAATCAAAAGTTAAAGGGACACCACATGCTGGCGAGGATGTGGAGAAACAGGAACACTCCTTCATTGCTGGTGGGAATGCAAATTGGTTCAACCACTTTGGAAATCTATCTGGCACTTTCTCAGAAAAATGGGAATAGGGCTTCCTCAAGACCCAGCTATTCCACTCCTTGGAATATACCCAGAAGATGCTCCAGCACACAACAGGGACATATGCTCAACCATGTTCATAGCAGCCTTATTCATAATAGCCAGAACATGGAAACAGTCTAAGTGTCCCTCAGTAGAAGAATGGATAAAGAAACTGTGGTACATTTACACTATGGAATACTACTCAGCTATTAAAAACAAGGAATTCCTGAAATTTGTGGATAAATGGATTGAGCTAGAAATGATCATAATGAGTGAGTTCACCAGAAGCTGAAAGAGTCAAATGGTATATACTCACTTTTATCTAGACACTAGCCCAAGGGGCATGTCCCATGAAAGTCTTCACTTACCAGGAAAGTGGGTCAGAGGGGAGAACATCCTATTGGAACTTTAGGTGAGAGAATCATGGGAGAATGGGGAAATAGAAGGATCCAGAGGGTCCTAGAAACCTACAAGAGGAACATTATGACAGGCGAATCTGGGCCCAGGGGTCCTGCTCAAACTATGACCAAGGACAATACGTGCAGTAAACTCCTACCCAGATCTAGCCGATGGACAGGACATTCTCCACAGTTGAGTGGAGAGTGGGGACTGACTTTCACATGAACTCTGGTGTCCCATATTTGACCACATCCCCTGGATGGGGAGGCCTGGTGGCACTCAGAGGAAGGATAGCAGGCTACCAAGAAGAGACTTGATACCCTATGAGCATATATGGGGGGGAGGAGGTCCCCCTCAGTCACAGTCATAGGGGAGGGGAGTAGGGGGAAAGCAGGAGGGAGGGAGGAATGGGAGGATACAAGAGATGGGCTAACAACTGAGATGTAATATGAATAAATTAATAAAATGTTTTTAAAATTTTGTATCCAGGCACTTTGGTGAAGGTGTTTATCAGTTGTAGAAATTCTCTGGTAGAATTTTTGGGGTCACTTTGTATATTATCATATCATCTACAAATAGCAATGCTTTGACTTTTTCCTTTCCAATTTGTATCCCCTTGATTTTCTTTAGTTGTCTCATTGCTCTAACTAGAACTTCAGCCTATTATATTGAAGAGATATGGCGAGTGGGCAGCCTTGTGTTGTCCCTGATTTTAGTGGAATTGCTTTACGTTTCTCTCCATTTAATTTGATGTTGACTATGGGCTTGCTGTGTATTGCCTTTATTGTATTTAGGTATGTGCCTTGTATCTCTGATTTCTTCAAGACTTTAACATGAACGGGTGTTGGATTTTGTCAAAAGTTTTTTCAGCATCTAATGAGATGATCATGTGATTTTTTTTTCTTTCAGTTTGTTTAAATAGTGGATCACGTTGATAGATTTTCATATGTTGAACCATCTCTGAATCCCTGGGATGAAGCCTACTCGATCATGGTTGATAGTGTTTTTGATGAGTTCTTGGATTTGGTTTGCAAGTATTTTATTGATTACTTTTGCATCAATATTCATAATGGACAGTGGTCTGAGATTCTCTTTCTTGGTTGAGTTTTTATGTGGTTTAGGTATCAGGGAGACTGCGGCCTCATAGAATGAGTTTGGCAATGTTCCTTCTATTTCTATTTTGTGGAATAGTTTGAGGAGTATTGGTATTAACTGGTAGAATTCTGAGCTAAAACAACCTGACCCAGGGATTTTTTTTTTTTTTTGGTTGACTTTTAATGACCACTTTTATTTCCTTAGGCGTTATAGGTTTATTTAAATTGTTTACCTGATCTTGATTTAACATTGGTAAGTGGTATATATCAAGAAAATCGAGCCGGGTGTGGTGGAGCACATCTTTAATCCCAGCACTTGGAAGGCAGAGGCAGGTGGATTGCTGTGAGTTCAAGGCCAGCCTGGTCTACAAAGTGAGTTCAGGACAGGCAGGAATACACACAGAGAAACTCTGTCTTGAAAAACCAAAACCAAAAAAAAGGAAAAAAGGAAAAAGAAAATGAAGGAAAGAAGAAAGAAAGAAAATTGTCCATTTCATTTAGATTTTCCAATTTTGTTGAATAGAGGTTTTCGAAGTAAGACCTAATAATTCTTTGTATTTTCTCAGTGTCCCCCTTTTCATTTCTGATTTTGTTAATTTGGGAACTGCTTCTCTGCCTTTTAGCTAGGTTGGCTAAGGGTTTGTCTAGCTTGTTGGTTTCTACACAGAACCGCCTCCTGGCTTAGTTGATTATTCACATTGTTCCCTGAGTTTGGTTGTTTCCTGCCATCTACTCCTCTTGGGTGTGTTTGCTTCTTTCTGTTCTAGAGCTTTCAGGCGTGCTGTTCAATTGCTACTATGAGAAATCTCCAATTTTTTTTTTTAATGAAGGCACTTAGTGCTATGGACTTTCCTCTTAGCACTATTTTCATTGTGTCCCATAAGATTGGGTATGTTTTGTCTTCATTTTTATTAAGTTCTAGAAAGTCTTTAATTTCTTTTTTTTTTTTTTTCCCAAAGTCATTGAGTAGAGAGTTATTCAGTTCTTATGAGTTTGTAGGCTTTCTCTTGTTTCTGCTGTTGTTGAAGTCCAGCTTTAATCCACGGTGGTCTGATAAAATACAAGGTGTTAATGCAATCTTCTTGTATCTGTTGAGGCTTGCTTTGTGACCAACTGTGTGGTCAATTTTGGAGAAAGTTCTCTGAGGTGCTGAGAAGAAAATTTATTCTTTTGTGTTTGGATGGAATGTTCTATAAATATCTATTAGGTCCATTTGATTGATAACGTCGGTTAGTTTCATTATTCTCTATTTAGTTTCTGTCTCGATAACCTGTCTATTGGTGAGAGAGGTGTATTAAAGTCTCATACTATTAATGTGTGGGATTCAGTAATGTCTTTTTTATGAATGTGGGTGCCTTTGCATTTAGGATACACACACACACACACACACACACACACACACATACACACACATTCAGAATTGAGACGTCATCTTGGTGGATTTTTTCTTTGATGAGTATGAAGTGTTCTTCCCCATCTCTTTTGATTAATTTTGGTTGAAAGTCTTCTTAGATGTTAGAATGGCTACTCCAGCTTGTTTCTTGGGTCTGTTTGCTTTTTCCAGTCCTTCAGTCTGCGATAATGTCTATCTTTGTTGCTGAGGTGTGTTTCTTATATACAGCAAACTGATGGATCTTGTTTTTGCATCCATTCCGTTAGCCTGTGTCTTTTTATTGGTGAGTTAAGTCCATATTAATGACCAATGATTGTTAATTTCTGTTATTTTGATGTTAATGGTATTAGTGTGTGTGTTTCTATGTTTTTTTGTTTGTTTGTTTTGTTTTGTTTTGTTTTTTGCTGGTGTGCGTAGGCATGAGGTTATTCTGTTGTGGCCCCCATACCTGGTTGCAATCCTTATTCTAAGACTCTCCTGTATCAATGTTGTATAAACTCTGCTCACCAACTGTCCTCTGATATGCCAATAAAGTAGCTTATAGCCAATCAATGGGCAGGGGAGAGAATAGGGCTGGACTTCCTCCCAGCCAGGAGAGGAGGAGTTAGAAGAGGTGAAAGGATGAATCTGGGTTGGAGAGGGGGTGGGGAGGGTAACAGGGGTGGGGTCAGATGTGGGGAGAGCAGTCGGGGAGGGGGTGTGCCCAGGAAAGAGAACAGAAATCGCTGGAGTGCATCTCTGGAAGTCTGTGGGGGTGACCCTATCTGAATTCAGCCATGGGAAAGGGCCAAGAGAGATTAGAAGGAGCTGGAGCAGGGAAAGCTACAAAGTGCAAATATCACTGGGGTGCGTGCTGGGAGGAAGCCAAATTTGTTTAGAGGGTTAAGAATAGAGTAATAGCTGCTCAGTTATTATGTTGTGAAGGTTATTATTAAACAACTACAAAAGAGTCTCAATTATTTATATAATAGCTGGTTTAAGAAAGAAACTCAGAAACAGAGTTGTGTAAAACTAATCCTAACGGTATGGAGGCCAAGGAGGGCCCAAAAGAGGACGCTTGAATCTCACTCAGAAGAGGAAATAGAATAGACATCTGAAGTAGGTGAACGGAGGGACCTCGGTGGGAGAGGGGGTGGAGAGGGTAATGGGAGTTGGGATCAGGTGTGGAAAGAGTGGTCAGGGAGGGGGTGTCATGTCTTAGAGAACAGACATGTGTAGGTGGGCCTCTCTGGGATAGGGAAGGTTCCTGAGAGTCTATGGAGGTGACCCTAGCTCAAACTCCTAGCGGTGGGGGCTAAGGAGCCTGAAGTTGCCACCTCTGTACCCGGGTGGGACTTCCAGTGGAGAGAGGGGGACACCAACCCACCCATAAAACCTTCTATCCAAAATGTGTCTTGCCTACAAGAAGTGTAGGGATTAAGATGGAGTGGAGATTGAGGGAATGGCCAACCAATGACTGGCCAAACTTGAGGCCCACCCCATGGGAGAGAGCCAATCCCTGTCACTATCAATGATATTCTGCTATGCTTACAGACCAGAGCCTAGTATAGCTGTCTTCTGAGAGGCTTCACCCAGCATCTGACAGAAATAGATGAGAGACCCACAGCCAAACAATAAGCCAGGCTTGGGTAGTTTTGTGGAAGAGTGGGAGGAAGGATAGAGGGAGCCACAGTGGTCAAGGATATCACGAGGGCCTACAGAATAAACTCACCTGGGCCCATGGGGGCTCACAGGGGCTGAACCACCAACGAAGGGACAAGCCTGGGCTGAGCCTAGACCCCTACACATGTGCAGCAGTTGTGCAACTTGGTCAATATATGTGTCCCCTAACAGTGGGAGCAGGGGCTGCCTCTAACTCTGTTGCCTGCCTCTGGATCCCTTTCCCCTAGCTGGGCTGCCTGTCAGGCCTCAGTGGGAGAGCATGTGCTTAGTCCTACTGTGACTTGAGGTGCTAGGGTGGGTTGGTACCCCTTGGGGGCCTCCCCTTCTCTGAGAAGGAGAAGTAGGAATAGGAAGAGGGGTGTGTGAGGGTAGGACTGGGAGGAGAGGAGGGAGGGGGGCCGGGATCAGGCTGTAAAGTGATTAAATAAATAAACAAACAAATAAAAACAATCTTTGAATTGAAGCTCTTTTAGTATCAAAATAAAACTTTTACTCATAGAAAGGTCCATAGCAAAACTGGCAACTTTACTGATCCTGAAAATGGGCACAGCAAAGAAACCAAAATAGTCATTCTGTGGGTGAAAGGGGATGGTAGGGGACTTGTGAGCTAGGGTGGGGCTGTGAGCAGCATTGACCTTGACACCACAGTCATCTGTTAGTGGAAGGGGCACAAGTTTCTCTTGCCAACAATAAGGAGAGTGATTCATTTTTAGCAAGCACTAACTTTCTTCAAGCCTCTGAGGGAACAAAGGCTTTTGTCTACATGGCCAACCTTGGGAAAAGGATTTTGTTGGGGGAGCAGACATACCATTATAGAATATTGCGGTTTTGTTTATGTTTCAGTTTATCTGCACAACTAAGGCTTAAAAGACAAAGACAAACATCACCGTGAACCTCACTAGACCTTAGGAGTTTATAGATCTTGATTATTAGATATACCTTATTTATCAAACATGTTATTACTCATCTAAGTTTTCTACCAGCTTGGTGTTAAGCAATTAGCAAGGACATAAGCAATTAGACAGACATCTTAAATTTAGCTGTTGTTAATCTGAATATACCTTAAATTTTCCTCATCTTATACAGTATATTCTAAACCAGAGTTGAATCACATATTCAGTATGTTGTATCAAATAGGAGCTTAAATTTCTCATCGTATAAAGATCTATACCAATCTAAATATTTGAGACTTGTTGCCTTTTAAGTATAAAAGGAGATATAATAATAATTAGAGTTAATTACAAGTAAGAAGTTTTACAACTGTGGTTTATACCATGTGGTAATCTTTAAGATGATGAGGTTGCCAGCTATGTGGCCACTTACATAAGGGTGGGGTCATCACTCAAGATGAAGGAGAGCAACATAGTTGTTATTTAAAAATATTTGTTTTCCTAGTAGATCTATGTGTCTTTACATGAAAATTGGATCCAAGTTATATGCATACATGTACGCATAATTAAATCCAAGTTACATACACACATATGAAATTGAATCCGGGTTAAATTTATACACACACACACACACACACACACATTTTAATTATAAGCCTTTTGTTAGAAGTTTAAAGCCAAATCTTGTTGCAGATTATATATATTTTAAACCATACCCAATGATCAACTTAGAAATCCTCAGATAAGAATTTATAGCACAATCTTAAGATATTTTTTGTTTTATTTTGAGAGCAGAGTGCCAAGAAATAAGAGATAAAAGACTTTTTAAGACGGAGGAAGTAGAACGTTAGAGATAAGAGATTGGGAGCACAGAGCAGAGCAAATTTAGATATAAGATATTTGGGAATCATTTGTCTATAACAGTGAGAATTTGGAAATCAGATGGGCCAATTTCTGACCATTGAATGAGGACAAACTGTTGTAATAAAATCTGAGTCAGTGGAGGAAGAGAAAGAGCTTAGCATCCTTAGTGCACTGCAAGTTTCTATTGAAGAGGCTGGGAGAGAACAGAGCAGAAGACAAGCCATTGGTTGGGGGACCACAACTGCCCATGGTTACCGAGGAAGGGTTGGGGGAACTTCAACCTCGGATACCTCAAACATGAAGATGGCATGTTTGGCTCCCCCATTATCAATTCAACTAAGAATTTAGTGCCATAACAGTTATCAGACTTCACTCTGTTTGCCCTCATAAGATTCTACCTCTCCCCCCACCACCCTCCCAACCCTACACCCCCTGGATGTGTAGATGAAGCATCTTCCAACACCCCTTCCCTGGCCAATGGTACATGGCCACATAAACCTTGTCCCAGAGACCCTGGCCACCTCCCCAGAGGCATAAGTGACCACACACACACACACACACACACACACACACACAGAGAGAGAGAGAGAGAGAGAGAGAGAGAGAGAGAGAGAGAGAGAGAGAGAGAAACCAAACCAGTTCTTGGAAGCTGTTCCCAGCTGTGTTCATTACCCATGCACTCATTGCCATCCTAGACCTGTACTGCACTCACCAGCGCCTGGCTAAGCATCCCTCCCTCCAGTCCAGTTCAGGGTGCAATGGGCCAGGCTACCCCAAGGGGGAAGCAGACAGGGGTACAGGGGAGCCCAGGAACCCCACAGCTCTGAGAGGAGGCCTGCTCAGCAGAGGCATAGCAGCTCCTAGGGAGGGTGTCTCCCGCTGAGCTGAGGAGTTCAGGAGCCTCTACCCCTCCCCCTCCTTCTTCAGCATTTTTCTTCTTTGCTTCCCTACACCAGGCAGTAAATCTCTTAACAGAGATTTATTGGAGGGACGAATCCATGAGAGGATGCACAAATCCAGAAGCAGCTGCCTCGTTCCCGGGAGCAGGGAGCAGGGAACTGAGTGGACACAGCCTTTATATAGGATTTCTTAGGGGGCGGAGCTTCCTAGGGCAGAGATTTCCAGAGTGCACTGATGGGATTTTAAGTCCTGAGCTTGGGGAACTCGGGGATTAGTGGGCTTTCCTGTTCAGAGATTGGTGGGTCCTCCTGTTCAGGGTTTGTGGGTTTTTGTGGGAAGCTCGGGGATTGGTGGGGTTTTGTTCAGACTTTTTACCTAAAATTAACATAATCCTATTGAGCAGCTCAAGATGACCTTTGTGACAGTTACCGAGGCTACAAACGCTGTTATGACAGAGAGGTCTGGGGCAGGGGCCAGGCTGCTGGATCTCCTCAAGCAGGGCCTTGGCCACTTTCCTGACTTGAGGGTTTACAGAGTTTACAAAGTATACAAAGTTTACAAAGGGAGTCCAAGGCAGAGAAGGCTTTCTCTGCAGCATCAAGCCAACAGAGACTGGAGAGGAAGGTGCTGCCACCCTGGACAGCTCCCAGTGACAGCAGCAGGCTGAGACAGGAGAGTTGTCATCACCATGGACAGCTTCCGCTGAGGAGGCACTGCCACTCTGGCAGGAACCACCATTTTGACTGTTCCTGTAGTGGTGTTGCAGCCTGGAGCAGGAAGGAGGGGTTCTAATAACTCTTGGGGGTGGGGTGGGGCAGTGGTGGCAGTGATCATGCCACTCAGGGACTACAGCAACTGGTGTCCAATGTGGATGTAAGTGCCCTCAGCCTTCAGTATTAGCCCAAAGGCCCCTAAGCCTCCATGCTGAGGGCTGTTGGTGCATCTTTTCCTTCTTTGTTTTCAGTTTGCCCCTTGTGTTGGGTTGAGGCACACTGAAAGGGCAGCTGACGCCTTCTGGTCAGGGCTACTCCTGAAGGCCCTGAACCTCTGTCTGAGCCCTGACAGCCTGTACAAGTGTCAACAATAACGCCCTGTCTTTATCTCCTTATTGAAAACAAATGCGATGCTGTAATGCCACGGCCAGTGAACACCGCCATGGTGGCTTCAGAACTCTGAGTGCCAGGCTTGCACCTGGGACTCTGAAGAATCCCTTGGCAGCTGTAAGGCTGTGGGAGCACTGTTCTCAGGCCCTAGCGTTTCCTTTCCTATTCTATCATGGGAAATGCCTCATCACATCAAGAGAAACCTCAGATTAGGGAAATACAGGTCCTCTGAAAATCCCATGGAATCAAACTCATCAAAACAAAAAACAAGCTTCCTCATTTTGGGAGGAAATCCTTGAAGTAGTGCCATGTATAGACACAGGAGATCCTTATAGCCCTGACTCATGGACTTGAGTCGCTTACCTCACCTGGCACCGAGACACCCAAAGAAGGGAAAACTCCCTCCCCCATCTTCCACCGATTATACCTGCAATCTGCCAATGTGTAAGACCCCCTAAAATGGGACCCACCAAGGATGCTGGCTCCCCTAAGTCAGGGAAGTCTGGTGATGATTGTCCTGTTCCAGAGCTCACAGGAAATTAAAGCCATCTCCTCCCCAGCCTCAGCAGCATGCTCTTGCCCAGTCCTTGCCTCCCTACCACCATACAACTCCTTGGAGGAAGCACAACATAAGCCTGGGCCCCATTCGCACCTTCTTCCCCCATCTCCTGCCCTCTGCTGAAGTGAAGGGGCAGCTGTGCCAGCCCACAGCCTCCCCTGCTTCTTTCCCCTCTGCCCAGCAATGATGTACCCTCCAAGACCCTGCCAAGATAACGAAGAGAATGCCACATAAACCCTTGGCTACTTCTCTTCGCCACACAACTTTGTAATCTCTGAGATTCTGTTATGGAGGCTAACTCCACCTCTCCCTCTACTGCCCATAAGCCTCATGCCTATGCCACAGTCCGGGATTCAGGCATCTCCAGTCAATGTTCAACCCGTGCAGGCTAACCCACTTTACTGGTACCCCTATCAAGCTATATATTTAGAAGAATTCAGACAGGCAGTCAAGGAAGACAGCATTCATGCCCTTTTGACTAAGTCTCTCCTCCAAAGTAAAACTGCCACTCCAAACACACCCCAGCATTGGCAGGACATCTTCCCTGTCTGGCCCGATTCATTTATAATGGGAGATACTATACAGAGATAAACGCCCTCAACAGATGAGGTGAAATCGGGACCAGACAAACATCACATGGGGGTATGGTGAACATGTTGGCCAAGGAGCCTTTTCCACTGGGTCACAATGGTCAGTGTTGCCCACAGGTTGTTATGACCAAGTACGTCTCTGTGTGCTCTGGCTTCTCCCTTAGTTTCTGACTGAATTGCTCTGCTTGGCCTCAAACTAACTCTAGCAATCTCTTCTAATCTTTTGGCTCTTCTCATTCTCTGGCTCGTTCTGTCTTCACGTGGGTCTAGTTTGTTCTCTCTCTCTCTGCAACCTGTCTCTGTAAAACTGTCCTAGTAAACAGCCTCTGAATTCCACGAACTGAACTGCCACTAACTCAACTCCTCTGCACTGCCCCTCAACTCACTGACTCAGCCGAACTGCCTGAACAGCACTGACTAGAACTCAGAGATCTGCTTGTCTCTGTCTCCTGGGACTAAGGGCCTGTCTATATCCAGCCAGATTACACAAACCTAGAAGTTCTTTGGATGTGATCTCTTGCCAGAGCAGGCACATTGCAAACATATCTGTTGAAAAAAAAAAAAACATGTTGCAAAAAAACCATGTTGCCAAAAAGATGGCAAACAACTGGAGACTTTAAACACAAGAAGGGATGGCCCTCAGCCCTGACAGTAAGAGGGAAAACTACCCAATTAGGAGCTCATGGGTATTCAAAATTTCAAAAGGATGCTACCCAAAAGTCATCATAAAAATAGATGACAAGCCATCTAAGTGCCTCAATGACACTGAGACAAGAGGTCCCTCAATATTGGCCATGAATCCCTGGGCCTCTACTACTGGGTGTAGGGGAGCTGCTCCTATGCCTTCATCACCAAGCAGGCCTACAGATGGGAAGAATCCGATGGATCTAACTGGTCTGAAACACCCTCTAATAGCCAACAGCTCCACTGATCTCTCGGGGAACAGATATTTTAAAAACCCTAGAAGTGGTGCTTGCTAGCTATCCAGAAAGGAATTGCATCAGGATAAGTGACTAAAGAAGCCTTTAAAAACCCTCCTCCAAGTCACCTCCAATTCTAAGGGTCACTGTTAGATTTAATACTCCCAGCTGTTAGGATTCTGCTTCACTTTGCCTACCTGTGATGTCATTGCCTACTTGCCTCTGGGCGTGGCCCTACCCAGGGCTATATAAAAGGACAGACCTGGCGCTTGTGCTCTCTCTCTCTCTCTCTCTGTCTCTGTCTCTCTGTCTCTCTCCTCTCTTTTTCCTACCTCTCTCTCTCACCCCTCTCTCTTCCTCTCTGTCTCTGTGTTTATTTCTGGGGTACCCCTCGCCCTTTTCCTTCTCTCCCCATGCTCATTTAATAAGCTTCTCCATCCAATATCTATTACCTGGCATCTTATTTTTTTTTTCATTATTAAATTGGTGGCCCCCATATTGGGAAGGCTCTTCCAACACTGTCTAAGTCTGGGATCCTTTCTGCCAAACTCGTTCTATGTAACACACTTCCCACAATCTCCTTCTGTTCCAAACTTCACTCTAAACCTCCATTCATTCTCATCTGAACCCTCGCTGCCCTGCCTTCAGATGGTGATTCTAAGCTGAGGTAAATTTCTGCTGCTCTGCTTTCTCCGGGCACCTAGCTATGGGTGCAGCGCTCAGGTGATTCGCTCTGCTGCATGGCTGGGTACAGCTCCCCCTCCATGGTGCTGTTGGAGGCACATCCTACAGCTCTCCTTGGCTGTGTGGGGTGGACCAGTGGACTGCTGCTAGCTTGGACTGGAAGTAATCTGACTGCAGTCCAAATGCCCAGCCATGAAATTGCCATTGTTCCTGACAGACTGTCTACTGTTGGTAAGCAAATGCCTACCACAGACTGTGACCAATTCTGGGTCCCTCTGCCTTGGGTCAGAATCTGGAGTTGCTCCAGCCTCTTGGTTGGTTCTGCCTGCACTGAGCTATGTGGGCCACGTTCCGCCAGCCGCGTGCCAGCCTGAGGTTCGGGTTGAGCACAGGCAATTCCTTCAGCCACCTTAGCTGGGGCCCCTTGCAGAGGTGATCGCAACACAGCTCTGTGGCTCTCACGCCTGGGGGCCCCAGCCACAGGCACTGGGGATTCTTGGAGCTCATCTGGGGGAATCCTACTCTGGGTTTGGGTCACTCCTGCCACACTGGCAACATGCGGATGGCAGGAAGCCGAGACTGGGTCAGCAGGGAACTGAAAACTACCACTGCCTCAGCTCTTCCCTGGCTGCTGAAAGACTGTACAGCCTGGTCATTACAGCCTGCCATACCAGCCGTGTCCCTGTGCTGTCAGCTACAGCAGCTAGACATCATAATAGCCCATAGCATTTTCAAATATGCCCACCACAGCATGTGGCAGTCACCATGTTGAGTTTGGGGTAGAGGAGGTAGAGCCTCTGCCCTCCATGTCATCTTTGTTAAGAGCAACCATGTGATTAACTATCATCTTTGTGTTCAGATATCATGGATACGTTCGCCAGCCCTGTTCAAATCCTTACTAAACTCCAAATACAGATTCTAGGTTTTATAATGGTAACTTAATTTTGACTTTCACGTTTTTGGACAGATCCAAAATGAGGCTTTTTAATTACCACCAGCAATCATGTAAAATGGAAGCTCCCCATGTTCAAACCTTTTCTTTGCTCTCCCAAAATTTTCAAGCATTGTCAACGTTGTCTCTTTCCTTATTTTCAAGCCTTTTCTCTTTGCTCTCCCAAGAGTTTCAAATGTACACCTAAAGGGAATTTTCTCCCTAACCTACTAACTTTGTCTTCTGCCCACATATATGTTGCAGTATCCTGCCAGACTTCCTACATTTGGGACAGCGCCAGAGCAGCTACCCACAGGTGCTCCAGTCCAACCTCACAGGTCATGTCAGCTGGACCTGCATCTCCTAGCTGCAGATGTTCTCAGATTCTGGACAGCAAATGCAACAGCCTGCTCTTCTGGAACCTGGCCAATATTTTAGCCTTTTAACACCCTGTCACCACCTACTATCAGCAGGAAGCAGTCAAAGACATTGATTACTTCACCCCTTATCCATTTACAAAGGGCTGAAATGGTGTGCACCAGACCCGGGACAGACAGCTCCAGGTTCTCTCAGCTCTCCTCGGTCCCTACCCGCTGCAGGACATGGCTGACATAGCCTGCCCTGTGCCCTGAACTTTCAGGGCAGAGCTTTTCCTTCCCCTTCACCATATCATCTGGACTTTTTGTTGCTGTTGCTTCTCTCGCTCTTTTCCCCCTTACCTACATTTAGATACTTTAACTTACCTTATATGAAAAACAATCCAACATCCTCATTTTTTATTTTTTTAATTATAGGAAAAGAGAGGAATGTTAGGATTCTGCTTCAGTCCGCCTACCTGTAATGTCATTGCCTACCTGCCTCTGGGTGTGGCCCTACCCAGGGCTATATAAAAGGACAGACCTGCTTCCCCCCACCCCCCCCCCCCCATCTCTCTCTCCTCTCTTCTTCCTACCCATCTCCCTCTTACCTCTCTCTTCCTATCTCTCTGTCTCTCTGTTTATCTCTGGGGTACCCCTCCCCCTTCCTTCTCTCCCTGTGCTCATTTAATAAACTTCTCCATCTAATATCTGTTGCCTGGCACCTTATTTTTTGAATCATAAGACCTGCATTGGCTGACTTCAAATCACACCCAACGCTAAGGGCCACTGTTAGACTGCATACTCCCTGCACTGACTGGCTTGCTTACAAGCCCGTCTGGGTTAAACAGTGGCCTCTATCAGGGCAGAAAGCTGAAGCCTTGCACAACTAGTAAAAGAACAGCTTCTACTCCATCACAGTCGCCCTTTTCAAAGTCCACGGAACACCCCCAAACAGGCCATAAGAAAGAACTTGAGGGGAATACAAGCTGGTGCAAAGATTTAAGGGCAATTGATAAAACCATGAGAGCCCGGGGTTCTCCCCAAAGGGGGCTGCCCCATGTCTCAGCCATCCCTGACTATGTCCCTTTCTTGGCAATAGATGTCAAAGACTGCTTTTTTTCTATCTTTCTCCACCCTCAAGACTGTGAATGCTTTGTTTTTCCAATAATCCCCATTAACAACTCTGGGTTAGCCTCATAATATGAATGGACTGTTCTTCCTCGGGGAAGGCTAACAGTCCCACTCTCTGTCAAGAGGCTGTGGCCACACATTAAAACCTCACTTAGACAAAGGACTCAATAGTCACCCTTACATCAATGGCATCCTGGCATGGGGAGATCCTCCCACTTCCCCTCCCTACTTAAAGATAAAATAATACTTCACCTGTCATTCCCAGGATTTAAAATAGCCCCACACAAGATACAACTTATTTCATCTATTACATTACTAGGGATAGAAATCTCTCTTACCTCAATAGGACCCCTCCAACTCACCCTTTCCTTCCCCTAAAATTTAACTCTTGCCTCCCTCCGAGCTTTTTGGGTAACCTTGACTGGCTTCGACCCTGGCTCCCCCTTAACACAAGCACTCTTCATCTCCTCTTTGATCTCTTAAAAAGAAATAAAAGCCCCTCCTCCCCATGAACACTCTCCCCTGAGGTGACAGAAGCTCTACATTCTGTCAATGTGGCCCTAAAAGACATGGCACTTGCTAGATATGTCCTGACATTGCCAGTGCAGCTTGGTATCTTCAGTTCCTCCTTGACACTCATGGGAGCCCTAGATCAGCCACAGGAAGTGCTAGGACAGCCCCCTCCCCCAGTGAGCAGGGGTGCCTAGGGCTCTGACTGAGGTCGATGCACTCCCCACCGTGATTTAAAAAAAAAAAAAAAAAAAAAAACAGACAGAAGCAGGGGACTACAGACCTCAGGCAAAGAGCCAGATACCCCTGTGACGCCTTTTCTTCTTCATCCAATGACTGTTGCAAAATCGCTCTCAGTGCGCTATTAGTCTTAGAGGAGCATGACCCTAACAAAAAGTGCAGTGCTGCCTTGCCACGATGGTACCCACACACGCAAATCTTCACCAAAAATTCTATTGCTGGAGCACCCTGGGTTACATGGATGGGACAGTTATCTGTCATTCTTCCAGTGACCCTCCAACCATATGCTTCAGAGAATTATCCCTCCCCCAATACAAAGAAATTTACACCACTTATCTAGTCTTAAAAGAAATTAATAGCCGGGCGTGGTGGCGCACGCCTTTAATCCCAGCACTCGGGAGGCAGAGGCAGGCGGATCACTGTGAGTTCGAGGCCAACCTGGTCTACAAAGCGAGTCCAGGACAGCTAGGGCTACACAGAGAAACCCTGTCTCAAAAAATCAAAAACCAAAAAAAGAAAAAGAAATTAATAAACCTTTCAATCACTTCTCAGACAGCATTTATGTTATCAGCCTGCTCTTGGCTGGCTAGGATCTTTTGTCAAATTAGATGAAACCCCTCTGGCTCCCTTGCTTCTCTGCATTCCACACTGCTGCAGGGCAGGGCCTCTCCCCTGCACATCCAGCACAGAAGCTCCCATAGCCCTTTGCTCAACTTTAGAGGATACCAAAAACATGTTCCTCTTGTGCATCTCATAACTGCCCCTGCATTACATACCATGGGCACCAAACCCCTGGGTCTCAAATCCAATGCCCTCTGGAAAACCTATGTCACTCATGTTCTCCAATTCGACCAACAAAAATACGTTTTTGTTACTGTTGACAGATGCTCTCGTTTCATGTGGGCAACAGCCCAAATGGGAGAAAACTCAGAAAAAGTTAGTTCACCATGTGCTCTCCGCCTTTGCCATCCTGGGCATTCCTCAACAGATAAAAGCTGATAGCAGCCCTGCCTTTACCAGATCCCAGTTCAGAAGCTTCTGCTCATAACAGGGAATCACCCACCACGTGGGGATCCCTTACAACCCTTAGAGCCAAGGGATAAGAGAAAGAACACATCAAACCCTAAAATCCCAACTTAAAAAACAAAAAACAAATGCTTATCTCCTTAACATACAACTAGTAATGGCTCTGATTACTTTAAATATATGTAATATTTACAAGAGCTCCAAAAAACCCCTCCTCTCCCTCCATTGGCCTCACCAGGGGGGTAACTCCTCCCATCCAGGTAAAATGATGTCATCCCTTAGATGAGATTTGGATAGGACCAGACCCCCTTCTTACAACTAGAAGGGATTTTCCTGTGCCTTTCCACAGGACCAGCCCAGGCCTATTTGGGTCTCAACCAGAAATGTCCGACACCACCTCACAGCCCAAGAAGATGGACCCCCTCTCACTGACAGATGAAGGACTGCAGACACAGAAGAGGCACCACCACCAACAGAGCAAGTTCTGGGAGGACATCCATGACCTGGTGGCCGCTCCCAGGCCATGTGCCCTCCACAGGTTTCCCTTGCTCTGTCCTTACAGCTGCTTCTGTCATCCTTCACTCTAACCCTGCTGCTGCCCAGCCTCTTCCTCGCCCTCCCAACACCCACCACGGAAGATTCTCTGCTAGGGAGACCTATAATGGACACAACAAAATCCCAGGAACCCACGACTGCCCACATGAAGGATGCCAGACCAGGATCAATATCCCTCTGCACCCCGATTCCATTCCCCCCATCCCTAACCCTTTCCTCTACTTTCCTTAACCAGGTGACTTCCTCCAGGAGGCTTTCATAGATGGAGGTGGCAGACATTGGACAGGCCAAATTGAATCCACCACTTGTGGTGGCACTATACTTTCCAATCTTTTTTTCCCCCGAGACAGGGTTTCTCTGTCTAGCCTTGGCTGTCCTAGACTTGCTTTGTAGACCAGGCTAGCCTCAAACTCACAGCAATTCTCCTGCCTCTGCCTCCTGAGCGCTGGGATTAAAGGCGTGCGCCGCTACACCGGGCTTATGCTCACCAATTTTAAGACTCATTTTCAGCTTTCCATCAGCGATCCCCAGAGATCTATGGGGAATGGAAGGTCTGGGTAAGTTCTAGTCTAATGGCTATGCCAAACACTCCTTAGCCAACCTACTCGTCTCTTGGCAGCTTACCTGTTTGTCAGTCTTTGCTCACATTTACCATTCTTCAACAGGAGGATCAAACTCAAAAGGAGGTCCAAGCCACCCTCCCCTGGCTACAGTCCACACAGCTGACCTCCTTTCCCTAACCACCCACCCCACTCCACTTGAGGCTTTTTTTGTGCTTCCCTCTTCCAGCCACTATTGGCAGCTGTTCTGTTAACACCAGCTACATGAACCCCGTGGGTATCTGCCCACAAAAGAGCTACAAAACATTCCTCTTTTTAACCCATCCTTCCCTTTTTGCCTTGTAGGATCCTCTTCAAGATCCCTTTCTATGTTTCCGCGACATCACTGGCACTAACCCATGTGTTACTCCCTCACTCTTATCTGGTGCAATAACATTACTAGTCCCTTCTTCAGCCCCCCCCCCCGCCTTTTCAAGGGTTATGTGCCCCTGTAATAATGGTTCCCTGATTTATCTCTATGAGCCCAAAGAATTTGCTTTACAGCTGGGAGGGGACCAAAAGAAAAGGGAAATCTTCATCCCTCTGCTCATCAGACTGCGTCTCACTATCTTGCTGGGCCCCACAGGAGGCTCTGGAGCAGCCCTTATCCAAAAAACACCATCTGGCCAGTGACTTCCAGAAAAAGCCTGACCAGGCCATGGCTTCCCACACAGACAGCGTCGCGTGCCTCCAGTGACCGGTCACCTCCCTAGTGGGGGCCGTTCTACAAGGGAGAGCTCTGGACAGGGAGGGACATGCAGTGTGCTGGAGAAAGTGTGCTGCTTCTATGTCAATGAATCTGCCCTGGTAGACCACAACATACAAATACTCAAAGATCTCCGGTGAGATCTCTGGGCACAGTATATACCTAACACCCTAACCCATGGCACTCAAATCCCCTGACGGCTTGGCTCCTCTCCTTCCGTGGTCCTACATTGGCTCTTGGGACCCTCCTCCTCCTCCTGGCACCCAGCTTCATCTGATAAGTAGCATTGCAAAAACCACTGCCAATCAGGTTCTGGTTCAGTAGCAAACCATTCCCAAGATAGACGTTGACTATGATACAGCTCCTGTGTAAGACAAAAGGGAGGAGGAGCTGTGGGACTGTGATGGCCCAGGGTTATGGAGCAAGGGTCAAGGGAGCTTCAACCCTGGATGCTTCAAACACGAGGACAGCAGGAGTTGGCTACCTCCCCACTCTCAACCTGGGGCCATAAAGCCAGTTTACCCACCATCAGCCCTAGTAAGAATTTAGTGCCCTGACAGCTACCAGGCTTCACTCTGACCTTATAAGGCTCTGCCTTTGCACCACCCCACCTGACCCTACAGGCCCTGAGTACGTCGATGAAACACCTTTCAATACCCCTGCCCTGGCCAATGGTACACAGTCACACAAACTTTGTCCCAGAGACCTTGGCCACCTCCCCAGAGGCATAAGTAACCCCCGCCCAACACACATAAACCAAACTAGTTCTCAGAAGCTGTTCCGAGGTGTGTTCATTATCCGTGCACTCATCGCCATCCTAGACCGGCACTGCACTCTCCAGCGCCTGGCTAAGCAGCCCTCCCTCCAGTCTAGTTCAGGTGCAGTGGGCCAGGCTACCCCAAGGGGGAGGTGGGGCAGCACTTAACAATGCCCTGTTTCTATACAAACATGTCTGGAGATGTATCCAGGCTCCAGAGGCAAGGGCCAGCATGCACAGTAACGGTGACTGAGAACATTGAATGAGCTTGAAAGGAAAACTATCACCTTACACAGACACATAATTGAGTGTGCTTATGATTAAATCAGATGCACTATGGAAAGGGACATGCACAATAGATTAGAAGACAACCAAAATCTGTCTGTCACTGTGCTCCCTGGCAACCAGATCCTCCTCCTAAAGCCAGTGAAAGGAAGTCCCAAAGGACAAGCGATGCCCTTGAGCACTCTACTCAAGGAACCCACTGCTGTCTTGCATCGTGTTGGAGATTTACTATCCCTTGGCTTCTGAATAGTTTCTCAGTCACTTTGCAATCTGCGCTTTTTCATTTCTTTGAATAAGATTCCAGAACCTAGATGCGCCCAGTTCAGACAGTGACTTCCTCCTTCCTGAGGAGTGTAAGTTCATCCTGGGGTAAGTCAAGGTCACTGGGGCCAAATGAGACCCAAAGTTCAGGAAATGTGAAAATAAGACAAAGCTCAGGAATGAGCGAAGAAGCTCTCAGTGGGCAGTTTGTTTCTGGTCTTAGTGGAAACGCCCGGTTCTCTCAGAAATGTCTGCTTTGAGCCAGTCATGGTGTAGCACACCTGTGACCCCAGCACCTGGAAGATGGAGGCTCAGAACTGAAAGATGAACTCAGCTATGGGCAGCCCAGCCAGACCTACATAATACTGTCTCAGGAAACTAACCAACAGCTGGGGGGTAGTGGCGCACACCTTTAATCACAGCACTTGGGAGGCAGAGGCAGGCCAGCCTGGCCTACAAAGCAAGTTCCAGGACAGCCAAGGCTACACAGAGAAACCCTATCTTGAAAAAAACAAAGCAAAACAAAACAAAAATCAAACAAAAAGAAAAAGGGCCAGGAATGGTGGCACACGCCTGTAATCCCAGCACTCGGGAGGTAGAGGCTGGCAGATCACTGTGAGTTTGAGGCCAGCCTGGTCTACAAAGCGAGACCAGGACAGCCAAGCCAAGGCTACACAGAGAAACCCTGTCTCAAAAACCAAAAAAGAAAGAAAGAAAAAGAAAAAGAAACAAAGAAAAAGAGGCCAACCAACAAAAGGAACACCACTAGAGAAAGACAGTTGTGTTGAGTGGGGAACTCTCAGACAACATCCCTTTTCTGGCAACCAGCTGCACTGCCATCACAGGATCCCCACTGTGGGGACACTCCATCAGGTGCAGTGGCCCACCACAGCTATGGCTGAAGGGCTGGTATCATTGTGACTGTGTCAGGCTGCCTTCACTGGTCTTGAAAAGTAGTGCTTCTGAGGAGCTCAGGGCGGAGGGAACTCTGATCACTGTGGACCCATTTGCCAGGGCAGGGGCTAGCACTTGTCCTGGCAGCCAACCATGTCTTGTGACTGGTACAAACAGACTTTTGTAAATGAAAGTCTGCTCCTTATAAAACACACCATTCCAGCTTAGTGGGCGGCTGCTTGCTTGTTTTCTTTCTTTCTATTTGTTTGTTTGTTTGTTTGTTTTTGGTTTTTTGAGACAGGGTTTCTCTGTGTAGCCTTGGCTGTCCTGGACTCGCTTTGTAGACCAGGCTGGCCTCGAACTCACAGAGATCTGCCTGCCTCTGCCTCCCCGAGTGCTGGGATTAAAGGTCTGCGCCACCACGCCCGGCTTCTCTCTTACTTTTTAAGTTCCCGTCTCATCCAGCTCAGGCTGGTACACTGCTATTTATGCAGCTAATTTCTTACTTTTTAAGTTCACGTCTCATCCAGCTCAGGCTGGTACACTGCTATTTATGCAGCTAAGGGTGACACTGAGCTTTTGATCTTTCATCTTCATCTTCCCAAGTGCGGGATTTTCATGTGTGTGCCACCATGGCAGGCTTTGCTTTGTTTTGTTTTCAGAGAGAGTCTTGATTTGTAGGACAGGCTAGCCTGGACCTTACAATTCTCTTGCCTTGATTTTCTAATTACTAGGATTACAGGGATGCACCATCCCAACTCACTACGTCTTAAGATATTATTGACATATCATATTTTTTGGACCATAAGACACACCTGACCATAAGATGCACCAATTTTTAGAGCAGTAAAACAAGAAACAAAAGCTAAACCAAATTAGTGCTAATATAATATTTATTTTAAAAAATGGTAATATTAAACAGTGTCAGCTCAGCAGGAGGAAAGACTTAAAGACTCAAGCACTCTTCTAGTTTTCTGGAAACCCCAAAATGTGGCCCCACTGGAGTCAAGGAGGGACAAATGGTAGCTAGAGCTTTCTTATTGCTACACATTTTACTGCACTCCCCTACCCTGCTCCCTGCTGCAAGCTGACAGGCACCTGCTTACCCAGCTGGTAAGATTGGCATTCAGCTCAGTGCTAAAGTGGGTGGTGGGAAGTGGGAGGGGGTACATGGGGGGGGGGGTTTGGACGGATACCAAGCTCTGGGTGAGAAGGGTTTTCAGTGATACGGCCCATGCCTGCTTCTGTTCCCACAGACACACTGAACCCTGTGCATGTTCCTTGGCTGGCACACTGAAGACATCGGTAAGTGACCTCTTTGTTGATGCCCAATGGACAGCAATCAGACCATAAGACGCACCCTAATCCCCCCCCACACACTTTTGGGAGTGGGGGAATGTGTCTTAGGGTCTGAAAAACATGGTTGGGAGAGACTCCTAGTTCCTAGACTAGCTAGTTGGGGCTGGGGCAAGGGGTACACAAGAGTTTTCTAGCAGGAGTATGGATTTAATCTGCAAGTGAACCTATCCTAGCTAAACTCCCAACAACTTCCTTATGTAATTTTAACATGCAAGGTAGTATTTCTTTTCACATAAACTACCCAGGGCCGAATACTGGACAATCAGAACCACACGTACTCTCAAAGCCAGCACAGTCACGCCCGTTTCCCAGTGCTAAGCAGTGTATACTTTCTTGGCTTCCTTTTCCAATTAAGGCTCTGCCCCGGGATCTTCCTGATTCCACGCCCCTTTTTGAAAGTTCAGGCTGGCCCGGACACTCCTATACAGCTAGAGTAACCTGACACTCTCGACTCTCCTGCCTCAGCCTCCTGCTCACTGGGAATTACAGGTGTACATTTCCACTCCCACCTTTCTTCCTTCTTCTTGTTGCCTGCTTTATCTAAAGCTGGTCCCGTGGTCATGGGAGGCATCCAGCAACCCTCTCTCCGGGTAGACTGCAACTTTTTCTCTAAGCCTCACCCTAGCACCCTGCCTACAACAGTTATACTGACTGTCAACTTGACAGGATGCTCCTGGAGACAAGACCCAAGCACACTTGTGAGGAATTATTAGTGTAACTGAGGTGGGAAGGCCCACCCTAACTGTGCTGGCACCATTCTATGTGCTGAGGCCGTGGAGTAGATAATAGGCAGCAACTGCGCTGAACACAAGCACCCATCAGTGTCTGCTGACTGCAGATGCAATGTGACTAGCAGTCTCAAGCCCTTGTGACCTACCGTGAGGGACTTCCCTTGAACTGTGATCCAAAATAAGCCTTCCCTCCCTTAAGAGGCTTGTTGTCAGCTATTTTATTAGAGCAATAAGAATATAACTGACACAGAAAATCGTACCAGGAGTGGGGATGTGGCTGTAATAAACTTGACCACATGGTTCTCAGCGGGAAGAGCCTGGGAGAGTTTGCATCTGCTGCCCAGCATAACTACTGCACAAATAACTTAATGGTCCATTCTGCTGGGTCTTACAAAACAAAAATGCTAACAGAATCACAGAGAAGAAGAAGGCCTCTATCAGGAACTGGGCTGGGGGGGCATTCGTGTAATATTATGGTAAAGACTATGTGTCCAATCCGCTCTTGTCCTGAGATTGCCAGTGAGGCTGAATTTGAAGATGATGGACTAATTTGTTTGGCAGAAGAAATTTCAAGACAGGGCAGCAGTCAGCTACAGTTTGGACACTCACTATTGGCTGTCCTCATCCAGGTTTACAGTGAAAGAGAACAAAAACGAAGAAGCAAGGTATTAAAAATGTGCTGTTTGGCAAGGAAAAGAGTGTGAGAAAACTTAACCTTACAGACTAGGCAGGGCTAAAAGGAGTCATGACCAGGATCGAGATTACGACATTAAGGAAAAATAGAATACTTTGTAAAGGAAAACCAGAACATTGTCCTGACGCAAGAAACCAACAGTTGGAGCACCTAGACTGAAACACAAAGTGTGACTGGAGGGGTCCCCTACTGCCAAAAAGCAGATGCCAGGTAAGTGTTTTCCTGGGGTCAACATGCAGAGGCTGATGCTACTGCCCTCTAAGGGGACAAAGCTTCATCATGAACTGTCCAAAGTTGGTAGCATCATCTTTGGAGTAATGGTTTTACCAGGCACGAAACATGTAAAACTGAAAGGGACACTGGGTTTTGTACCATGGTTCTAGAGAGTCACTAAGGCCAGACCATGTGTGGCAGGAGGAGAGTCCTTTAGGCAGCAGTTCTCAATCTTCCTAATGATGTGACCTTTTAATAAAGTGCCTCATGTTGTGAGGACCACTGATTTAAGAAGACCCTTAGAAATAACTGTCTGTGAAGGTATCACATCTTGGAGTCCCTACAATATTGGAGATACCAGGACCATAGCGTATCCACTGAGGAAAAGTTCAGGCATACAGTGAAGCCAAAACAAGAAAGAGACAGTGTGGTGCTGAAGGAAGCGCCTGAGAGAGTGGAGCTGCCTAAGCAGTTTGGAACCTCCACAACCCCAGGGGTCAGATGTAGTAAGAACTTTGGCTTCTTTGGAAACCCAGTTATGTTACGTGAATGTTTTTGTTTTAATCCCAGGTGTGGGATATAAGGATGCTGCTCCCGCCCCCCGCCCCCTCCTTCTTCTGCTGTTGCTGGTTGCTGTTTGCTCTTTGGAGATATCCTGGTGATGAAGATCAAATGTGCCTCAAGGAACTCAACACGCCAAATGAGCAGAAAGTCGTCTCACAACCTTCTTTCTCTCTTACCTAGTGTTGGGGGTTAGAAGGGGTAGGGGTGGTGTAGGGAGGTAGGAAAAAGAAAACAATAAATAGCTTAAAAGCCCAGCTACAAATGGCACCCAAAGCGGGGCTAGGCAGAATGAGAAATCTGGCTTCTGATGCCATAAAGTGGCAAGGAAAGAAGGGATGAATATTCTATTTCAGCAAAAAAGTTTATTGCAGCTGCTGATACTGGGTTCTGTCCTGCTTTGCTCTGAGAGGAGATTTTTCCATTTCCTCTTCTTCCTGCACTCTGTCTCAAAATAGTTTAAAGTGATGGCTGAGCAATTTGAAAAGTTGCAAGTGGAAATGAAGGAATCTGAGAAACAAAAAATGAAATGGGAAAACCAAAAGGGTTACTCTATTCTCTTGTTTTTAGAAGGGTTGCAGAGTCAACAATGCAACTGGAATGTTTGGGGTGGAGGTAGAAGTACTTGGGAGAACGAAAGGGTTGAGGCCCACTCACTAGGCAAGAGAAGAAAGCTGGTAACAGCTGTGTTAGAAGCTGGTCAGCAGGTACAATGGTTAGCACGACAGAGGGAGGAAGCTGCAAATATTGAACAGCAAAATAAAGCAAGAGGAATGAATCTTGTCAAAGATGAGTTGCTTGGTGAAGGCCAGTATTCTGATTATTTACAAGAACAGATTTGATTCGATGCTGCTGCTATAGAACAGTGTCGCTTAGTGGCTTTAAGAGCTTGATATAGGGGGGTGGAGAGATGGTTCAGTGGTTAAGAGCACTGACTGCGCTTCCAGAGGTCCTGAGTTCAATTCCCAGCAACCACATGGTGGCTTACAACCATCTATAATGTGATCTGATGCATATTGTATACATAATAATAAATAAATCTTTAAAAAAAAAAAAGAGCTTGGGATAAAGTTGAGGAGCCTGGGAAAGGGTCCATCTCATTACTAAGCTTGTACGAGGCTCTGGAGAAACCATCACAGAGTTCTTGCAAAGATTGGCTTCAGCTATAAACAACGCCATATCAGACCCTGGAACAAGACAGGTGGTGATATAGACACTTGCATTTGAGAATGCAAATACCGAGTGTAAAAGGCTAAATGTAGTATCTATGCCTGTAATCTTCACTTGGGGAGATGAAGCAGAAGGATGAAGAGTTTTCAGTCCATCCAAAACTACATAAAACCCTGTCTTAAAATAGAAATAAAAGGGGCTGGTGAGATGGTTCAGCAGTTAATGGCACTGGCTGCTTTTCCAAAGGACCGGGGTTCAATTCCCAGCACCCAAATGGCAGCTCCCAATTGTCTATAACCCCAGTTCTAGGAATTCTGATGCCTTCAGACCATTGCACATAGAATAAAATTAAATAAAAAGTTTTTTTTTTTTTTTTTTACAAAGAGGCTGGGTGTGGTGGCACACGCCTTTAATCCCAGTACTAGGGAGGCAGAGGCAGGCATATCACTTGAGTTTGAGGCCAGCCTGGTCTACAAAGTGAGTCCAGGATAGCCAAGGCTACACAGAGAAACCCTGTCTCAAACAAACAAAACAGAAATAAAAATTGGGAGTGAACAAAATACGAAAGTGACCTGAGCATCAGAATTCCTCTTTCCTTCCTGACTGTGGATGAAATGTAAGCAGCTGTGTCAAGTTCCTGCTGCCACACATCTCCCACCATAGCAAGCCACATCCTGGAACTGTGGGCCAAAATAAACCATTGCAAGGTTAAACTGGTTTTTGTTGGTATGTTGTCATGGAAATAAGGAAAGTAAACTTGGCATCCTATCTCCAACATGGGCATTCTTAGTATGTTAAGGGCTAAGCTTAGCATCCTTTGCTTCAGGTAACTAGGAAAGGGGCTGGCTGGATGTGTGGCAGGAGATAAGCCAAGTGTCTAACTCACCTCAACGAGGAGTTAAAGACAGAGAATTAGTTACTCTCACCCTGGAGTATTTCTTCCTGTTTGGGGAGATCCGAGTGGTGTGGGGCTAACGAATGGACACGACCTAGTGGGCTGGAGGTCCCCTGACCCAAATGGCCTCAGTCAGCACTGTCAGGACAAAACAGCTGTCTAAGAGCAAAGATGAGGCACTGTCGTTATGAAAGAGTATTAATGACAGAAAGCAGATGAACATTTAGTATGTTGCAAACCAGTCCTCCACATCAATAAGCTATTTTTCTTTCCTTTTAAAAGATGTATTTATTTATTATGTATACAGTGTACCACCTGCATGTGTGCCTGCACACCAGAACAGGAAACCAGCTCATTATAGATGGTTGTGAGCCACCATGTGGTTTCTGGGAATTGAACTCAGGACCTTTGGAAGAGCAGCCAGTGTTCTTAACCTCTGAGCCAAGGTTTTTCGAGACAGGGTTTCTCTGTGTAGCCTTGGCTGTCCTGGACTCACTTTGTAGATCAGGTTGGCCTCGAACTCACAGCAATCCACCTGCCTTTGCCTCCCTGAGTACTGGGATTAAAGGCGTGTGCCAGCACGCCTGGCTGAATAAGCTATTTTAAGTCAAGTATATGCACATCACAACTGTGCAGTAGATGTGAATTGCTTAGTTTTATGTCAACTTGATACAAGTTAGAGTCATTTGGGAAGAAGGGCTCTCAATTGAGAAAATGCCTTTAGAAGAGTTTGCCTACAGTGCATTTCTAAAAAATCAAATGATTGGCGTGGGAGGGCCCAGCTCACTGCAGGTAGTGCCACTCTTGGCAGGAGGTCTTGAGTTGTATATGAATTGAAAACAAGCCAATAAGCAGCCCTTCTTCCATGGCTTCTTCTTCAGCCCTGCCCTACTTGAGTTCCTGTCCTGACTTCCTTCAGTAATGGACCATTACCTGGAAGTCTAAGATGAAATAGCCCTGTTCCTCTCTGAGTTGCTTTTGGTCATAGTGTTTCATCACAGCTGTGGGGACCCTTAACTTAGACGTGGTGCAGTTAGAAGTTCTGATTTAGATTACTGGTTAAGCACATGGTCACAATGGGTGTCAGAGCACACGTTCATCGGGGACCTCAGGCTGGAGAGATTCAGCAGACAGGAAAGCACGCGGAAGGGAAGAGGTGAGCTAGGGATACAGCCGAACTGCTAGCATTGCCTACAGTGCGTGAAGTTCTTGTTTCGGTCTTGTGATGGGTAGTTTGATGTTAACCTCACACAAGCTAGAGTCATCTGAGAGGAGGGAGCCTCAGACATTTGAGATAATGCTTCCATAAGACTGGCTGCAGACAAGCCTCCAGGGCATTTTCTTAATTAGTGATTAATGGGGGAGGGCACAGCCATTGTGGGTGGTGTCACGTTGGGCTGATAGTCCTGGGTGCGATAAGAAAATGAGCCATTGGGCTAGAGAGATGGCTCAGAGGTTAAGGGCACTGGCTGCTCTTCCAGAGGTTCTGAGTTCAATTCCCAGCAACCACATGGTAGCTTACAACCACCTGTAATGAGATGTGGTGCCCTCTTCTGGCCTGCAGGCACACATGCAGGCAGAACACTGTATACATACATAATGAATAAACAATAAAAATAAAATTAAAAAAATAAAGTGAGCCATGAGGGCAAGCCAGTGGGAAGCACTCCTCCGTGGCCTCTGCATCAGCTCCTGTCTCCAGGTTTCCGCCCAGCTTGAACTCCTTCCCTGATTATCAGCCTTCAATCATGGACTGTGATGAGGAGCTATAAGCTAAGAGAAATCCTTTCTTCCCTCGCTCGCTTCTGGTCAGGGTGTCTTACCACAGCACTAGCAATCCTAAGACAAATCCCCCAGGGCCCAAGATCCCAAATGTGGTACCTACGCGTGTAGTCTTCACTTGGGGAGGTGAAGCAGGACAAAGAGTTTTGAGTCCAGCCAACGCTACAGCAAAACCTGTCTGAAAACGAAAGTCAGGAGGCTGGAGAAATGGCTCAGTGGTTAAGGGCACTGACTGCTCTTCCAAAGGGCCCCAGTTCAGTTCCCAGAACCCAGACGGCAGTTCACAGCCATCTGTAAGCCCAGCCTCGGGAGATTTAACGCCTGCACCAGGCATGCCCATGGCGCATCATAGACAGACATGCAGGCAAAACACCCATGTGCATAAAATAAATAATTTAAAATCTTATAAATCAGTCACTTTTATTAAGCATGTTATTAAGACACTGAAAAACTGATCTCCTTATTTAAAAAAAAAAAAACTCAGGGAACTGGGAGGTTGTCTCAGAGAATTAACAAAGAAAACCCATACATCTCTGAAAAATATTTGTTTAGGGCCAGTCTTGATCTCACATGCCTAAACCCTAACAACTGAGAGGCGGAAGCAGGAGAATCAGATCTTCCAAGTCATCTTTGGCTTCAGGTCAGCTTTGGCTCTGTGATACCATGTGTTAAAATCAACCTTGAAACAAACATTCACTACTGAAAGCTATTTCTGTTGAGTAGAGAGCCAAGCAGTCCTCCTACTGAAAGTGGTCTGCACTGTGCTCACCATAGCCCTGCTGTTCTGGACATTTGCAAACACTGTGAGGACACGCCAGCAACTGCAGAGGACCACCACAATGGAGGTTAAAGGCCTGTTCTGTGGTTCTCCTCCTCCCCGGGGGGCTGTTGGTCACCAACCCACCAAGGCAGGAGGAGTAGAAGGCAAGGTGCAGAGCCTGGAAGACCATGAGCACAGCAGAGATCAAACACTCTGGGAACCACTTCAGGGAGCTAGTTCAACTTTACTCAGGGAGAACAAAGCCCATATATATGTATGTATGTAGTATGTGTGTGTGTGTATATATATACATATATATACATATACATAAATACACATGTGTGTGTGTGTGTGTGTGTGTGTGTGTGTGTGTGTGTGTATGGGGAGTGGGTGGGGAGCTTCCAGGATATGTGTACACAACTTGTTGGAACCAGGCACTTTAAAAGGATGTTGGTTTTGCATTTGGCAGCACGCTCCTATCATATGAACGGGAACATAGTGCCTAAGTAACCTATAGGCACAGGGAGGGGAGAGCTAGCAGGGAGCTGTGTCAGGGGCCAGGTATCAAAGGTGGTTAGGGGCATCTATGTCTAAAGACACTCTCCAGACGGAGTCAGGCAGAGAGTAGGAGGCCCTGCAGAGGAGAGGGAGTCCTGCACCTAACACGGAGCTCAGAGTGGCTATCCAGACTGGGAGGACTGCAACTTCAAACAGCAGGGTCCTTCCAATATTACTCCAGTTGTGACCACTTCGGACAGGATGCACTGGCCTTGGAAAGCAGCTCTCCTACGCAAGATAGGACTGGTGAAGTTTAGATGATTCTGCAGCCATTCTCACCTAGGCCAAAGGAGGAGGGCTTTGCTGCTCAAAGCTCTGGACTGGTACAAATACAATGACATATTTGTATGAAGATTTATGTCATGATTTGTACAATGTTCTTGGGACACGACACATTCTCCTACAGCTTAAATAATAAAGCCAGGTGGTGGAGGCGGTACACACCTTTTCTGTCTTCCAAGGGCACGCCTTTTATGTGATAATCAACCCATCCTCTAACTACATGCCCCCAAACTGCTTCATTTAACGCTAACATTCAAACCAGTATTTTCCTCTCCCAAATTATCCACTGCTAAGCACCAAACAACTAGAAATGTATCCTACAATAGAAACCGACCTGATTGATTTCAATTCGCCAAGGCTTTGCAGTTTATCTGCCCCAGAAATGTCAATAAAGGTTCTGCCTCAGAGCTCCCAAACATTTCACTTCTTTTGAGAGTCTAGGTTAGCTTGAAATTTAATATAACCCAGGCTGAACTCCACTTATAATTA
Source organism: Acomys russatus (assembly GCF_903995435.1). Taxonomy (NCBI): domain Eukaryota; kingdom Metazoa; phylum Chordata; class Mammalia; order Rodentia; family Muridae; genus Acomys; species Acomys russatus. Next base: position 33,110,038 of record NC_067155.1, on the reverse strand, counting down.
TCTTTCCTTATCCTCCTGGGCACTGGGACCCACATCACCTCCATGCAGCTTTTCCCCTTCATTTCACTTTTGTCACCAATATGCAGCAATTTCCTTCTCATTGAAATATTTTATCCAGAAGGAAGCTGGTTAAAACTCAGAAGTTCTAAATGGAGGTTACAGCTCAGGAAGTAAGCAACTCATAAGTCTCAGGAAATCCCTGAAATTTAACAGAAGCACAGGCCCCACCCCTCCCTCAAGGTTACATAAGCAGTAATGACTGCTGTGGAGACTCCAATCACATGAGCTGTCAGAAAGAGGTGCTTCACCCTGTTGAGTTGCGTGCAAGTCTTGTAGAGAGCTACAGGGTTCCAACTTTCATGAGTCAACCATGTAAGAATGGGCTTTTGCTTTGTTTTTCAAGACAGGGTCTCTCTGTGTAGCCTTGGCTGCCCTGGACTCCCTTTGTAGACCAGGGTGGCTTCGAACTCACATTGATCTGCCTACTTCTGCCTCCCAAGTGCTGAGATTACAAGGCATGCGCCACTGGGCCTGGCTCCAGAATGGGCTTTTGATAATGCAAGGGTCTTTGCATTATCCCTACTCCTGCAAGAACTAATCCCTCACCCATATTCTATAAGTAACCCCAATAACCTCACTGGTCACCAAGTTAGACTTGGGTGGTATTATTACTTTGGTTGTCAGTTTGCTATTAGATGAATAGATGGTTGTGCAGCATCTCCCCAGGAAAGGAAAAATGTCCAGTGACACCCACTTTATCCAATCTTGAAGCTTACTCTTTGTCCTGGCTGACATGTAGCAACCTCTTCTCTGGGTGGACTTTGTTTTGTTTTTGTTTTTCAAGACAGGGTTTCTCTGTTTACCCGTGGCTAGGTTTCTGACATAACCCTTTTCCTTGTGTTACTCTCCAATGGATATAAATTCCATGGAGAGAGATTACCATCCACATCTGCAGTGATCTGAAGGTGTCAAGGAAATGGGTTGGAAGAGACTAAGATGAGGAAAAAAGCCAGATGTTTTAACTCCCCTCAAGAGACATGACAGACTCTTAGAGACCAGGGGACTTCTCTCTGAAGGGACAGCCTAAGGGTGAAAGGCGGTGCAGGGAAATGACCACTGAGGTCTGAGGTCCTGACAGAGTGACCTCGGTCAGCACCTGCAGCACAGCTCAGGCTCCTAAAGGCAAAGGGTCAGGATTGTGCTTAGAAAAGACATGAAGGGGGTTGGAGAGATGACTCAGAGGTTAAGAGTGCTTGCTGCTCTTCCAGAAGGTTCCAAGTTTAGTTCCCAGTACCCACAATAGAAGGCTCACAAACACTTGTAACTCCCACTCCAGAGGACCTAGTGGCCTCTGCAAGCATCCTCACATACATGGCAAGAACACACACACACACACACACACACACACACACACACACACACACACACTTTTTTAAAAAGGCAGAGGGCTAAGGGTATAACTCATTAATTTGCCTGATGCCCTGGGTTTGATTTCCCCAGCACCAAATGAAAATGTGGCTGCTCATGCCTACAGTCTCAGCTCTTGAGGAGGTGGAGGCAGGAAGACCAGGCCATCCTGTGCTACCCTGCAAGGTTGAGGCCAGTCAGGGCCACCTGGGCCTTAGTCTCAGATAAGCTTAAAGAAAAATCAAGAAAACAAAGGGAATTGCAGAGGAGGGCTCAGTGGGTAGTGTGAGAACCCAGATCTTCTACCTGCAGCTCCCTCCCCCAAAATCAGGCCACACCCTCTGAAGTCTCTCAAAGCCAGGGACACAGCTGCTGTGACCTGACAGCTCTTATGGAGTTCCCTTCTCTCCATCCCCCTTAGGGCTGCAAGCCCAGCCCCTCTGATGCCCAGACAACCTTGAATTATAACTTTACTTTTATCTAATACTTTCCTGTCTTGTTGCTCAGACCACATAGACTAAGTCACATGATGTGGAACTTATCAACCCCCCAAACCTGTAAGCCCCCCTTCCCCCATGACACACACACACACACACCCCACACACCACACACACACACACACTGTTCTCTAGAGATGAACAGTCTGTCTCTTTCCCTTCAGGGTATCCGTCATGGTATGCGCAGTAGCTCTCTTTCCTTGTGCTTTCCCACTTCAGGGTGCCGTCATGGCTGCTCTGCTCATGAGCCTTGTAGCTCTCTGTACTAAATCTCTATGAAGGGTGATTCACTTCAGCTTCTGTTTCCTATGACCTTGTCTTTGTCTGTTATTCACAGCAGGTATAGCTTGTCTCTAAGAGTTACTAGAGGAAATTCACAGCTCTCTGAAAAATACCTTTAAGGCCAGATATGGTGGCCTGTCACGGTGATTCGTAGCTGCCCAGCACAGGAGTCCTTGCCTAAACAAACTATCTAAACAAGCACTAAGGAAAACACTTAGTGGGCGGGGGGGGGGGGGATTTTCAGTTAATCAGGCCCTTTTACTAGCAGTCAACTAGCCTAACCTCATGACCTTAGGAATCTGCTGACTGGGGCCTTTTACAGTCACTATGGGGGCACCCTAGCAGCTGCGTAAGACCTGCTTTACCTGTGACCGCTCCAGGCAGCCTGCGCTGGCCTTGGGAAGTAGCACTCTTAAGCAAGACAGGGCCGAGTAAAGTCTTGATGACACTGCAGCCATTTTTCACCAGGCTAGAGCACATCCTCCAGGTGGTCCAGGTAAAGGCTAGTGATGGATATAGACAGAAGTCTCTCATTTGGATGAAGGACTGTGTTATAATGGTGTTCCATCCTTTCCACACACCCGGGCCTAGCTATACACTGGTTTCTTTTCTCATATTTATTTGGCTACATATTCTATTTTGATTTTTGAGACAGAGGCTCATGTAGCTCAAGCTGGCCCCAAACTAGCAAAGGATCAACTTGACTTTCTGATCCTCCTGCCTCTTAAGCCTTGGGACCATAGGTGTGTGCCATTAGTTTTGCTTAGTTTCTGTTTGTTTTGTTCTGAGATTGGGGGGTGGGGGGTGTCTCACTTTGTAGGCCAGGTTGGCCTGCAACTCACAGCTCTTCTCTCGCCCTAGCCTTCTCAGCATCAGGATTACAGGACTGTACCAACATCCCTGAGACACTTTCTGAATCTTAGGATATTTTTGATACCTTGGGAGACTCTCCCTTACCAGGTTAGCTGTCTTTTGGAGACTTCAAGAGCTCTTTAGGGAGGCATGTCTTTCATCTACGAACCAACCAATCTTGGGTCTGCATTCCCAATACCTTCCTTATCTAATTCTGACACCTGAGTGTGGAAGAATGCTGAGTGAATGTATCAACCGTCAATAAAGCGCTGTTTAGCCAATCAGCTGGGCAGAAGGACAGGAAGAGGGAGGCGGGACTTTCTGGAGGGGGAGGAGAAAGTTGGATGGTTGGAGGGAGAGAAGGATTTTTTGATGGTTGGAGGAGGACGGTGGGAACTCAACAAGGACTGGCCCAGGGGTCATAGTGGCGAGTGCTTGGAATATATGTATGTTATAAGGTTTAGAGTAGTTTGATTAGTTTACGAGTAGATTAGAATCAGTTCAGACTCTGCCCAGCGAAGTGCTGGCCTCTTTACAGTACGTTTCAGTCTCCCTGTGTCAGTTATTTGCCTTTTAGGCCAAACGGATACAAAATACTGTAACACCTTTTTCTTCTAAATCACCTACGGTCAGGTACCAGGCAACTAGACACCAGCGATATGCCTTCAAAACACTCAACTATCCCAACCTGCCAATGCCTTCTCCGTTCTGCACTGGCTTGCCTTCCCTTCCGACATGCCAGTACAAGCCCTCCATCAGGCACGTCCCTCCTTGCATACTTTCCTTTTAAAAGAGTCTAGATTTGCTCGGCACTTACTCTATTCTCCAGGCTAAACTGGACTCAGGACTCCCCTCGCTCAGGCTCCTAAGTGTGGGGATTACAGGCCCTCACTGCTACAAGCAGCTTTCTCACCTTTCTTATTCCTATACTTACTCTCATTGCCGACTGACGCAAGCCTATATGTTCCCCTGGCCCTGCCTGACCAACAGCAGCCCCTCTGGTTCTGTGACCACATATGGCCATCTTCCCGAGAAGCAGTCTGGTCCCTGGTTGGGCCTGTAACATCACGGACATCTGTACTGTACTGCAGGGGTCAAGGGAAAAGAGGGGAGATAAGAGGACAGAAGATAACCCCCACGTGTCTAACTCACCTTGCTGAAAACGTAATGAGCAGAGAAAAGTAAGCACGCTGAAGAAATCTCCTTAGTAGGGGAGATCCTAATGAAGATCGGCTTCGATTGGCTAACGCTAGTGAAGAGATGTGACCACCAGGGTTGCAGGTCCTTTTATCCAAATGACCTAGTTCAGTGTGGCCAACAGAGCATACACCTAGGGGCAAAGATGAGGGAGTTGTCATTAAGGAAGGTTATTAATGACAGATGACATGTAACTGGTATGACACGAGCCATCTCCTGATAGGCTTAAGACATTTTCAATTAGGTGCTTCCCAGTCTGAGGGGTAGGTTTTAGGATTTCTGACTGACTCGGTACAGGTCAAGTACATTGCTCACAACGAGTGCAGGATCAGGTGCTCATCAGAGGTCAGTGGCTGGTGGGGCTTTTCTAAGTAGACTGGACAGGATTGAGGAAGGCAGGCATAAAATGGAAGAAGTGGGTTAGGGATGTGGTTGAGTTGGTAGAGTGGCCGCCTCGATTGCGCCAATCCCCGGATTCAATCCCTAACACCTCATAAACTAGGAATGGTAGTGTGGTCTGCGCTGGGGAGGCACAGGCAGGAGCCTCAGAAGTTCATGTTTATCCTTGGCCCATAGAGAGCTGATGTCTGATTACTGGAGACTCTGGAAAAGAACTGTATGGGGCTGGGGTAACTGGAGAGATGCCTCAGAGGTTAGGAGCACTGGCTGCTCTTCCAGAGGTCCTGAGTTCAATTCCCAGCAACCACGTGGTGGCTCACAACCCTCTGTACTGGGATCTGGTGCCCTCTTCTGGTGTGTAGGTGTACATGCAGGCAGAACACGGTATGCATAACAATAAATAAATATATATATTTTTAAACTGTAAATGAAGATGCTCAGGGAACATCTTGTCTCTGTGGTTGTGTTGGACCCTGGAGTCCAATTCAGGAAGGGGGTCGCCACGAGAGACCACTCAAGTCACACAGGCCGGAGGGATAGGTAAAATTTATTACTGACACATCAGAAGTCCCAATTGTCAATGTGTCAGGGTCCCTCAGCACTCGGGAGGCGAAGGACCCCGAGTAGCTGTTACAGGCTACAGTTTTTAAAGGCTAAAACCACAAAGCAGGTGGGGTTATCAAGTTGGACCATATGGACATTAGGACACCTGGTATTGGGAAGCTCTTTGTGGGGGCTTGGGTGTGGGTCTCTAGAGCGGTTACTGGAAACCGTATGGGACCTTTGATAGTTGGGAGCTCGCATGTAGCTGTTCTGGGAACTAGGGTGGAACTCCTGAGGCTGGCAGTAACGAGAAGTGGGAGAAGCCTCAGGTCTTACATTTTATAATTTTACAATTTCTCAGTTGAAAACTCACAGGTGCCTGAAAAATACTTCTCTAGAAGTCATTTGTGGTTACCAAACGCCTGTAACTCCAGCATTTAGGAGTCAGCGTGAGGAGAACAGGTTCAATGTCTTCCTCAGTAACGGGCCCGCCTAGGTGACTCGAGCCCCTGGAACAGGATAAACCACCCCAAAACAAAACCAGAAAAAAACAAAAACAAACAAACAAACAAACAAAGAACCCTTATTAGTGGTTTTGAGTAGGAGCTGCCCTCACCATGGCAATCGTGGTGTTTCCAGCAGTTTACAATTGCTAAGCAGACACTCTGGGATCTGTGGAGAATCACAATGACCGAGCTGAAGGTACAGCCAGCCAGCCTGCATTGGTGGGGGGGGGGGGGGAGGAAGCAGCAGCCAAGGCCAAGCAGATACCCTGGAGCCATTTTCACCCAGGTGGGAGGAGGAGCAGCTCATCTACACAGCCCAGGGGGAGACTTGTGATTGACAGTCACAATACTTCATTAACATGAGGAACTTTTGTAATGACCGGTGCAAAGCCCTTGGGCCCAACCACTACCTATTCCGTAAGCCCATCTCACTTTAAGCGCTTTTTGTTTGTTTGTTGAGATGGGGTGTTGTATAGCACAAGCTGGCCCCAAGCGGGCTATGTAGCCAAGAATCACCATAAACTCCTTAGCCCCGTGAGCCTTGGCTACAAGTGTGGGCCAGTACACCAGGCATGGCTCACTTTTTTGAGCCCCTGTACTGGTCCTTGGGTGTTCCAAAATCGGGCTTCTTCCAAACCACTTTTTGTTTGCCTGGTTTTCGTTTTTATAAGTAGAGCTGGCTGAGCTTGTAAGTTAAAGAGTAGACAGCACAGTCGAGGCCTGGAGCAACAAGGTCTTAGTTTTCGACATTTTAGGACAAGCCTTTGGCACCTGACCGCCCCTTTCAGCCGACACTGAAAGAGCCATTTCTCCCCTGTTCATAATTTCTTTTATTTATTTATTTTTTTCTCTTCCCCTTACTGACTCTTCCTCTTCTCCCTTTTCTCTTTCTTAATTTTTTTTTTCTTTTTGAGACAAAGATGTGTCATAGAACCCACCCAGGCTGGCACCAACTATGTAGCCTATAGTTTGATGGCTTTGAATTAATTCATTCTCTTTCCTGTAAGCTGGGCATGGGCCACCAAATCGGGCTCCTTTCTTACGATCTGAGTGGGACAAAAAGGACCACTGATAGGTAATTATTATTAAATACATAGTATACGGATGGTTACGAAGTGTTACAGACTCGAAACTAGGACAGCACACGGCAGATAACACTTACTTCTAGGCAGGGCAGAAAGCCAAGCAGGGTGTCATGCTCAAAAAAAGGAGGGTACCGGTAGGTCTTCTTTAGGAGGCTTGCTTGAAGGGAGGCAGGAACTGAGGCCTGAGTCCATTGCTGCTGTTGACCACCCTCCCCTAAGCCCCCCACCCCACAGCCTCCCCTCGCCCCGCCAGCCCAACCAAATAAAACCCTACTAGAAAATTGCCCCCAAATCTCGGCCTACACTACTCTAGTCCAAACCCCCCCCCCCCCCCAATGTGGAGCCTGCAGCAAAACTGCCACGTGGAGAAGCGCACAGTCGCTGTGGTGGAATTCCCGCTGGGCAAGAGGCTACTTCCGGTTGTGGCTCCATCTGTGGTACAGGTGCCGAGTGGGGCCTCAGTGGCGCGGACACTTCGCTAGATCCAGGAACTCAAGGAGAACGATGATGCTTCAGGGCCTGACCTCGTTTCCCAGGTTCCCTAGGTTGCTAAATAGTTTGCTGACGGAGGGAAACCTATTGGAGACTGTGTGGCCATAATCCCACCGCAAACACACACACACACACACACACACGCACGCACGCACGCACGCACGCACGCACGCACGCACGCACGCACGCACGCACGCACGCACGCACACACACACACACACACACACACACACACACACACGCTCGCGCGCGTGCGCTCATGCGCGAGCGCACACACGCATCCACACCTGCAGGCATGCACAGGCACATGCATACTCGCACGCGCTCCCCACCCCCCCCCCCGATTAGTCTTTGAATAGAAAAATCCATATCTGACAGAAGATTTCTCAGCAGTTACAACCAAGTTGCTTAGAAAGCCAAGATAAAGGATCAGAGCTCAGCCGAGAAAAGCCGAGCATTCAGTAACAGCGAGGGAAAACCTGAGGTAGATATGTCAGTTTACTTAATGTACCATCCCGTAATTTAGAAAAAAATATCACAATCGTCTTAATAAATTAAAGAGATGTGATGTATAACACAACATTAGGAAATTACTAAACAGGCATCATCTGAGCACCGGACTTGAATAATTGCCCAAATAAAATGCATCTGTAAAGGTTGAAGATTTGAGGATTGTGGGACTATGAACAGGAAAGTACAGCTCTGCCTGGAAGTCCAGTAGAGAGTTTTAGAAGTGTAATATTGGGCTGGTGAGATGGTCCAAGGGGTAAAGGTGCTTGTCACAAAGACTGATGACCCAAGTTGGATGCCCAGAACTCATGTGCTGGAAGGGCAGAGTACTGTCTCCAGCAAGGGTGTCCTGACTTCCATGTGCACCTCCCCACATAGACACTAAATGGATAAAGATAAGTAAATAAATGCAAATAAACATTTTTTTCAAAGGGTAACATTTCTTTATTCTTTTTCCAGGCCATCTTGTATCACAGGGCATGAAGGCCTAAAACTTGCTGTCATCGTCTCCTCTAAGTGTGGTCTAGAATTGATTTAATTTGCTTAATATGATAATTTCAAGTTGTATCATGAGCCTCCACACCCCCCCCCCTTTTTTTTTTCCTGAGACTGTCTCATGTAGTCTGGTCTTGAACTTGGTATATATCTGAGGATGAAGTTGAGCTTTTGATTCTTTTGCCTCTGTTTCCTGAGTGCTGAGATCACAGGGATGTGCCGCTGCACCGGGTCTAAGTGTTCATGAGGTGCTGAGAGCACAGGGATGTGCCGCTGCACCGGGTCTAAGTGTTCATGAGGTGCTGAGAGCACAGGCGTGTACCGATGCACCAGGTATAAGTGTTCATGAGGTGCTGAGAATTGAACCCAGGACTTCTTTTTGCTTGTTTGTTTTTGTTTTTGTTTTTATTTTTCAAGACAGGGTTTCTTTGTGTAGCCTTGGTTACCCTGGACTCACTTTGTAGACCAGGCTGGCCTCAAACTCACAGCAATCCGTCTGCCTCTGCCTCCCAAGTGCTGGGGTTACAGGCATGCGCCACCACACCCAGCTGAACCCAGGACTTCTTACAAGGCAGGAAAGGACTTTATCAACTGAGTTATATCCCCAAGTCCCTCAGTGAAGTTTTAATTAGCAGTCTTCTGATAGCCAACGATGTTGAATTTTTTTTCCTGTTTACTGGTCATTTGTACTTTATATTTTGAGTGCTGGATGTTTAATTTCATGCAATCCTATTTGTCAATTGTTGGCGTAATGAGTGGAAAAACCTTTTTCAGAAAGTCCTTGCCTGTGCCCACATTTTGAAGTCTCCCTCTGCGCAACACAAACTTTCTCTTATAATAGCTTCAGGGTTTGAATCATACATTGATTTTCTTTCTTTCTTTTTTTTTTTAATCTATTTTGAGTTGATTTTCAGACAGAGTGAGAGAGGGGGATCTACTTCCATTTTCATATTTCTACCAGTTGTCCCAACACCATTTGCTAAAAGAGGTAGAGCTAGGAGGGTCAAGACTTCAAGGCTGTCTTCGGTTACCTAGAAAATTTGCAGGTAACTAGAACTACATGAGACCCCGTCTAAAACAATAACAATTAATTATAAAATAAATAAATAAAATCAAGACAAGATAAAGCAATAAAACCCAACCACATAATACTAATGCTTCAAAATAAAAGCAAAGGATATGGAGAATTTTGAAAACAAAAAAATATACCAATATTTCCATACCCCAAGTTAATCACTGATGTTGAATGTCACTTGTGGTTTTACTACAAATTATGTAGCGAATAACATACTACCAGAGGCCAAGCACATTATAAAGAAGAGAGGTTTATTTTAACTCACAGTTAAAGTTTAAATTAGAGGAATTACATTTGGGGACTTTATGCTGGCAGAGTCCCAAGGCTGCACAGGCCACCATAATGGCGAGAGACAGGAACATGAGTGAGACAGCTGTCCTGTCTCCTGAAATAACCAATCAATCCAAAAACCCATTAGTCTGTTAATTGCATAAGTGGCTTACCTCATTCATGAGGGCAGATAATTAATCTCCTCTTAAAGGTCTCACCAAGTCTCATCTCTTAATCTTGTAACGAGGAGTAAATTTTGACATGAATTTCATAATGGGACAAACCATACACAAACTATAATAGCAGTCACTTTTGTTATAGCAGTGGTGATCACAGATACAGCTGGATTCTACCTGCAAGCCTTTGAGAAATCACTCCCTTACACCTGCTCAAGAGAGATAATTACTCTGCTAATTACTGGGATGTAGCCCAGTGAGGAAAATGCTCGCCTGGCATGCATGAAACCCTGGGTTCAATCTTTGGCACTGCATAAAGTTGGGCTTCTTGGTAGAGTCCTATAATTTTAGCACTTGGTAGGTGGAGGCACGAGCATCAGAAGTTCAAACAAAGGTCAATTTTTAGCTACATACTGAACTCTAGAGCACCCTGGGATACACTGGATCATAGACTCTTGTCTCAGTAGGAAAAAAAAATGACAATCACTCTTATTGTGTGTGTATATGTGTGTTCAGGTGTGCATGTGTGTATATAAAACAGAGGGCACCACTGAGTGTTGTTTCTCAGGCACTATCCACCTTGGGTTTTTGTTGTTGTTTTGTTTTAATTACACTTTGCTTATTTGGTGTGCACATGTGCGTGTCACGGTGCACGTGTGGTGTTCAGAGGACAACTTGCTGGAGTCAGCTATTTCCCTCCACCGTGTGGGTCCCAGAGATTGAACTCAGGATATCAGGCTTAGCTGCTGGCGCCATTACCTGCTGAACCAGCCCCACTTTGTCTTATAAAACACTGTCTCTCGCTGGCCTGGAACTCACCAAGTAGGTTATTCTCCTGTGAGTAGGAGTCCACTTCACCATATTGTTGAGGTTACAAATGTGTTCTACCATGCCCAGCTTTTTAAAAATAGGTTCTGGCCAGGCATGGTGGTGCACGCCTATAATCCCAGCACTTGGGAGGCAGAGGCAGGTGGATCTCTGTGAGTTCGAGGCCAGCCTGGTCTACAAAGTGAGTCTACTACAGCTAAGGCTACACAGAGAAACTCTATCTCAAAAAAAAAAAAACCCAATAAACAAACAAACAAATAAATAAATAATGGGTTCTGTGACCTTCAAATTCAGATTCTTGGGTATTGAACTCAAGTCTTTGTGCATGTCAGGCAAGAACTTTTCTCATTGAGCCATCTACCTAGCCTTTTAAAGTCAGGAGCCAGCTGAGTATGTTGGTACTTCCCTGGAATCCCAGCACTCAGGAGGCTGAGGTATTCGGTTTGAAAGCTCAAGATCAGTCTGGGTTACATACTGAGCTTTGGGCTAATGTGGAATGTGTAGAAATCATTTCTCAATGGTGGTGGTGGTGGTGATGATGATGGTGATGATGATGATGGTGGTGGTAGGGGTGGTGGTGGTAAAGATGAAGATGATGATGGTGGTGGTGGTGGTGATGATGATGGTGATGATAATGATGGTGGTGGTAGGGGTGGTGGTGGTAAAGATGAAGATGATGATGGTGGTGGTGGTGGTGATGATGATGGTGATGATAATGATGGTGGTGGTAGGGGTGGTGGTGGTGGTGGTGATGATGATGGTGATGATGATGATGGTGGTGGTAGGGGTGGTGGTGGTAAAGATGAAGATGATGATGGTGATGGTGATGAAGATGATGCCAATGCCAAGTGGGTTCAGAGCTCAGTGGTAGAGTTCATGGAGCTCTGGGCTTGGTCCTTAGCATTGTGAAAAACAAAGTAAGAAGCTGGGCATGGCAGTGGTGCATTCCTGTAGTCCTAGCACTTGGGAGGTGAAGGCAGGAAGATCAGGAGTTCAAGGCCAGCCTGGGCTACATTGGGAATTCAAGACCTGCAACAGTTATATGAGACTTTGTCCCAAAAAAGCCAAAACAACAATAATAAGAGTAATAGTAATGTCAGAATCACTTCCACGTGTATTGTAACATTTTAATATGGCTACATGTGCATAAATAAGACACATTTTTGGCACATGTAAAATTTTGCATGTGTGACACCATGCTGTTTTTTCTAAAGCTAAATTTGGAGTCAAACTGCCTGGATTCAGTCTGTTAAGGCTCTGTCTCTGCAGGGTGATGAAAACGCCTAAAATTATCCATGATAGTTCCACATTTCTCAAAAAAATACCAAATTCACTTTACAAACGTGAATCATATAATAAACAAATTATATCTTAACAAAACTATTATAAAATAGATACAGGAGTTTGGATCCCCAGCACGCACATAAATGCTGGGTATGCATGGTGGCTCACCTGTAATTCCAGCCCCAAAGGCAGAGATGGGATTCGCAGAGCATGCTGGCTAGCTGTGTCAGTGAGCTCTAGGCCCGAGGGCCCCTGCTTCTGTGAATGACAGTAAGGAAACCAGGGATGATTCCTATATCAACTTCAGGCTATCACAAGTGTACAGTGCACCCTCCTCCTCAAATAGGCCTAAATGCACAGCATGCCCATACACACACACACACACACACACACACACACACACACACACACACCCTGGAGAAGAAAAAATACAAATACCAATGAAAAGTGAGATGGGGGAAAAAAAACAAAACAAAAAGAATCCTGGGTTCACAATGCGTAAGCCATGTGTCCTTGGGCTAAGTATTTAAAAGGCTTCCTTTGCCTGTATGTTCTTGTCTATGAAATAAGAAAATCACAGTATCTTTGTAAAATGTTTGTCATGTGGACTCAATGAGTAAAAACACTTTAACTAGGTGAGGGGTAGAGCTGACAGAACTGTGCTCAGCAAATGTAAGCAGTATACACAGTCGCGTTGTGACTTAGGGTTTTCACTGTGATGAATGAATGTCCCCAGTGATCTGACTACATACCTCAGTAATCTTCATGTACGTTCATGATCTTTGTCCCCTTTTTTACTGGTGGACAATGAGTAGGCTTCTTTTTCTGCTGTTATAAAATATTCTGACAAAAGCAATCTAAGGGCAAAAGCGTTTTTGTTTTTGTTTTGTTTTGTTGGTTTTTTTCTGGCTCCGTGTATAGAGGTACAGTTTTCCTGGCAGTGAAGTCACCACAGCAGGAGTTTGAGATAGCTTGGTGACTTGAATCCATGGCCAAGAAGCAGAGAACAGGTCCAACGAGATGGCTCAGTGTATAAGAGAGGTTTGTAGCCAAGCCTGACAGCCTGAGTTCAAGCCCCAGGATTCACATGATAAAGGCAAGAACAAACTCAGAGAGAACTGACCCCTACAAAATGTCCTCTTTCTTGGTCTGTGGAGAGTATGCTCACATGCACAGAGGCATGTGCACATATACATGAAATAATAAAATGTGTGTTTTTTTTATTAAAAAGAAGCAGAGGGAGTCAGGCGGTGGTGGCACATGCCTTTAATCCCAGCACTCAGGGGGCAGAGGCCAGCGGATCTCTGTGAGTTCAAGGCCAGATGGTCTACAAAGAGAGTCCAGGATAGCCAAGGCTACACAGAGAAACCCTGTCTTGGAAAAGAAGAAGAAGAAGAAGAAGAAGAAGAAGAAGAAGAAGAAGAAGAAGAAGAAGAAGAGGAGGAGGAAGAGGAGGAGGAGGAGGAGGAGGAGGAGGAAGAAGAAGAAGAGAAGAAGAAGAAGAAGAAGAAGAAGAAGAAGAAGAAGAAGAAGAAGAAGAAGAAAAAGCAGAGGGGACTGGGGATACAGTTCAGCAGCCTCCTGCTTACCTACCATGCATGAGCCCCCAGATTCTCAGGCCCCAGGCACTGAGAAAAATAGAAGAACATGTTGAAACAGGGACCAATAGATCCCTGTACTGAGGTCACTTCCTTCCTTTTATACAGTCCAGCAACCCAGCCCAAAGAACATGGTGCCACTCACAGAGTCATGACACGATGAATCTGTATAATCCCTCAGGGACAGTCTCAGAGGCTCACCTTAATCTGGAGCGTCCCTTGCAGGTGTCTACAGAAACTTATCTCTCAGATGAGTCTACTTGCCATCACGTTGACACCACTAACTGTCACAGGCATTGGGGCCATTAGAAGTTGGTATTGTAATGCCATCCATGTTACTAAATGCCACCAAGTGCATACTCTTGAGCACCTATACTTATGGGCTATGTTTTGAGACAAACTCCTTTGTGGCTGGCTGTGACCTGCCTCCGCCTCTGATTGCTGTGTTGGCAATCCAAGCATGTGCCACTATGGCTGTGGTGATGTAGTGATGTGTCTGATTCACCTAAGTGACTCTGGAGACAGCTGACATGTGTCCTACAAAATTTATACATCTGGAGACAAAGATTCAATAAAGGATCCTGAGATGGAGGAATCAGTAAAATAGAAAAAAAAATTAATCCCAGGGGAGTGTGTTGTGATGGAAACAAAGAGAGAAACATGCCTTATCAATTTTGCTGTGGCCTCATGAAGGTTCGGTTACACTGATGTGTTGTGACTACTTTTCTGTTTGTATTTAGTTCATGGCTTTTTGTATGGAAAAAAAAATATCACACTTTGGGGACAAGTCAGATCACGCAGCCCATAACGGCATTTGCTGACCAAACCTGGCAAAAACTGAGTTTGATTTCAAGAACCCTCATGGGGAACAAGAGAACTGACTAAACAGATTCATTCCCTGACCTCCGCATGTATGCTGTGGCACACCCCACCCTCACACATCCACCGTGCTGGAGAGATGGCTCAGTGGTTAAGAAACACTGGCTGCTCTTGCAGAGAGCCTGGGTTTAGTTCTCAGCATCCACGTGGCAGATACCTGCACACAGGCAAAAGTGCAGCCGTTAGAAGCTGTGCTGTAAGTTGCACGCTGTCTCCTACAAAGTCTGCTTCTGTTTGTAAGCTCGCTTCAAACAGCCGACTTTTTACTGGTGCCCTCATTAGTGCTGGACATTTCTACTGATGGTGAAAAACTGGCACGGGCTGGATGTCGCACATCAACATTTTTGTTTCGAATTTGAAAGGAAGGGGGCAACATTTTCTCAGTCCTGGGGATGGAGCCCAGGGCTTTGTACATGATGGGCAAGGGCTGTACTACTGAGCTCTGCGGTCTATACCTCAGGGTCATTCCAATGTCTCCTGTGTGTGTGTGTGTGTGTGTGTGTGTGTGTGTGTGTGTGTGTGTGTGTGTGTGTTTGTGTGTGTGTGTGTGCGCGCGCGCGGGTGCGTGCGCGCGTGCTTAGCTTACAGAGGCTAGAAACTGATGTTGGAATGTCTTCCTCAATCCAACTCCATTTTTGTTTGTTTGGTTTTTTTGTGGTTGTTGTTTTTTTGTTTTTTGTTTTTGAGACAGGGTCTTTCACTGAACCTGGAGCTCACCTTTTCAGCTAGACTGGCAGGCCAGCTACTCTCCAGGATCCTCCTGTCTCCTCCTCATGCCCACAGCATTAGAACTGGAGCCACAGTCATGGCTGGCTTCATCTGTAAACCTGATACAACCTTAGAGTCACCTGGGAAGAGGGTCCTCAACTGAGAAATTGCTCAGATGAGATCACACATGTGATGGCCATGTCTGCAAGGCATTTTCCTAATTTCTAATCGCTGTATGGGCCTCCGCTGTATAAGCATGGTAGCTGAAGCTGGTCTTGGTGGCAGGTGCCCTTACCAGCACACCGGAAGAAGAGGCAGGTTCATCTCTATGAATTCAAGGCAACGTTGGTCTACAAAGTGAGTTCCAGGCCAGCCCAGGCTACAGAGGGAGACAAAAGTAACTATAAATCAGCCTGGTCTACAAAGTGAGTCCAGGACAGCCAAGGCTACACAGAGAAACCTTGTCTTGAAAAACCAAAAAAAAAGTAACTATAAATAATAATAAAAGAATGGTACCCGAGGGCTGGAGAGATGGCTCAGAGGTTAAGAGCACTGGCTGCTCTTCCAAAGGCCCTGAGTTCAATTCCCAGCAACCACATGGTGGCTCACAACCATCTGTAATGGAATCTGGTGCCCTCTTCTGGCATGCAGATGTACATGCAGACAGAACACTATACACAATACATGAATCTTAAAAAAAAAAAAAAAAAAAAAGGAAAGCCTCCACTCAGCAGAGGATTGGGACAGCTGCTGGGACTCCCTGCCGGACTCTGGGTGAGAGTGGTATGGAAGAGTCGGGGGCGATAGAAGGACCAAGAGGGTCCAAGAGCCCCACAAGAAGACATCAAGGCTGGTGGATCTGGACCCAGGGGGCGCTGCAAAAACTGCTGTACCAACCAAGGACAATGCATGCAGTAAACCTAGACCCTCTGTTCAGATCTAGCCAATGGACAGACCTCTCATTCTCCAAGGTTATGGGGAGAGCGGGCACTGCCTCTGACATGAACTCTGGTGCCTCCAATCTGATCACTTCCCCTTGGTGGGGAGGCCTGGTGGCACTCAGAGAAAGAGAAAGCAGGCTACCCTGACAAGACTGGTAGGCTGTGATGGTCATATGGTGGGGGAGGAGGTCCCCTTCTGTCAGAGGTCTAGGGGAGGGGAACAGGAAGATACAAGTGAGATGTAATCTGAATAAATTTTTCTTAATTAAAAAAGAAAAAGAAAAAGGAAAAAAGAATGGTACCTGAGTAAGTCAGAGGCAGTGTCATCTTGACACAAGCTAAAGTCATCTGAGGAAAGGAAAACTCAAGTAAGAAAACGCCTTTAGGCATGCCTGTAGGATGTTTTAATTAGTGGCTGACAGGGAGAGTCCAGCCCACTGTGGGTGGAGCCACTTCAGGCTGTGGTCCCGAGTTCTGTAAGAAAGCCTGCTATGAGACTCAAGCTGGTAAGCAGCTCCTGCCTCCAGGTCCCTGCCGGGTTTGAGTGCCTGTCCTTTGATGAAGAGCAATGATATGGAAGTGAAAGCCAAATAAACCCTTCCTTCCCAATTCTTGCTTTTTGTGGGCGCGGTGCTTCATCACAGCGATAGTGATCCCAACTAAGACGGAGCAGGCCAGTAGGCAGCTTTCCTTTATGGTTTCTGCTCAGGCTCCTGCTTTGTTGGTCTTCCCTACATGACAGGGAACCTGTAAGAAGATAAACTCCAGCCGGGCGTGGTGGAGCACACCTTTAATCCCAGCACTTGAGAGGCTAGTCAGATCTACAAAGCGAGTCCAGAACAGCCAGGACTACAAGAGAAACCCGTCCGAGGCTAGCCTGGTCTACACGGTGAATTCCAGGACAGCCAAGGCTAACACAGAGAAACCCTGTCTCGACAAACCAAAAAAGAAAAAAAAAAAATCCCCCCCAAACAAACAAACAAACAAAAAACAAAAACAAAAAGAAAGAAAGAAAAGAAACCCTTTCCTCTGCACGTTGCATTGTGTTTATCACAGCACAGCCACCGTGCCTTGATTTGACATGGGGGCTGGGGATTTGAACTCAGGTCTTCAGGTTTGCACAGCAAGCACTTTGACCCACTGAGCCATCTCACTAGACTCTGTACCCATGTTTTGAATGCCTACAGACTGTATCGTTGCATGGATGGTCTTAGTTTAGTCAGCCAAATACATTGTCTTTTGGGCTTTTAAATACAAAAGCCACTGAGACTGGCTCAGTCTCACATCTTGAACCTCCGATCTTACCGCTTCCCCTCTCAGGTCCTGAGAGCACCATGCTAACTTAACCTTTTATTTGGAAACATTCCTGAGAGGGGGGATTGTTGAGTTATAAGCAGTGGCTTAAAAAAAAAAAAAAAAGCTGTGGATACCTTCAGTTATCTCGCTCTCCAGAAGGCTGCTCTCTCCTCCCACACATGTGAGAAACTGTATAAAACAGTATAAGTCTATAAGGAACACATTAAAATAAAAAAGATAACTATACCAATTTTGCACACCACACTAAATTTGAGGTCCCAATCTACCTTGAGAGCTTCTAAGGATTGTTGTTGTTTGGAGACAGGGTTTCTCTGTGTAGCCCTGGCTGTCTTGGACTCACTTTGTAGACCAGGCTGGCCTCAGATTCACAGTGATCTGCCTGCCTCTGCCTCTCAAGTGCTGGGATTAAAGGCGTGCACCACCATAGGCTCCACCTTATTTTTTTTTTTTTGAGACAGGTTTCTTCTCCTTGAACCTGGAGCTCTCTGATTAGGCTAGACCGGCTGGCTCCCGAGAACACACTTGTCTCTGCCCCTGATAACATCCAGTCTAGCATGCATGGCTGTGCCTAGCAGCTTTTGTGTAGTGCTAAGATTCTGAACTCAGGCCCTTATATTTAAGCAGCAAGCAAACTTATCTCCTGATCCCCAGGGTGGATTTTTTTTTGAATTTGAACTTCAAGTTATGAGTCATCTAGGGTGGTCGGGGTCGGGGTGGGGGTCACAAGGGAAAAAGAACCAACCTCTGGTTTTAACACAATTATAAAGTTAGTCTCAAAAGCCAAAGGAATTCCCTTTAGGTCAGATTTTCTCTGGAATCTGGCTGGCATTTCCCATTTTGCTATGGTCTTGGATGGATCAAAGCAAGCTCAGCTCTAGTTGAGTCAGGACTTGTAGATGGGTTTATTTTTCTTTTGAAACAGACCATCATTTAGTTAGCCTGGCCTCAAACTCACTATAGCTAGACACAAAACTCCTGATCCTCAATAAAACAACAACAACAACAACAACCTCCTGATTCTCTTGCCTCCACCTCGCAAGTGCTCAATTATAGGAATTAAAAATAGAAACCACTACAACGGGTGATTTTTTTTTCGTTTTAGATGAAGTTATTGTATATAGGAAAGATTATTGAATGATTAAATAAATGGAATGAGCTAATTGGAGACGAAGCTATTATATATAAATTCAGGTTTATTGGAAGTGGCACAGGAGGGGGTTGGGGGAAGGGAAGGAGAGAGGGTAGGGAGGTGGGGGAAAAAGGGCGCCCTGGAACCATAATGTCTGGTTTATATAGTGACCCTCTGGGAGAGGGGGAAGCCCCGCCCCTAGAGGGCAGGCCATATACCGCACCCTGCAGCAGGACCTAACAACTTCTAAAATTAGATTCTTTAGGTAGCCAATTTTTCAGATTTAGCCTACTCAGTTAGAGGCTGGAGAGATGGTTCAGCACTTAAGAACACTTGCTGCTCTAGCAGAGGACCTCGGTTCAGTTCCCAGCACCCCATGGCAGATGTCATTCTTCCGTAACTCCAGTCCCAGGGGACCCAGGCACCTGGCACAAACATGAAAGCAGTTGGTCACCAAAATCGGTAAAATACTGCTTCAACCTCCCCATCACTTTCCCGACTCCCCTCCCCCGCGCCCCTGCCCTTTGTATCTTCCCCTCGGTTTATTTTCTGTGTCCATTTACCCTGCTCTTTCCTCAGTATCACTTTGTACCCTCTCTTCTAGTTTGTTAGGCTTTACCCACACTTACTCCCGCTTTTTATCCATTACAGGCTAGGATCTGCCCCTGAGCGAGAAATATGCGGTCTTTGTCTTTCCGAGTTTGGGTCACTTATACTTTCCAGAGCCAAGCTTACAGGCGTGAGATTTGAGCGTTTACGATGTCTACGGGAATAATTCGGGAGGAACAAAGGAGGGTCATCCAGTTAGTCCACATGGGTCAGGGAGAAGGGGTCTCCCAGCACTGCCCGCGCGCCGCGCCGCCGAGCCTAGCCGGCTCTACCTTGCTTGTCACGCCCACTCGGGGGGGGGGCGCGCCCGCACTAAATCAGCCAATCGTTTCCTTTCTGAAAAAAAGGGGGCGGGACTAGGAGGGCCCGCCCCTGACAGACGCTCTTCCTGGACTGTCTGGGGCGGGACTTCCGTCTGCTCTGCGGTTACTTCCGGCTCAGGGTAGAAGATTGAGGCCGACAGTGTCAAGGGACACGCAGAGCGTGGCTGTTGTCAGCGCTCCCGGCGGCGATGCTGGGGGGTGGCTCTGGAGATGGGGAGCGCGACACGGAGGACGACGCGGCGGGGGCGGTGGCCGCGCCCCCTGCCATCGACTTCCCCGCAGAAGTCTCGGACCCCAAGTATGATGGTGAGATAGGGATGGCTCGCGCGCGCATTCCCAAGGCTCGCTGTTCACCTGGGCTCCCGCTGGCCAGTGGACCTCGAGAGCCACTTAAGGCCCCAGGCCGCCTCGGGGCCTCGATCTCGGGTGCAGAGCTATAGGGCGCCGGGAGGTGGGCGGTCCTTCAAGGGTTAGGTAAATATTTACTTCAAGTGCGTCTGCGTTCTGCCGGTTTGTGGGCATTTATATTTCTTGGCCTGTTCCGTGCCACTTCCTGATTCCGCTTTTCACCTCCACGCCCTACCTTGTTTTTCTTCAGACGCAGAGAGTAATTAATCTTTGTCGCTAGAATGCGACCCGCTTCGCGGATAGGATAACTAATGATTTCTCCTAGCGAGGCAGTGTGGGAACGCGCAAATTTTCTCGAGGCTTTTTGATACACGTAAATCAAATTATGTAACATAAGGTGAGTCGTCTTCAAAACATCGGTTCTGTGTAGGTCGGCGGCCTAGTATTTTACTGAAAGTACAGTTGGTTGTTACCAGTTGCTTGGGCAGTTTTTAAAAACGAGATTGTGCCCTCCGTAGCGAATACATTGATTGAGTCGTGGTGCACACTTGTAATCCAAGCACTTGGAAAGTGGAGGCAGGAGGATCAGGAGTTGAAGGCCGGCCTGATAATCATGTTGAGTTCCAAGCCAGTTTGCAGTACATTAAGACTGTGTCTCAAAATAACCAAAGTAATTACGGTGGAGAAGAGGCTGTAGCTCAGGGAGAGATACGTGTCTTAGGTTGATTGAGATCCTTGGGTGCATCTTCCAGCACCCAAAAGAAAAACATAACATTCAAGGAGATTTTAGCTGTATACTATTCCATAGAATGAATGCCAAGTTTACATATTCCATTGAAGCTGGAAATAAGTATTTTGTAGTGGAGTTGGGGATGTAAACCACATTCAGTCTTCCTCATTTTCACTCTTAAATACTGCCGGTAGAAACTGACCATAACGAGAAATAAAAACAGCTCACTGTGGTAGCTCAGAGGGCTTTACAGAGGACAGTTGTAGGATGACTTTTTAAACGGATATGTAGATTTCCCCACACATCAAGCGGTATGTTATTGTAGCTCAAGGGCAAAGAATGCATATGTCATAGGAAAGGTCCCAGCTGTAAACATGCAAGCCTGTCGTTTCTGTGACGCGGTGATAAGAGTTTCTGCAAACCAAAGATTATTCTGGAAGGGAGTGATCTCGGACAAGCTTTAAAACTCTTTTCCTCCTCCTGTTAATAATACTGTTCTGCTTACATATTGATGAGTCTCTAAAGAGACTTAGAATACCCAAAGTTAGTTTTTTTTTTTTTTTGTAAAAAACATATGTAAAGGTCTGTGGAACTTTTGATAGGCGTAAGACCAATAGGTAAATGACATTTTACAGGCGGTCTTTACGATTTGAAGAGATCATACTGCCAATTAATGGTAGAGTCAGAAAATTCAAAACCTCACTGTAACTTTAGCCATCCTTTGCAGGAATTCGAGAGCAGATGTCAGTGTTGGACCTGGTTGCTTTAGGCCCTTTCTGTGGGACAGCAGGTGTTACATGAGTCCGTTTTCCATGTCACAGGGTTTTCAGAAGTAGTATCTTGGATTAATCCTTCACAACAAACAAAATACCCTTTTTATAGAACTACTTCTCCCAGCCCTCTGTTAACTTTTGTTCTTGAGACAGGGCCTCCCAAGCAGCTGTCATTAAAGGACTGTGTCGCCAGACTCGGCCTTTCTCTTCCTGGTGGCCTGTTTGGAGCATATTTGCCTGGGATTGGATTTGATTATCTGTTTCGTGTATGTTCACCACATCCTGCTTGGCAGACATCTAGAACTCTTAATTCAGCCGGCACTTGCAGCCAACATCTTACTACTTAGGAGAACCTGGAGTCATTTTCCCTTTCAGTTATGTTTAATCTTCTGCTTGTAACTGTGACCAGGAAGCTGGAACTTTACGGCTTTCCTTTCCCATCTGCTTAGTTAGAGTGTCTATTGGCCTTTTAGGAGTTATTTTTAATGGCGTGTGTGCGTGCGTGCGTGCGTGCGTGCGTGCGTGTATCTCTGTGGGTATGTGCATGTGAGTGCTGGTGTCTGCAGAGGCCAGAAGCTCCTGGAGCTGGTGGTTTGGAGTCTCCTGGTGTGAGTACTGGGATCTGAATCTGGGGCCCCTGCAGGTGCCGTATGTGTTCTTAACTGATGAACCACCTTACTAGCCTGTACTGGCCTTTTAAAAGCTGTCATCTTCCTATTTTTTTTTTTTTTTTTATAGCGTTTTGTTAGCTTGTTTCATGTATCCCAAGTCAGCCTCTAGCTTGTTACGTAGCCAAGGATAACCTTAAACTTTCTGATCCTCTTGCCTCCACCTCCCTATCGCTGGAATCCGAGGCATGTATGTGTGCTTGGGCCTGGCTTTATGTGGTGCTGGGGTTCGAACCCAGGGCTTCGTGTATGCTCGGCAAGCACTCTACCAACTAGCCATTTCTTTTCTTTCTTTTTTTTTTGGTTTTTCGAGACAGGGTTTCTCTGTGTAGCCTTGGCCATCCTGGACTCACTTTGTAGACCAGGCTGGCCTCAAACTCACAGCGATCCACCTGCCTCTGCCTCCCAAGTGCTGGGACTAAAGGCGTGCGCCACCACGCCCGGCTCAACTAGCCATTTCTTAAAAAACTGATTTGATCATTATTTGTTTTTTCCTATTAAAAAGTAGAATTTTGATCTAGGCTGTAGCTCAGCAGAAAGAGCATATTTGTGGCCCCAGAGCTAACCTGCCCCCCCCCCTTTCACCAAAAAGACCTGGAAAATAGATTTTTCTTATTGCAGAAAAGAGGAAATAATGAGTATAAAGAAGCCTGAAGGTCATGGTAGGACTGACCTGTAGCCTCCAGCTTTCAACTTCAGCTCAGAATCACCTCTGGGAAAATCTTACCTCCTTTTTTTTTTTTTTTTTTTTTTTTTTTAATGTCATTATGTAGGCGCGCGCGCGTGGGGTTTCATGTTCAAATGTGTGGGTACAGGTATTGGGTGTCTCTTCAATTGCTCTCCACTGTATTTACTCAAATGTGGTTGACTCTCACTGAACTTGGAACTTGCAGATTTGGCTGGTCTAGCTAGCTAGCTTTCTGCAGGGACTTCCTGCATCCGATCAGAGACGCTAAGATTACAGGGCGGTGTTACTGCTCCTGCTGGACCTTAGTGTGGGTGCCGGGGATCCAAACTCCACGGATGCTTACACAGCAAGCGTAAGCCGTCTCCCCATCTCCAGAAAACCTTTCTTAACCCAACTCACCATAACCATCCTTTGACCCTGTATTCCCCTTAAATTGCGCTATTTGTGCCGTCTTAATTAGAACATGGTATTTTGTCATTATGAGACATGCTTACTGATAACATTTCCCCTTGCTTGTTTTTCAGAGTCCGATGTCCCAGCAGAACTCCAAGTGTTAAAAGAACCCCTGCAGCAGCCCACATTCCCTTTCGTAGTGGCAAACCAGCTGCTGCTTGTCTCCTTGCTGGAACACTTGAGCCATGTGCACGAGCCAAACCCGCATCATTCGAAACAGGTGTTTAAATGTGAGTAAGACCAAAAGGGTATTGTTAAAAATTGTAAACATTGTAAAAACAAAACAAAACAAAACAAAACCCACTGCCTTTAATGCTGTGCTTCTGAGAAACAGCTAGTGTATAAAAAACTGGGTGCAGAGTGGGTGTGAGTGATTTCTCATGCCTTACGTTCATTCAGGGTCCCTTCGTGCATTTCTTATAAATGTAAAATTGCATGTGAGCCAATAAATTAAAAAGTTGTTTCACAGCAATAATGATTTTCATATCATTCTTGAGGGTCTGTTAGGCTGTGGTTGGCGAGCAGCTAAACCTTTTTATTTCTCTTCTTTGGAAGTAATGGGGATTCGATCTGGAGCCTCACTTGTGTTAGGAAAGCATGAAACACATCTCTAGACGTGACCCAAGTTTTTGAGGTTGTTCATGGAAGTCCAGGCTAGCCTCAGACTCTGTATGTCAGAGGCTAACCTTGAACTACTCATCCCTGCACCTCCCAAGTACTGGAGTACAGGCAGTATGCTACCACACTGGACTTAAGCAGTCATCCAACCCAGGGCTTCCTGTATGCAAGGCAAACGTTCTGGCAATATCCCCGGCCCCTGACTCAGTTCCTGACCAGAGGACTGGAGCTCCATACCATGTTGTTGAAAGTGTTGAATTTTTGGGCTGGCGAGATGGTTCAGTAGTTAAGAGTGCTGGCTGCTCTTCCAGAGGTCCTGAGTTCAATTCCCAGCAACCACATGGTGCTCATATCTATATGGGGATCTGGTGGCCTCTTATGGCCTACAGGTGTACATGAAGACAGAGCACTCATACATAAAATAAATAAATAAATCTTTAAAAAAAATGAAGTGTTGAATTTTGTTTTCCCTGTCTTAGGATGCTTATATTTTAGAAACATGAGCCCCAAAGTTTGCAGAATTATGTGTTATGATTTTGGTTTGCCTCATTGACTGAGACCACTGCAGCTTCTTTATTTTCAGCCGTAGATTCAGGTTCTTTTCTACTGAGAAAGCCTTTCTAAGTCTTAGACATCCCCACTGAAGATAGATATATCTTAGCTGGGTGTGATGGCACACGCCTTTAATCCCAGCAATCTGGGAGGCAGATCTCTGTGAGTTTGAGGCCAGCCTGGTATACAGAGTAAGTCTAGAACAGCCAAGGCTACACAGGGAAACCCTGTCTACAAGAGATGGCTCAGAGGTTAAGAGCACTGACTGCTCTTCCAGAGGTCCTGAGTTCAATTCCCAGCAACCACATGGTGTCTCACAACCATCTGTAATGTGATCTGATGCCCTCTTCTGGCCTGTAGGTGTACATGCAGGCAGAGCACTGTATACATAATAGTAAATAAATCTTAAAAACAAAAAAGACAAAACAAAAGGTAGTTATCCTTACATGGTTTTAGACAGTAACATGTTTTAGTAGTTAAGTAAGTATATAGTGCTATTTAAATAAACCTGGTGGACATGAAGAATGGGTAAAATATTTGTTTTCTAATAAAACTTTCATAATGTGTATGTGAGTGTGGGTACATGTGTGTTACTGCATGCATGTAGAAGTCAGGGGATGGCTTTCAGGAGTTGGTTCTCTCCGTCCACTGTGCTTCCAGGGATCAAACTGAGGTTGGCAAGTTTGCATGGGCAGAGCCTTTATGCACTGAGCATTCGTGCCAGTATCTTTTATCCCGAGTAAAGCAAATCTCATATTGTGGGCTGTAAGCAGTGTGTCTGTGGGGGATGATACTTGCAAAGGGTGCTTCTAGGTTTCAAAGTGCAGCTCCGCTGTACTAGGCTCATGGCTTTGAAAAGAAAGAAAAAGCTGAGTGCTGCTGTAATCCCAGCACTGGGGAGGTAAAAGCAGGTGGATCGCTGTGAGTTCGAGGCCAGCCTGGTCTACAAAGTGAGTCCAGGTAACCAAGGCTACACAGAGAAACCCTGTCTAGAAAAACAAAACAACAACAACAAAGTAAATCTGTGGGCACAGAATTGATTTCCTTCCCTGCACTGGGGATCACAGAGCCTTGTGCATTCAGAGCTGGTGCTGTACCACTTGACTACACCCCAGCCTGAGGGCAAAGTTCTGAGTGCCATACACTGAGCCTTTTACATGACTGAGCTTTAAAATGCACATATTTCAGGTAGATGTGGTGGTACATACCTGTAATCCCTGCGTTTGGGAGGTAGAAGCAGGAGAATGAGGAGTTGAAGGTTCAAAGCTCCCCGTCACTACATAACAAGTTTGAGGCCAGCCTCGGCTGTATGAGACACTGTCTCACTGGGAAGAAAAATGCCATTTCATTTAAAAAAAAAAAGAACTCTAGTTTAATTTAGCAGTATGCTTATTAGTCTGCAAAATTTTCCTAGGGATATGTGTATGATACTGGGTTTCTTGGAAAGAAGAATCTCTCCAGTTAGGTGTTTTCCCTTTGGTTTGCTTTCTTCTGGTGGTGCAGGCTGTCGACCAGGGCTTCATACTTGCCAGGCTTCACGCCGAGGTGCATCCTCAGGCCTATCTGTTTGTTAATTTAGTCTCCTCCCCTCTCTCTCCTGGTACTACCTCTCTTTTCCCTATTTCCTCTCTTGCTCCTCACTCTTTCCTCCCCTCCTATCCTCTGTCTTCTCATTGCTTTAGCCCTTCTCCCAGTTCCTTCCTCCTCCTTTCTTTCCTTTAAATACAAGTCATTTTATGTGTGTAGGGTTTTACCTGCATGTATGTCTGTGCAACACATGGGTGCCTGCTACCTGTAAAGGCCATAGGACAGTTGGATCTCCTGTAGTTACAGATGATTTGTGAGCTACCTTGTAGGTGCTGGGACTCAAACCCAAGTCCTCTGGAAGAGCAACCAGCTCTCTTAACCACTGAGCCATCTCTGCAGCCCTCTTTCTTTTCTTCTTTGTCTTCATCACCTTCCTCCTCCTCCTTTTTTTTTTTTTGTTGTTGTTGTTGTTTTTCGAGACAGGGTTTCTCTGTGTATGTAGCCTAGGTTGTCCTGGACTCTCTTTGTAGACCTCAAACAGCAATCCACCTGTCTCTGCCTCCTGAGTGCTGGGATTAAAGACATGTACCACCACGCTTGGCTTTTTTTGTAAGACAGAGTCTCACTGTGCAGCCCTGGACGGCCTCATACTCACCTGCCTCCACCTCTTGATTGACGGGGCCAATGATGTTCACCACCACACTCTCCCTATTCTTTCTTTTTTGTGTCTTTTCCTTTCTTTTCTGTAGAGGAATTGTAATCTAGCAACTTGGTTACTCTGGCAAGGGATTTCATCCAAAGTCCTAGGTCTGTATGATCCAGGTGGAATACAGACACGCCCTTAGTATACACCTTTAATCTCTCTAGCTCGAGTATACACATGCCTTTAGTGTACACCTTTATTCCCAAACAGTGATGCCTAACTGAGGCAAAGGGACAGATCAGAGAAAGATTTGACAGGATGAGTCAGAGATAGGATGCACCCAACTCTCATAAGAACAGACAGGAAAGAAAAGCTACTTAAGAGCAGTAGGGAGGGAGGGAGGGGGTGGAGGGAGGGGGAGTGTGTATGTGTTGGTGGAGACAGTACAGCAGAGTGAAGGAGCACAGTGTGGTTTGGGGCACCTTGGTGGAGTTCAGAGGCAGTTTTTCCAGGCAGAGCAATTCAGTGAGAAGCCAAGAGAAGCCAATTTGAATCAGTCAGCTTGGAGAGGAATTTTGAGCCAGAACCAGCTGAATTTAACTAGCCAGTCAGAGTTTAGATAGAGCTAGAAGGAGTGAGTTTACTTGGCAGTAAGTCTCAGAGGCTGAGACATTCTAGGCCTAGGTTAGCAGATGGAAGCTGAAGCCTTTAAGGTCCAGGTTCCAGAAGCTTAGATTGATTGTACAGAGGCTAGACACTCCCTTGCCTAGGCCTAGGATACTTAGAGAGAAAGTCTGTGGGCTCGGCCCAAGCCATGTATTCATCTCATCTCTCCATCTGAGGAAATAAAATCAGCATTTACACTTTCCCTCTGTTTTTCCTGTTTCCTCCCTGTTCTCTCTCCATCTTGTTTTTGTTTTCTTTTCCTTCCTCTTCCATTTCTGGTGCGGTGTGAGCCAGCACACTTGGCCCTGTCTGTATTTCTCTATGCATAAATTAAGGACATCTCTACAGAGGCAACTTTTTCTGAGGCACTTGGTGCACTGTCTGTCTGTCCATCTACTGTGCCCCACTCCCCTTTTGAGTCAGGTCTCATTTAGCCCAGGCTAGCTCCAAATTGACTGGGTAGCCAATAGAACACTGGACTCTGGATCCTCCTTTCTTAGCATCTGGGGTTAGAGGTTTGCTCGCCTTGCCCTCCTGCTGTCAGTTTTCCAAATACCACCTCATCGTGTCTTTTTTTTATATAGTACTTTGCCAGACTTTTATCAAGATGGGGCTGCTGTCTTCATTTACCTGCAGTGATGAGTTTAGCTCACTGAGGCTGCACCACAACAGAGCCATCACTCACTTAATGCGGTCTGCCAAAGAGAGAGTTCGCCAGGTAAGCCCTACCAGCTGTGCTCTGTGTATGACAGGCAAATCTGAATTTCAAAAGAGCTGGATGTGGGAGCTGAAGAGATAGCTCAGTAGTTAAGAGCACTTGCACAGGGTCCAAGTTTGGTTCCCAGCACCTACATGGTGGCTCACAATCTTTGGTCACTCTTTAGTGACTTCTGTGTGCACCAGGCACTGAATGAGGTAGGTACATGTTGGCAAAAACACTCAAACACATAAAATATATTAAGAAAAAAAGAAAGATAAAAGAAAAATGTAATATATTAAAAAAATAAATAAATAATAAAAAAAATAAAAAATAAAGAGAAAGAAAGAAAAGAGCACTGTTTTGTTCAGTGTGTGATTCAGTGGCAGGCATTTGCCTAGTGTGCCTAGTGCTGTGGGTTCTATCTTTAGCACTGAAAAAAAAGTTGAAAAAAAGACATATATTTTTAAAGCATTACTTAATTATATGAGTTGTTCTTAAAAATAGAAACTTGGTCAAGATGACAATATTAATTTTTGTCACTCATATACTTTTATGGAAGCTGGGGGGAAATGGGAAAAATAGACAAAATCTAAACCCTCATGAAGCTTACATTCCGATGTAGCGGGCAGTAAGCAATTGGGAAAGTTAGAACAGACGTGAGGGGGGCACATGGGTAGTGAAGGGGATTAGGAAATGTTGGGAGGGAGCGCCATGTGACTTCCATGTACAGTGCCTGTTGCGGGCTTCACTGAGAAAGTGGTCACTTCAGAACTGAGAGGCAGGCACCTGCAGGTGCATGGAGGTGAAGTGGTCCAGGCAGAGCCACAGTATTCAAAAGTGCCCTTTGTTGAGCACGTGCTGGCTGCAGTGTGCTGCTTAGACAGAGCAAAGGGGAGGAGCCATGGAGGCATGGGATGGTTGCCTCCTCACTCCTTGCTTACTGAACCCACTACAGGGAGCAGCAGGCTGGGCAGCAACAACAGTACTGTTACCTGCCGCTGTTTTCTTCTTTATTATTTTTTTGTTTGTGACAGTCTCACACTGTAGCCCAGGCAGTTCTAGAACCTTATGCAGCCCATGCTGGCGTCAGACTCTCCAAACATTGGCTCTAGGCCTCCCAAGAGCTGGAATTACAAGTGTGAATCACTATGGCAAGCTTGGAGTAGGGTCTTGAGACCATTTTAGTGACATTGGTTGTACACAGAGAGGACACAGGAAACATCTCAGGATTTTGAGCATAAGAATATTGCAACAGGTTCACACCTGCTACTGTGCAGGAAACAGATGGAGAGCATCAAGGGCAGGGAGACAGGTGCAGGATATGGGCAAGAACGTGGCTCCAAAATGAGGTGGTGGCGAGGGAGAGGGGAGAAGTCAATTTCTACGTAGATTTTTTGAAGTGAAGTCAGTTTTTGCTTATGGAGCTCCTTGTGAGTAAACTCTCAGCTCTGAAATATTTTTAATCTTAAACTATTAAGTCATTTTAAAATGTTATTTTTAAGCTGGGTATGTGGCTCAGTCCTGTCATCCCAGCACTCAGGCATTTGGGTTATTGCAATGTTGAACTTTGTTCATTGTTCATTAGCTGTTTCAAGCGGTTCTTAAAGGTCATGTTTTGGTTTTAGGGTCCTTGTGAAGATAACTCTTACATGCAGAAAATCAGGTACGTATCTGATGCTTTTCCACGACCTCAATCGACTAAATTGAAAGAAACCAAAATTAATTTATAAAAATTATTTCTTTATTCTTTGTTTTCTGAGACGTATTCTTGCTGTGCAGTCCAGTTTCGCCTGGAAATTAACTCTCATCCTCTTGCCGCTGCTCCCAGAGTGTGGGTTACAGCCTTGTCCTGCCTCCATGCCTTTCCGCACTGGGGAGGTGAAGGACCTTGTCTCCTGAACCTCGCACTGCTCTAAGATTGCCTTTGCTTCTCACGTCCCCACTGAGTGTGGACTCTTGTCAGCCTGCCTTTGCCTTTCTCTTTCTTTCTTTCTTTCTTTTTTCTTTTTTGGAGACAAAAGTCTCATGTAGCTCAGGTAGTTCTCAGGTTTGCTGTGTAGCTGAGACTGACCTTAAACTCTTGGGCCTCCTGCCTCTAAGTGCTCAGACTGCAAGCAGAAAGCCACTACATTTGGCTATCTACATTTTGTATTAGAGTGTATATATTTGTATGCACCTGTGTGCAGCTGTGTTTGGAGGTTGATAAAAGGTGCTTTTCTCCATCTTGCTCCCCATTGCATATTTTTTTTTAACATTTTAAATTAAAAAAAATTTTTTTTTACTTTTATTGAATGTTAATGATTTGCACATCACATACCAAAATCCTTCTCTTCCCCCCAGTAAAATAAAACAAACAGATAAACAAAAAAATCTTGCCACAGAAGCTGCAGTGTATCACGCAGTATAGCCTTTTGTCCACATATGTTTACTTCCAAATGTTCATTGCTACGAGTCGTGGCTCTGGTTGGAGGCCTACATTGCATATTGCATATTGGGGGCACAGAGTCTTCTTGCCTGTGAAGCTTTCTGATGCTCTTAGTCTAGCCAGCTCGCCTGCTTGCTCTAGGACCCTTGTTTCTTCCTCACTATTGCTGAGCTTGAGGGCGGCCGCCATGCCCGGCATGCGCTTATGTGAGTGCCTGCCGTGAGCAGCACTGCAGTCCTCGTGCTCACATGCAGCAGCGAGTGCTTTCCCCTGAGCCCTCCCCACAGCCCTCCCTCTTCCCTGATGGGTTTTGAGGGAAGTCTGCTGCAACCTAAACTGTCTTTATACTGGAGATCCTCCTGCTGGGATCTAAACATGAGCACCCATGTTCAGTAACTGTTAATTTGACTACTGACACTCTTAGGAGACTACCATTGGCCTTTTACTTTGTTTACAAACTTTTAAAAAGTTCAGGCCAGCCAAGATAACACAGAGAAACCCTGTCTCCAAAAAAAAAAAATCAAATCTGTAAGGCTCCTGCATCATTCCTGGGTTTGAGGTTGGACGTCGCTTAGTAGTGTACGGCTGTAATTCCAGCACATGGAAAACAGAGACGGGAGGCTTGCCACATGTTGAAGGCCAGCCATGGCCTACATAGTGCCAGAAAGCCTTGACTCCAATGTAAGACCTTACCTCAAATCCCCAGCTACCCACCAAAAAACCCTCTGAAACGAGAAGTGTAAGTGAAACTAGCTGGTAATGGATGTGCACGGCAGAAATGGCAGCACGTAGGAGGCTCACGGCAGCAGCCTCAGAAGCCACTGTCAGCTGTGGCCATCTGAGACCCCAGCTCTCAGAAGGAGAGACAAAGCTCTATCTGTTTTTTGCTGTGTATAAAGCATAATAGCTGATTTCTACTGGAATGTATTACTGATTTTAATGAGCCCTCTTGCCGTTTTTATGACATTCTTCATAGCCTAGCCATCTTCTTCCCATAGGAAATTAGACATTTCTTTTCGCTGATTCTTTCTACTTTGCCATTTGTTCACTGACAAATGAGTCTCAGCGGGTTGGTCACACGGTGCATACATTTGATTGCCTTGTCTTAATGTTGATGGCCTGTTTGTATTTTAACTTTTAGATCCAAGGAGATAGCTTTCGAAGCACAGACGTCACGCTACTTAAATGAATTTGAAGAGCTTGCTATCTTAGGAAAAGGAGGATATGGAAGAGTATACAAGGTTCGGTTTGGGTTTTTTTACTGTTTGTTCATTTTGACCTGTTACACTGTAAATGTGTGTATTTTGAGAAGTTATTTTCGTTACTATGATTAGAAGTACCCAGAGATTTCTAAAAATCACGTGTTTTTATTTTTATTTATCATTTACAGGCAGTTGATAGGTTTTAATATTTTCCTAATCATGTTGGTGATTGTTTAGGTAGATTCTAGAAACTCTGAGTTTTTACTCTGTAGTTTAGGGTTATTAAAAATGTGTTGTAAGGCAGGCGTGGTGGCACACCTTAAATTCTAGTACCGGGTGGCAGAGGCAGGTGGATCTATGAATTTGAAGTTACGCTGGTCTAAAAAGTAAATGCCACAGCAGCCAGGGCTACATAATGACAACTTGTCTCAAAACAGAGAGAGGAGGAGGAGGAGGAGGAGGAGGAGAAAAACAAGTGTTGTAAAAAGAGATGAGAGTGGGGGGAAATGGGATTAACAAAGGTGGGAGGGGAGCGATTTGTATTTGTTCAGGTATGACAACCAAAGAGCAAACTTAGTAAAAATAGAATTTAAAAGTATTTTTAACTTGCCAGGCGGTGGTGGCGCACGCCTTTATCCCCAGCACTTGGAGGCAGAGGCAGGTGGATCTCTGAGTTTGAGGTCAGCCTGGTCTACAAAGAGAGCTCCAGGACAGCCAAGGTTACACAGAGAGACCCTATGGCAACCCCCCCCCCCAAAAGTATTTTTTAACCTCATGTTTTTAATCTATAGTTTAAAGATTTTTCAGCAGGGTGATGAGGAGATTGGCCTTCTTAAATTAGAAGTTGAAACTTGAAAACAATGTGTTGTAAGAGCCTGTGCTGCTGGAGCTATGCCTCAGCTGGGAGCGTTTGCCTGGCATGCTCAAAGCCCGGGACCCAATGCCCAGCACCACACAGACCTCTAGTGCTGCATGCCTGTGGGAGCTGCAGATAGGGGGGTCCCAAGTTCAGGGTCATACTTGGGTACATAATGAGGCCAGCCTGGGCTACCTGAGACCTGGTCTCAAAAAGAATAAAATAAAAAATTGAGTTACTGAAAACACCATGTTTCTGTGCTTGGGGCTGTATGTGGCATTCTTGATCTTCAGGCTGGGAGCCACTGGGGTTGGACACGGCTTAGCTAGAAAGCTCCTGGTCTAGATGACTGGAGCTGACTGCCCCCCTTGTAGGAAGAATGGCTTCGGCTTGATTTGAACTCCAGTTGGTTTGGGTTATCAGACTTCACAAGAGATGAATTCCTTTATTAAGTTGCATTTGATAGAATTTAATACTCTTTCTTTTCTTCTGATTTTTTTAGGTCCGGAACAAATTAGATGGTCAGCATTATGCAATTAAGAAAATCCTGATTAAGAGTGCAACTAAAACAGACTGTATGAAGGTATAGTGTGTGTGTGTGTGTGTGTGTGTGTGTGTGTGTACGCCCGTGTGCGCCCATGCGGTGATTTTGGGTGTGAGAGTGATGTTCCTTAGGCACCGTCCACCTTGTGTTACAGACAAGGTCCCTCACTGTATGTACTGGAGCAGCTCACCGAGTAGGCAGGACTGGTTGGCCAGTGAGCCCCAGGGACCCTCATCTCAGCCTCCTCAGAGCTGAAATTAAAAGCATGTGACCTGCCAGTCTTTTTTTCTTTCTTAAATGTGAATTCAAACTCAAGTTTTCATGCTTGGCAAATTGAGCACTTTACTGACCAAGCTATCTCCCTTATCCTGAGGGTAGAATTTCAGAAAATGATTTGAGGTGGGCCCAGCATGATGGTGCTAACTGGAGGTAGGTGAAAGGGACCCCCACATAAGTGGGTGGGGCTCCCTCAAGTGGGTGGGGCTCCCTCCCTGACCCAGGATTAGGCACAAACCACACCCAAACACCTATTTTCACATAGAGATCCTTTATTAAGTGGGGAACAAAAGTAAAAGTGGCTGCTCTCTAACTCAGGCAGAAAAACAGCAGCAAATGACCTTGCAGGTGTTACTTTTCAGGGGAGAAAGGCGCCGGGGCGGGGGGGGGGTGTCTGTGTTAGCATAGGCTAGGATGCTGCAGTTTGTTCCAGTTGGGCATGTTAGTTAGGTGAACCACAGGGGGCTTTTGATTGCTGGACCTTGGTAGTCAGCTTCAGAAATGAGACTGGTATAAGAAAGTGTCCAAAAGCCAGGCATGGTGGCACATGCCTTTAACCCCAGCACTTGGGAGGCAGAGGCAGGCAGATTGCTGTGAGTTCGAGGCCAGCCTGATCTACAAAGCGAGTCCAGGACAGCCAAGGCTACACAGAGAAACCCTGTCTCAAAAAACTAAAAAACAAAAGAAAGCACCTAAAATAAGGGAATAGACCTTGGTGGCTAGCTTTGAGGATGTATGTAATCTATGGTTCACAAGGGAGAGGGAAGGGCAGGGCTTGCCAGTGCCAGGTTTGCCAAAGCCAGGCCTGCTCGAGCCCTTCATTTCCACCTTTTTGTTTTATTTTTGGGTCCATGGGTGTTGGGTAAGTGGCCATCATTCTCTCTGGCTACTTCCTGCTGATCAGGGACGAAGATTAGGGAAGAGAGAATCAGTCATTAGTCTATGGAGTCGACAGTGGGTCTAGTGGGGAGGAAAGAGCAAGAGGCTTAGGAGAAAAGTACGAAAGTCAGTGAGTTCTGGGTCAAGGAGCTGGAAGGTTCCTTAGAGCCACAGATCAGTGATCGCCTCATACAAGTCGTCTGGCTCTCGAAAGGGTGTTCGCAGAAGCCACAGGTCCTCCCTGATGCCATCAAGGAACTGCCCCCATGCCCAGATGAGGTCGGGTGAGGAAACAGTGTCATCTTCAGTGGCAAGAGGTTAGTAATGCGTGAGGAGGAGCTGATTAAAAGTTTGATTATTGATTTGTTTAGTTAACAAAGAAGAAAGGCAGTTAAGGAATAGGAAGGCAAAAAGTAATAGGACAGGGGACGGGATAGATCCTGCTAGCTTGGGGGGGGGGGGAGCCGGAGTTAAAGTAATAGGACAGGGACGGGATAGATCCTGCTAGCTGGGGGGGGGGGAGCTGGAGTTAAAGTAATAGGACAGGGGACAGGCTAGATCCTGCTAGCGGGTGGGGGGGGGGAGCCGGAGTTAAAGGGGAAGCTCCTTTAGTAGGTTCTCAGAAAGGCAGGTTAGCTTAAACCTTTTCCTCTGCCACCACCCATTGTTAATGAGATAGCAGCATTCGTCTCTGCAGGCAGACAATTCCCCCTTTCTCTGCTGTAAAGAGATCTTGGTGGGAGACTTAGGCCAGAGAAGTAAGCTTGGTGTTGGACAGAGGCCAGAGACCAGGCCATGGTGTCTAGGCAGAGTTGTAATTTGGCTTCGAAATCTTCAGCTGTGGAAACAGAACGGCCCAAAGTACTGCCTGCCATAGCTGTCCCAGTAAAGGCAGTGGCTGGACTTACACCCACCATAATAGTCAGGAAAGCAGCCCTGGTGAAACGGGTCCTTGAGAGGAGCCAGTAGAATTCAGATTGGTTATATAAGGTTAACTGGGGGACAACTGCCACCTACCAGAAAACAGTCCAGTTGCATTGGGGAAAATATAATCTGAAAGGATCCCATTGCACCAAAATAGCCTTCCCTGGGTTCCCAGGCGTGTTTTAGAATTGAGACCCTTTGGGAATGTGGATGATTGGGGAGGCTTTTGTTAAATGGTGAGAGGACGGATGGTCTGCAGCAGATTTTTGGGACTAGGGTGGAGAGGTTGAGAGACCCGTTTCTGGCTCCCAAAGGGGAGGTTGAGCAGTTATTAGTGGGAGGCACTGGAAACCAGAGCATCACCCAGGAGAGGAGCTGCAGCCAGGGGATGGCATTGAAGGGATGTGCAGAGGAAGCCGTGGGAGACAGCGATGAAGGGAGGGGCCAGGGAAGTTTAGGAAAGAGACTTTGTTGGAGAGTGTTTTAAGGGAAGATGCCTGGGAAAGTTTGGGCTGGAGTGAGAGTCCAAGGTAGGTGACTTGGGGAGAGGAGCATTGAGCTTTGGAAGGGGTGCCCCGGTACCCCCTAGAGCCAAGGAGATTGACGAGTGAGGCAGTGTCAGATCGGCTGTCGGAGGGAAGGACTGCAAAGGAGGAAGCCATCCACATGCTGGAGTAGACAGAGGGAAGAGGGGAAGGCAGGCCAAGTCTGTAGCCAGTGCCTGGCAAAAAGGTAGGATTGTCTCTGAGGCCCTGGGAAGGGACAGTCCGGGTTAGTTGTCAGGATTGCTGAGTACCCGCGTCTGTCCAAGTAAAGGCAAAAGATCTTCAGAGCAAGTATCCAGGGCCATTGAGAAAAAGGCATCTTTAAGGTCTAAGACTGAAAAGTGGGTAGTGTTGCCTGGGATAGAAGATTGGGTGGTGTAAGGGATAGGAACCTGGGATGGATAGGTGTAGCAGCAGCGTTAGTGGCGTGTAGCTCCTGGACCAGGCAGAAGTTCCTTTTTTTTTTTTTTTTTTTTTTAAACTGCTTGTATGGGAGTAAGGTAAAGGGGTGGGGCATAAAAACAGGATAAAAGAGACTGAGTGAGGACTTTGAGGCCTCAGAGGCTGTTAAGGGTAGGGGGTATTGTGGTTTAGAAATGTAGACAAATGGCTCTTTGCATTTAATCTAAAGAGGCTTATGCTGTGTACCAAGAGACAGGGAGGTGGTATCCCTTACAATGGGATTGACGAGAGAAGGATGCTGAGGATGAGGGGTTTGGGGATTTTGGAGAGTGAGGGAGTATAGATGGAGGCCAAGGAAAGAAAGGGGGAAATGCAGGGGTACCCTGGGAGCTGTTGCAATGGTAGAAGGCAAAAGTAATGCCAGTTATGGAGAAAAATATCCCTTCCTAGCAAGGGAATGGACATGAGGGCATGAGGAGAAAAGAATAAGAAAAGAGGGTTAAGTGGTTAAGAGCACTAGCTGCTCTTCCAAAGGTCCTGAGCTCAATTTCCATCAACCACATGGTAGCTCACAACCATCTATAATGAGATCTGGTGCCCTCTTCTGGTCTGCAGGTGAAACACTGTATACATAATAAATAAATCTTTAAAAAGAAGGAGAATAAGAAGAGAGGAGGAAAAGCCTTTGAAGGGACAAGTTAAGAGAGGATTCTTGAGGGGTCTGGAGAACTGACCATATACTCTATTGATGGGAAGAAGGGTGAGGGCATCCCAGAATTCCTTCAGGACTGAAAAAGTAGCCTTGGTACCTAGGAGGAATGTGATGAGGCGGCCTGACAACAGTTGAGACCCTAGGCTCCTGGAAGAATGATTGGTGTGGGTTTAGTCTGTCTCAGCTGCTAGGCCCAGTGGGTCCAGGGGACGTACTGGAAGGCTGAATGACACCCCCCAGCCCCCTGGGGAGGCTGTATATGCCCTGGGGGCACTCTGATGCCCAATGGCCCTGTTATTGATACTTAGGGCGAGTTCACATTGGCCTTTAAGGATTTGGACAGGTATAAGGACTTGGACAGGTACGGACAAGGTCCTGGTGGCTCCTTATGACCTGACCTTCCCCTCCTTGGGGCCATCCCAGAAACAGGCATTTTCTGGAAGGCCTGAGCCAAGAGTTGGTAGTTGTGTTTTTTGTTGCACTCATTGCTGTTATGGTAGAC
The DNA here is from genome assembly GCF_903995435.1 of Acomys russatus. Taxonomy (NCBI): domain Eukaryota; kingdom Metazoa; phylum Chordata; class Mammalia; order Rodentia; family Muridae; genus Acomys; species Acomys russatus. The sequence goes on along the minus strand of NC_067155.1, from coordinate 33,073,003 downwards.
TTGAATGCCAGGGCCAGGACCTCAGCCTGGGTGTAAGTAGGTGTTATGTCTGGGTATGATTGGGCAGAAAAGTAGGTCATAAGAAGTTGCTGGCTATTTGGGGTCTCAGGGTCTGGGGCTTATCCTGAAGCGGGGTCTGTGTAAGGCACTGGAGGAACTGAGAGAGATTTTCAGACTTGTCTTGAATTACCTCCTGGACCATTTGAAAGTTAATTAAGGGCTACTCCCTTAGGCCAGAGAGGAGATGAGTAATGGAACAGTCCCTGGCCTGGCAACCAGCATTGCAATTGTAGTCCCAGGAAGGGTCCATGTCAAGGGTGGGGGACTGTGGTGGCCCTGCTGAGATCGTCTCTATCTGGGTGGTGTATTTGGTCTGTATGGTCATGAGCCTTCTCCCAGACACATCTGCATTCCTTGGGGAGCAGGTTGTTAGAGGTTGTTGAAGGTGAGGTTGTAGGACTGGGTTAGGTATTAGAATTGTTTGATAAAGGTGATGGGGACTGAGGTAAAAGAACCCAGCTGTTAGTCAAGCAGGGCAAGTTCACTAAGGGAGAAAGGGTGGTAAACATGAGTAGGGCCTCCCACACCTGCTACTGCTGAGGGGCAGGACTGAGGCAGGGGCCGGGAGCAGTGTGTCACAAGAGTGAGTCTGAGGAGGACTAAAAACAGGAGGGGCATTTATTAGGGGTGGGCTGGATTGAGCGGTGGAAGTGGGGGAGGGGCAGTGAGGGTTGATGACACAGAGGCCAGCCTTTGTGGCCTTGGTTAACCCCAGGTAGATGGAGAAAGGGGACGGTGGCAGATGAAGGAGATTGTTGGGAAGGTGACTGGGTGTGGACAGGGAGGAAGAGGGTAATAGTTTCAGTTTCAGGAGCAGCAGAGTCCAGAGGGGCTAAGGACTTAAGAAGGGGCGGGTGTGGCTTGGAGCAAAGAAAGGACAAAGCAGAGGCCAAATGATCTCTTTCCATTTTCCTGTGTGCTCACAAGCCCTGTAAGGATCCTGAGTAATGTTAGGATCCAGGGAGCAGTTAGGTGGCCATTTAGATTGGTTGTCTAGAGGATGTAGAGGCCTAGCCTGGGTACCGTAGTGAACCGACTTAGTAGATATGATGTCTGAGAGCTTAGCTGTTTCAGGTTTTGGAGGAGTCATCCCAAAGGCCAGTCAGTGAGAATGGAGCGTGTGGAACTCGCTCAGTGGGTGCTCAGTGGGCTAATGTTGAGAGACCAAGGGCCCCCCTGTATCCTGAGAGACCAGAACAGAATTCCTGGGAAGGAGAGGATTGTTACCCAGACTCCATCACCAAAAAAGGGACCCCAGTGAATCTGCACCCCAATGGGTCCAAGAATCTGAGACCCATCTGCAGGGTTTCTGGACAGTTAAGAGCAGGCACCAGATTCTAGCAGCACAGCCACCAAAAGTGAGGGAGGGGGTAGCCCTGCCCAAGCCAGACTGGATGGAATGTGCCTACCAGCCGTCCAAGAGGTCCACCGTCCTAGCCAATTAAGGTCGTGGTGGGGCATAGACTCCCCAGAGTCATAGAGCAGAGATACGACACAGGCTGTGACCGGATAGATAACCTGGGGTCTGTTTAGGACAGCAAGGGTTGGGGACTTAACAATCAGCCACTGTCGGATGAAGGAATCGGGCGCCAGGTGGACTGGGGCATGTGAAAAAAGGTTGGGGGGTTACCGGTCATATCGGTCACTGCATGAAGGGGCCCCTCACATGGTGGGGTGGAGGACACCTCTCAGACTCTGGGTTAGGCACAAACCACACCCAAACACCTATTTTCACATAGAGCTTCTTTATTAAGTGGGGAATATAAATAAAAGTGGCTGCTCTCTAACTCAAGCAGAAAAACAGCAGCAAATGACCTTGCAGGTGTTACTTTTCAGGGGAGAAAGGGGGAGGTCTGTGTTAGCATAGGCTAGGATGTAGTCAGTGGTTTGCTCCCATTGGGCATGTTAATTAGGTGAACCAAAGGGAGCTTTTGATTGCTGGACCTTGGTAGTCAGCCTCAGAAAAATGAGACTGGTATAAGAAAGTGTCCAAATACGGAAAGACCTTGGTGGCTAGCTTTGAGGATGTATGTAATCTATGGTTTACAAGGGAGAGGGAGAGGGAAGGGCAGGGCTTGCCAGTGCCAGGTTTGCCAAAGCCAGGCCTGCTCGAGCCCTACAGTAGGAGGATCAGTTCAGGATCCACTTCTGGGATAGAGGGAGTTGCAGGCTAGACTGGATTGTATCAGACCCTGTCATAAAAGCCACTCCCATGCTGGGCAGTGGTGGCAGAGGCCTTTAATCTGAGCACTGGAGGCAGAGGCAGGTGGATCTCTTGAGTTCGAGCCAGCCTGGTCTACAAAGCAAGTCAGGCCAGCCAGGGATACACCAAGAAGCCCTATCTTGGAGGTGGGGGGGAACCAAAAACAAAAACTAAAACCAGTATGATTTGAGCTGGGCTTGCTACATGCACCAGTAGTCTAAGCTGCTGGGGAGGGCAGCGGGGATGGTCACTTGAGACTAGATTAGCCATGCCTGTATAACAACACTTCACTGTTACAGAAGGGAGGGCATTGATCCCACATCTCAGGCTAAAGCTGGAGAATTGAAAATTCAAGGCCTACCAGGGCTTCAAAGTGAGTTCAAGGCCAGGCAACTTAGTAAGACCCTTTCTCAAAAAGTAAGCAGAAGGCTGGGATGTACTGCAGAGTGTGAGCTCTTGCCTCCGTGTGAAAGGCTCTAGGTTCTGCCGTAGTACAGAGAGAGGGCAGTCGGAAGGGAGTTGATGTTTGCTAAATAGCACATTGTACCGGTAAATATAGAAAATATGAAAACTAACTTTTTATTTCATGTAATTTTTCTTTCAAGTTGTGATTTTTCAAGTTTATTTTTCAGATTATGTTTCACAGGGTAGACCTGTGAGCCGGTCTCTCCTTCTAAATGCTAAGACTAAAGTCTTGGGACAGGCTGTGAACATGTGTGTGCATCCATGTTTGCCCACAGTGCTTGTGTGGAGCTTAGAGAACAACTTGTGGCGTTGGTTCTCTCCTACCATGTGGGTACCAGGGACCAGGGTTAGGTCATCAGGCTCACAGCAGGGTGCCTTTCTTTGCCTTCTGAGCTGTTGCATGAGTGAAAACTTAATTTTTTAAGTACTTGGTTACCATACTCTCCAGCTTGTTACGTAAGAAAGGATGGGCCCAGTATCGGCCCATCTCTTACTGACATGCTGTGAGGTCCTGGATAAATTCCCTTCTCCAAGTCACTGTGTCTCTGGCTGTTTAAATAACACTGACAAATCCTTCATGTCACAAGTGTGATCCCAGTGCTCAGCAGGCTGAGCAGGAGGATCAGGAGTTTGAAACCAGACTACTGTACTGTGAGACACTATCAAAACATAGAAGCAAACACAAACCATTCCACGGAGCCTGGGGATGCAGCTCAGCCATAGAGAGGTTATCTGGCATGCTCAAAGCCCTTAAATTCTCAGCAGCATGGGCCTAGAGAGATGGCTCAGTGGTTAAGAGCGCCACCTGCTCTTCCAGACATCCTGAGTTCAATTCCCAGCAACCACATGCGTGGCTTACAACCATCTATAATGTGATCTGATGCCCTCTTCTGCAGATAAAACACTCCTATACAATAAATAAATCCTTTAAAAACTTTATTAAAGGAACAAAGATAAAGGCAAACAATAGGAGGAATGGCAGTGGCCCTGTCACTTATGGTGAGGTGGGATATAGGACTCAGATGAGCTATCGATACATAAAGTAAGTGTGGAGTTGCTGTTTGCCGGGTGTGATGGCACACACCTGTAATCCCAGCGCTTGAGAGGAGGACCTCTGTGACTTCAAAGCCAGCCAGGACGGCATACCGTGATACTGTCTCAAAAATAATAGCAACAAATAACAATAGCTATTTATCTTCATTTTTATTATTTCTATGTAGTTCAGATTCCTTTTTTAGATGGTCACTATTAATCTTCCATGGCAAGCACTATTGGATAGCAGATTGCCAGTAAAAAAATTCTAATAATCTTTGTTTAGGTGCTACGAGAAGTAAAAGTTCTGGCAGGTCTCCAACATCCCAATATTGTTGGTTATCACACTGCATGGATAGAACATGTTCATGTGATTCAGCCACAAGGTAAGTTGCTTTTTATTTCATTTATTTCCTTTCCTTTGGGTGGGTGTTTTTGAGACAAGGTCTCTCTCTATAACCCTGGCTGTCCTGGAACTTCTGTGTAGACCTGGCTGGTCTTAGACTCACAGAGGTCTACCTGCCTTTGCTGCTTGATTTAAGGTTGTGCCACCGTGCCCAGCTTTTTTTTTTTAAATTTTGTTTTGTTTTTTGAGACAAAGTCTGTGTAGCCCTAGCTAACCTTGAACTCATGGAGATCTACCTGTGTCTGCCTCCCAAGTACTGGGAATAAAGGCATCCACCACTACTCCTAGCTGCCTAGCTTATTTACCTGTAATCATGTATATATGTAGGTTTCTGTGTGTGGGAATGTACACACATGCTTGTTGGTGCCATGAGTCCAGAAGATGAAGTCCTGGCTGGCCTGCAATTTTCTACATGCTGGCCTCCAGTTTGCTGCAGTTCCTCTGCCTGCGTCTCTAGAAAACTAGGGTTGCTGGCATGAACCATCATGCCTGGCTAAGGGAAATGATTTTTGTTTGATTGATACAAGTCAGTCATCCCTAGTCTAAAAATCTGAAAAGAAAAAAGTTCCCATATCTTCATAAAGTGTACAATTTGAACCTTTTGGAGTTAGGATTGGGAGGCCTCCGGTATTCTATATATATGTTTTAGGGGGGAAATTCCCAAGTCTGAAGTGCTTTGGTCTCCACCTACCCCTGTGTGTACTCAGTCTGTTTATGAGTGTCTACTAAACTTCCACTCCAGCCAGTCTGCCTTGCCCTTGTATATACAGGTTTAGCTTTATTTACTTATTATTTAAAAATTGGTTCTTTTGAGACAAGGTATACACTATTACCAAGCCCACATTGTTGTTGTTGTTTGCGTTGTGTGGGTGACATGGCCTGCCTTCGGGACTCGGGTGGAAGGGTGTCTACAACTCAGAGCTGGAAAGGCATCCCAGCCCTGAGGTGGGACAGTGTCCCAAGGGTATCCTGAGGCACGGGAGCCCAGGAACCTCACAGCTCTGAGAGGAGGCCTCCTTAGACAATGCAGCCCCTAAGCCCTGAGAAACTAGGGAGCCTTGGAGCCTGAGCCCCGTCCTTCTTCATTCCTCCTCCTCCTCCTCCTCCTCTTTTTCTTTCGATGAAAGAGTCACAGGCAGGCAGTAAATCTCTCAAAAGAGATTTATTGGAGGGATAAACCCAGGAGGAGACAGAGGAGATCTGGGCAGACACAGTCTTTTTATAGGGTTTCCTAGGGGGCAGAGCTTTCTAGGGCAGGGATTTCCGGAGTGAGTTGGGATTTCAATCCTGAGCTGGGGGAAGCTCAGGGATTGGTGAGTTTTTGTCCAGATTTCTCATCCCAAATTAGCATAATCTGGTGTGAGTCCTACTGAAGGCCTGGAGATGGCAGTTACAGAGGTCTGGGGATGGGGTGGGGGGCAGCTGGGCTGCTGGAGCTTTCTCGGGCAGAGGTCTGACCAGTTTTCTGCCTTAAGGAGTAATAGTTTACAGTGTGTCCAAAATTTACAAAGAGTCCACTGTGAAGGCAGTAGGCTGAAGCAGGAAAGGCTGTTGTCATCATGGACAGCTCCCACAGTGACAGCAGGCTTTCTGGGACAGGAAAGGTGTCTGGTTTTCACTGAGCAGTCGGCTGAAGCAGGAATAGACACCACAGACAGCTCCCATGGAGGGACAGGAAAGAGTCAGCTGAAGCAGGAACAGTCACCCTGGACAGCTCCCACTGAGGCGCTGACTAGAGCCCTGGCCATTTTGTTTCCCATCTCCACAGCCCCAGCGCGGGAAGGAGGACTGTCAGGGACCTCTTTAAATTTTAGTGTCCTGCTGCTCAGGGACTAAACATAGCTCTTGGGGTTGATGATACTGTGGGTCAAAGGACTTGTAGGGGCGAGCAGTGGGCTCCCCGCAGCTTGGGGAAGGTATCCTGTCACAGGGTTTGTGTGGTGGTGGTGGTGTCAGGCACTCTAGCTAGCTCTGCTGAGGCAGCAGCAGTGGCAGTGGAGAAATCTCTAAATGAATCAGTGTGTGTTTGTGTGTGTGTCTGCGCGTGCGCGCGCGTGCCTCTATCTCTGAGGCAGTGGCCTTGATCTGGCCAAGGCCTCCTCAGTGGCAGTGGCAATGGCCACAGCCAGCGGCCATGATAGCCTCAATTTGGCCACAGAGGCAGTGTCCCTACACACATTAGTTTCAAAAACTAGCTCAGTCAGCTCAGTGCCCTTCAAGTCAGGACTTTAAGTCAGCCTCCTCCTAAGGGCTGAGCACAAGCACGCGCTTTACACGCAGCGTTAATGTCTTTTCCGTTGTTGTTGTTGTGTTAGTGCTAAGGACCGAAGGCCTGGTACCTGCTAGGCAAGCAGTCTCCTGCCTTGCTGTACCCCCAGTCCCAGGGTTTTCACTTATAAATAGTCAGAAAGAGGGGCTGGGAAATGGCTCAGTTGTACAATGTCTGCCTTGTGGGCAGGAGGACCTGACTTTGGATCCTTAGCAGCCAGGTAAGGCTGCAGTGTGCACTGCAGTCCCAGCCCTGGGCCTCTGCGGGGCTCCCTGGCCGGCCAGTGTCACCAAGTTGATACGCTCCAGACTCAATGAGAGACTGTGTCTCAGAAGATAAGGTAAAGAATGAGGGAGGCAATCAGACACTAAGCTCTGCCCCCACAGCCATGTACACTAGTACCCACATGCGTACTGCATACACCCACGTAAAGCACTCACCACAAAGACACACACCCGGATGAAAAAAAAAAATCAGTAGCAGAGTATTTTGTTAAAAAATTGCATGATATTCAAATATCAGTCAAGTATATTAAAACATAAGCTTACTTAAAAGATTGATTTTATGTATGTGGTGTGTGTGTGTGTGTGTGTGTGTGTGTGTGTGTGTGTGTGTGTGTGTGTGTACCATGTATGTGCAGGTACCCACGGAAGCCCAAAGAGGGCTTCAGATGTTCTGGAGCTGGAGTTACAGGTGTTTGTAAGCTGCTCGATGTGCATGCTGGGAACTAACCCCAAAGTCCTCTGTGAGAGCAGCAAGTGCTCCTAACTGCTAAGCCGGTTCACTCACTTTTTGCCTGGAGTTGCTTTTCACAGCAGCAGAACTAAGGCTGAGTCCATGCCTAGTGTTGACTATCAGATCTCTGGAACCCGCGGTGATTCGTGGTGCTGGGAACCGTGTCCCTGGGGTTCGCGCAGTGTCCCCGTCTCTTAGACTCTGTGTGCTCCTTTTGACTTGCAGCTCATTTGGTGCTGTCTGTATGTGTTAGCTCCGAATTTGACCGTACATGAAAATCATGGCCGCTTGCAGATGTTTGTGTTTCTTTCTGCTTGGCAGACAGAGTTCCCATGCAACTGCCCTCTCTCGAAGTGCTGTCGGGGGACGAAGGGGACAGGTATGTGGATTGGTGCTCCGTGTGCACATTAGTCATTGCTTTCTGTCACCAGCGTGACTTCTTTTGTATTTTGCTTGGAGTGTTGTAGACTTCCTTTCTGCTTGTTTTCTTTTTTGTTTCTTTTTATTTTTTTATTTTTTACCCTTTTGTCATTTTGTTTATTTTCCTTACAAAATACCAAATTACTCTCCTGTCATAATTGTTCATATTTACCTTAATTGACTTATTTGGTACAGGGCTTTGCCATGCAGCTCAGACTGAACTTCAGTTTACTTTGTAGCTCAGGCTAGCTTCAATTTTGACAATCCTCCTGCTTCATTTTCCCTGGTCTTGGGGATTATAGATTTCTGGCCCTCTCAATATTCTAAATCAAAGTTAATGCTAGACATTTAATATGGTTATTTAAATGTAAGACTGGGCCTCATGTAGCCCAGGCTTGCCTAGAATTTACTATGTAGCTGAGAATAGCCTTGAACTACTGATGCTCTTGTCCTGCCTTCGCCTCCCAGATGATGCTGGGATGCTGAGATTACAGGCATCTGCCAAAAACGCCTGCCTGGTGCTGTTTAGTTAGAGTAGTCTAGACACTGTGATTGACACTCACTTCTGTGTTACTGTCTGTTTGCTTCTAGAGACCAGGGTGGTATTAAAGAGAACGAAAGCAGCTCATCCATTATCTTTTCTGAACTCACCCCCGAAAAAGAAAAACCTTGTGGTGATTCTGACATTAAAAATGAGAATAACAACTTGGTGAGCTACACGGCCAATTTAGTGATCAGGAAGAGCAGTGAATTTGAATCGTCCATTGAGCTCCAAGAAAATGGCTTGACTGATTTGTCTGTCAGACCGGTTATCAAACACCAGCTGCCGCTGGGGCATAACTCAGACTTGGAAGGGACTTTCACGTCCACGGATGAGTCTTCTGAAGACAACTTGAACCTGCTGGGGCAGACAGAGGTAGAGTGCTTTCCCAGATCCCACAGCTGTGTAAGGGGTTTGACTTTGTGTGACGTCCCTTCATCCTCGGCCTGGTAGTGTTCCATCTTTCCGCATGGTTTTCTTGTTTAGTCTCATAGACTCAGTGTGGTCCCTTTGGCTGTATGGTACTTTTCAGGTTTGGGGTACCTCCTTCCCCCAATCCACACAGGATTTAATATAGCCCAGGATGACCTGGAATGAGCTGTGTAGTCAAAGATGACCTTGAACTTCTGATCCTCCTGCATCACAACATGCAGTCTATGCAGTTCTGAGAATCACACCCAGGGCTTCGTGTATGCTAGCAAGCTCTGTTCTAACCCACCCGCAGGCCTGCTGTAAGGCCTGTGCAGTCCGCCTCCCTCATTGCTTAGTTAGCTGGTCTTCCCATTGGGTCAGCGCACCCCGAGATAGTCTCTGTTGTGTGCTCTGGAGCTGGAAGCTTCATTCACCACTGATTTCTGGTATGTGTTACCATTGTACTATAAATATACACATATATTCATGCCCAACAAGTTTCTAATTTTGGAGTGTGACTTTTGGTGACTCCTGTAAGGTTATCAGGTCAGTTGTCAGTGTCCGTTTACTATGGTAAGTTTGCTAATATGCTCGTCAGACTCTCACCAGTATTGTTAGAGTTTGAAACCCTAGAGCCTTAGTGGCTGGAGAGAGCTCAGCTGAACAGTGCTTGCCATGTAACCCTGACCTGGTGTGGTGCTACACACTTGGAATCCCAGCACTGGGCAGGTGAAGCGAGGTGGGCCTCTGAGGCTCACTGGCCAGCCACTCTACCCTAATCAACAAAACCTACACTCCAGTGAGAGACCTGGGGCCCTGTCTCTAAAAACAAGGTGGCCAGCTCCCAAGGAACAGCACCTGAGACTGAATTCTAGCCTCCACGTGTACATGCATCTTGCATGGACACATGAACACCCACAGACCCCTCCCCCCGTACATGCACACACAACACTTGAACATTAACAGAGTCTACATGACAGATTTATAATCTGTCAAGGTAGGACTGAAAATCTGTGTGCACTAAAATAATTCTTAGGAAAGAATGTGTGTTGTCTACACATTTTATGGTTTTGATTTTTTTTTTTTTTTTTTTTTTGGCTTTTTTCAAGATAGAGTTTCTCTGTGCCACCCTGGCTGTCATGGAACTCACTACATAGACCAGGCTGGCCTTGAACTCAGAGACCAACCTGCCTTTGCCTCCTGAGTGCTAGTATTACAGGTGGGGGCCTACATATTTTTTAAAAATGGAAGCTTGTCCTTAATGCTGAATTCAGTCAGCTGCCTGGAGCTTAACATTCTCTCTTTAGTTAGATGCAATATAATGAAGCCAACTATTCTTAGTTAACTTTGTATTACTGTGATAAGGCACCATGACCAAGGCAACTCATAGAAAGAAAAGTTTATTTGGGGCTCACAGTTTCGGAGGGTTGGAGTCTATGACCATCAAGGCAGGGAGCCTGGCAGCAAGCAGGCTGGCAGGGTGCTGGAGCAGCAGCAGAGAGTTCACTTTTTCTTTTTTTAATTGAAAATAGATTTTGAAAGAATACAATATATTCTAATTACTGTTTCCCATCCCCCAACTTCAAACCCACTGAAGCACAACCTTTTTCTATACAAACAGGCATCTATAAAAAACAATAATAAAACAGGGTAAAATGAAAACAAACAATCTAGAATAGGATGAAACAAACTAACAGAAGAGCCGAAGAATAAGCACAAGAAACACATATTCATACACAGAAATTCCATAAAAACACAACCTGGAAACCATAATATATCTGCAAAAGGCCTGTAAGGGGAAAAGTAAACAAACAGACAGACAGATAGATATCTGCAAAAGGCCTGTAACGGGAAAAGTAAACAAACAGACAGACAGATAGATAGATAGATAGACAGACAGACAGACAGACAGACAGACAGATAGAATGCTCAGACAAAGCATTACAAGGCAAGAAGCCTCCTAAAATGTCATTGAGTTCTTTTTTTGCTATCTATTACTGGGCATGGGGCCTGTTCCTAAGTGTGGTTTGTATACCTAGTGGGACTCTGTTGGATTTTTTTTGTTGTTTTGTTTTTTGTTTTTCGAAACAGGGTTTCTCTGTGTAGTCTTGGCTGTCCTGGATTCACTTTGCAGACCAGGCTGGCCTCGAACTCAACAGCAGTCCACCTGCCTCTGCCTCCCGAGTGCTGGGATTAAAGGCGTGCGCCACCACGCCCAGTGAGACTCTGTTGAAGAAAACTAATTTTTCCTTTGCAGAGACCTCACATCTTAAGACACAAGCAGGGGGCAGGGAGGGTGTTTGAGACCTCAAAGCCTGCCCTCAGTAATACATCTCCTCCAAGGCCCCACCTCCTAATCCTTCCCAAACAGTTCCACCAAGTGGTACCAAGCATTCAAATAGTTGAGCCTGTGGAGGCCACTCTCATCCAAACCACCATACCAACTCACATGTGTGCACTTTGGAGAATACTGACAGTTGTAGAATACTGTGCAGCCATTCTGTCATGCTTTATCTAAATATAGTTTCGTGATACAGCACTTGCAGGGTTCCGTTCCTAGAGCCACAAAGAAAGCTCCCAAGACAAGCATCAATTGTAAACAGACACTGTGACACTGAGCAGACCACATAAGCTTTCAGCACCAGTTCCTCGGGGCCACAGTCAAAAGCTCCCGCTATTGGGCCAGGACATACTTTGCTAAGACTCCTATTACCGGGGCCCCTGCCTTTGTGTCACCTTGAACTTCCACCTCCTGAGTGCTAGGATTACAGGCATGCACCATGGTTGGCTTATACAGCGCTGGGCATGTTGCCCAAGGTTTCCTACACGTCAAGCAAGCACTTTACCAACTGCGCCACATCTCCAGCCTCAGGCTACACTGTCTTCTCTGCTTATCGTCTCCTCTGGGAGACTTCAGGCCGCAGCGGAGTCATGGTGTTTGACCTAGAGTAGTCCAGTGAGTATTTGCTGGCCAGTTAGGACTATGAGACTTTGCAGGTGGGAGCCTGTGTGTGTCCTCTAGGTTCGGTACCACCTGATGTTGCACATCCAGATGCAGCTGTGCGAGCTCTCCCTGTGGGACTGGATAGCCGAGAGGAACAAGCGGAGCCGGGAGTACGTGGATGAAGCCGCCTGTAAGTACCATCTGTAAATCCTATTTTTTAAAAAAAAGACAACTATGTATTTGCCAGTTTATCTGTGATAACACGTTTGTTGGAATTTGTGATGGTGGGTGTTGTCACCTTGGCAGGATCTAGAATTACCTGGATTTGCTTTTGACACACCTGGGAGAGATTATATAGGTAAGGTTAGCCTCTGGCAATACCTGTAGGGGATTATCTTAATTAGTTTAGTTGAGGTAGGAAGACGTGCCCACTGTGGGTGGCACCATTCCCTGAGCTGTGATCCTGGACTGTATGAAAGGGAGAAAGTGAGCTGAGTGATGATACTCATCTATTGCTCTCTCACTTCTGACTGGAGCTGTATGTATAATCAGTGGCTTCAAGCTGCTGCCGTGATAGCATTTCTGTGATGAAAGACTACATATAACCTTGAACTGTGAGATGAAATAAGCCTTTTCTCCCCTGCGTTGCTCTATCAGGCCATTTTATGATAGCAATGGGAAAAGATACTTAAGACATTATTTAACTTGTAATATGACAGAATTTGGATTGATGATTTGGGATAGGAGTTTTTTTGGTGTACATATATGTTAAATGTACATGTTTGTGTGCACATTCAAATGTGTGTAGAGACAAGAGGCTGATTTTAGAGGAGGCTGTCTTCCTCAGTCTTTCCCCACCTTATTTATGAGACTCGTGTGTCTTCACTGAACAGCTTCCTGATTTAGCTAGGTTGGCAGGCCAGTGAACTCCAAAGCTCAGCCTGTCCCTTGACCTGAGGAATTATGGGAATCACAGTTAGGATCACAGGCACAAACCAACCCTGCCTGCCCTTGCTATGAAACTCTTATTGTAGCCAGTGTGGCTGGTGGCTCATACCTTCAATCCAAGGACTCAAGAGGTTAAAATAAGGGGTTGTCTTGAGTTCCAGGTTTCAATACAAGACTGTCATCGACACCAAAAAGGGCTGGTGAGATGGCTCAGTGGGTAAAGGTACTCGCTCCCTAAGCCTGACAGTCTGACTTGGAGCCCTTGGACTCACACGGTAGAAAGAGAAAACTGATTCCACAAGTTGTCCTTTGACCTCCACACATTTGCAGTACATGTATACCATCCACACACACACATATACACATAAATAAAACTTAAAAAGTTAAAGCCCACAACCCTTCCTCCTGTTATGTTTCTAAACTTGAGCTTTTGTTTTAGTACAGGGCATCTAAGCTTTTGTTTTGTTTTGTTTTTGTTTTTGTTTTGTTTTTCGAGACAGGGTTTCTCTGTGTAGTCTTGACTGTCCTGGACTCACTTTGTAGTCCAGGCTGGCCTCGAGCCCACAGCGATCCACCTCTGCCTCCCAAGTGCTGGAATTGAAGGCATGCGCCACCACACCTGGCTCGCTTTTTTTTTTTTTTAATGTTTTTTTCAAGACAAGGTTTCTCTGTGTAACAGCCCTAGCTTTCACTGGAACTCACTTTGTAGACCAGGCTGGCCTCAAACTCATGGAGATCTGCCTGCTGGGATTAAAGGCGTTGACCACCCGGCCCAGATCAAACTTTTTATTGGTTCTTGGTTTCATATTATGCACCCTAGTCCTACTCATCTCTCCATGCCTTCATATCTGCACTCTGTCCTTGCAACCGCCCCGCCAAAAGAAAAGGTTAACTTGTTGAGAACTTTTAACATTTAGATGTTAATGTCATTTAATGAGTTCAAAGAAGTACAGATGTGAAACTATTCATTTTTAAAATTCCAGGTCCCTATGTTATGGCCAGTGTTGCAACAAAAATTTTTCAAGAATTGGTGGAAGGTGTCTTTTACATACACAACATGGGCATTGTTCACAGAGATCTGAAGGTAAGCCAGAGTACTAAACTTGCTAGCACAGTAGTGGCATCTTACAGGATGACTTGGTGTGGGTTCATGCAGTATAATGAGGTAACATACCCTTATTTGTCTGTGTAAACGTTTGTCATTACTGTCATGTAAATTGTTAGCCCGAAGATCCAGAACTCCTGGTTGGTCAGTCAGTAATGGTCCTGTCATGCAAGCATGAGGACTTTAGTTCGTATCTCCAGAACCTTTCCTGCGGCTCACCGGCCATCTAGTCAGGTGGATTGAATGAGTACCCACTATCAACTCTGGCTTCTGTATACATAAACACTCAGGTATACACACACACACACACACACACACACACACACACACACACACACACACACACACACACACACACACACACAACCACAACCTACTCCTCAATACGTAAAAAGAAACCCTTAAATTGAATTTAAAAGCAGTAATTTGGGGTCATTTAAACATTGTTGTTCTTAATGGTTTTGGTTTTTTCGAGACAGGGATTCTCTGTGTAGCTTTGACTATCCTAGACTCACTCTGTAGACCAGGCTGGCCTCAAACTCACAGAGAGTGCTGGGATTAAAAGTATGTGCCACCACACCTGGCCTGAACATTGTCTTGAAGTATGAATATAGTAAGGCTTAAGTATGCAGATTACTAATTGGTGATGGTAGAAGTACTTGGTGTTGGCAGAAATGGTCATACGATTTTGGTTAAAACCTGTTTCTAGAAAAAAGAAATGACCTTAAAAAGCAAACAAACAAACAAACAAAACTGGGCAGTGGTAGTGCATGCCTTTAATCCCAGCACTTGGAAGGTAGAGGCAGGCAGACCTCTGTGAGTTTGAGGCCAGCCTGATCTTCAGAATAGGCTCCAGGACAGCCAGGGCTCTGTTGCACAGAGAAACCCTGTCTCTAAAACAAAAACAAAAAACAAACCAGCAAACCAGCCACCTGCCACACATCTTTTATCCCAGCACCAGAGCCTGCAGTGAGTTCAGAGCCCTTGGGGCTAGGTAGAAAGTTGTGTCTCACAGACCCAAACTAAAATCAAACCCCCAAATCCCTCAAACCAAACCAAAAGGAAAATAAAAATCCAGCAGACAGGAGGATCAATTAACTTGAGGTTAGCCTGGACTACTTAGTGGGAACCTTGTTTCACAAAACCAAAATAAACTGCCTCAGAAACCAACCAACCAAAAAAACAAAAAACAACAACAACAACAACAAAACACCCACAGGGACTATTTTAGTTTTAACTCATAAAAGACTATCAAGGAAAGATAAAATGTTTTACTTTCTTTTTTGGCTGACAAATCTTAAAACCATCAGCCCACTGACTTTTCAAGCCAGAAGTAGGAAGGCATCTGAATGAAGCTCTAGAGGACTATGAAAGCTAATGTGCAAGTCACTTTAATTTTCTGGAGGGATTAAAGACCAGTAGGTTTGTGTGTTGCAATGTAAAGTGAAGTTCTAGTGTTCTCTGGTAGCCGTCTATCCAGAAAACACAGTTGAGTTGCCGAGGCTCTCCGGCACTGAGGGCGCAGGGTTCTCATTTCAAGAGGTAGGTGAAGTCATCAACGCCGTATATGGACTCCCAGAGCTTCGCAGGGAGCAGTTGCTTCAGGTGGAATTTGTACTTGTCACCATAAACATTTCTGATGTTTCTTTTACAGATGGCCTCTAGGGTTAAAGGTTTTTTAGATAGCTTTATTAGGGTTTCCCTTAAGAGGTGAAATTCTGGCAACATGATTCCCGCAGGTAGAACTCCTTGTTTATTGCTCAGCCTTAAAGGGTACGTGCGATACAGCAGCCTGGCCAGAAGCGTTACATCTCTGATGTTGGAGCTGCGCTGAAGGTACATATAAATCGGAGATTCCCCGTTTCTTGTTAAAATGTTAACGTTTGCCTCAAATTCCAGCAAGAGATTGATGATCACCTCTCTGCCTCCAAAGCATGCCTCGTGCAGAGCTGTTTGGCCTTCGTGGTCCTGAGCATTGACCTGGGCTCCATGATTTAGCAGCAGCCGGATGCAGCCCACCCCGGCCGCCAGCAGCCTGCCAGCTTTGCTTGACGCTGTGCACACTGCCAGCTTCAGAGCTGTGTTCCCAGTAGAGGAGATGGCACAGTTCACGTTGGCCCCACAGGCAATGAGTGTCTCTATCATGTTTTTATTCAGGATGTCCGCAGCCATGTGGAGGGGCGTCATGCTGGATTCGTTAAGAGCATTGACCTGGGCACCATTTTGAGCCAAAAAGGAGAGAACCGGATAGGTCCCATATGCTATGGCCAGGTGGAGGGGTGAATGTTTGTTGCTGTTGTCTACCTGAGCATTAACTTGAGCTCCATGGTCACACAAAATTCGCAGACACAGGACAGCATTGTTCTGAATGTCTGTCAGGATCTTCTGGATCCGAGTGCTTGGTTTGGTCCACATGGTCGAAGTGATTGGCCAGTTTAGCAGCATCAGGTGGAGCGTGGTGAGGCCTTGAGCATCCCTGGAAGGCATTTAGCATGTTAAGCCAGGTGCATGGCATGGAGGAGCTCTCTGAAGAACTGATGGTCAGGAAGGCAACACAGACAAGTAACTAACACCTGCAGGCTCGTGTTCTCTCTCTCTCTCTCTCTCTCTCTCTCTCTCTCTCTCTCTCTCTCTCTCTCTCTCTCTCTCTCTCTCTCTCTCTCTCTCTCTCTCTCTCTCTCTCGTTAGGAGGTACAAGTTGATTTCTGTGTCTGTATTTGGGTGCACATGAACTTGCATACATGTGGAAGCCAACGACAAGTGTATTTCTTGGTTGCTTTCCACCTTATTTTTGAGACAAGGTCTCTTGACTGAGTCTGGAACTCATTGATTCAGCTAGACTGGCTGGCAAGGGAACTTTGGTGTCCCCCCTGCCCAGCACTGGGTTTATAAACCATGAGCACCCACACCCAGCTTTTACATGGGTGCTGGGGAGTGGATGCAAATCTTTATGTTTGGATGGTAGGTGCTTTACTGACCTCACAGATCGCCCTAAGCCCCTGTTAGTTATTTTAAAGAAGTAATGGCTGGCTGTACTGCTAAATGTCTTAGGGTTTTTTGGATCCCTGTTGAGTGGGGCCTAGGTTCTTATAGAAGCCGTTTTAAGCTTGGTTGCTCCTTCTAGGACTGTGGTCCCTTAACTGTGTCTGTTGGTTGGCTCTGTATCCCCAGCATTGTGCATGGCTCTGGACTGGTCCACTGAGTATTCAGTAAAGGAGTGTGGACTTTGGTATAAGTAATGGATGGCCCAGAAGTGAACGCTGAAGGGCCAGGAGTCCCCTTCACTCAGTTTCCTGACTTTCCTGTCCTCTTCCTCACAAGTGTAGGAGAGTAGGTAGCAGGACTTGCATCTGGACACCTACATTTTTCTTAAGTCAGTGATGCCTGTTCCTCTTCAGGCCCTCCTCCAACCCAGGTAGACTCAGTTGGCCCTCAACTCAGGATTCCCTCCACACTGTCTTTGTTGTGGCAGAGAAAGGGGGAAGGTTTCTCATGAGAATTTGACTGTTCCCTGGCATTAGGAGCTGGTTTTCAGTTCACCCAGACCTATCTGTGTGAGGGCCTTGGGTTGGGGTTTGGAGAAACAGCAGGGCCTCTTCGGCCTCCTGAGGGCTTACAGTCTGGGGTGGAAGGCAAACAGGTTAAAGGGCTAAATAAGTGCTGTGTGTGGGCAATGGTCTGGAAGGGTGCAGAGCCTGTCCAGGGACCATGTTTGATTTCTAGGGCAGGAACGTGCCTTTGAGGAGTCCCTGAAGAGATGGAGTGAGTTGGATGGCTTAGGCTTAGACAGGCCAGCCACAGAGAGGATTTGCCAAGCTGGAGCAGTGGTGCCAAAAGACGTGCAAGCAAGAGAGATTGGATGGACTTTTCTGATTGTACTCAGAAGTTGTATTGTTTTTAAATTGTTTAATTCTTCTGTTTATCCAAATGTATTCATTGGACCATAGTGTTCTAAAAATTAGGGTAAGAGTGTGCACCAGAGGAGCTTTTCTTTGATGAATCTAATGGAGGGTAATAAACCAGAAATCCCCCTCCCTTTTCTCTCTCTCCCCATCCCCTTCCTCTTTTCCTCTCTCTCTCTTTACATATTGTCAAATGTCCTGGATGCTGTGATTCAGACTTACAGCTGAACCAGTACTATGTGTGTGTTCATTTAGCTGCTGGTTAGTATTCTTGTATTAGTCCCAGCTTTTCAGTCCCCCACCTTCATCCAAACATAATCTGTACTGAGAATGGGACCAGTATCATTTGAATCACACACATCACATGTACACCACACACACGCACACACACACACACACGCACACACACACACACACACACCCATCACTTAGGCTTGATGGCATGCTGAATTAACTTACCTTACTTCGGGGTCAGCCCCGTGTTGTAACAAGCATAGTAAACTTTGTGGTTTGCGGTATTCAGCGGCCAGATGGATGGGGAAGATAGGCTGTGTCTGCAGCAGGGAAAGCACAGTGCATTACAAACATGGTTACACAGCACCTCTCCAAAGGGGCTCGTTTAGCGTTAGTTTGGCATTGATTCAATTCATGCATTGAGATTTGAGGTTATTTGGGTTTGGGTTTTTGTTGTTGTTGTTGTTGTTTGGTTTGGTTTGGTTTTTGGTAGACTCCCTATGTGGACCAAACCTGCCTGGAACTCAGAGAGAGCTCCACCTGCCTCTGCCTCCCAAGGCATGTGCTCCCATATCTGGCTGAAAATGTTCCTCTTCTGTTGCCTGCTTTAAATAGCCCATAGCCCATAGCCGGTGAACTTAAATGATAGGGTTTGTGTTTTAGAGCTGGGCACGTTGGTGCACTCCTAACCCTAGCACCTAGAACGTGGAGGTGGAGGAGAGGCGGGAGCCCAGGGCCATCTTGGGCTATAAAAGCAGTAGCAAATTGCTTTCAAATAATTTAGTCTTTAAATTAACCCACAAATTGATGAAGAAGTACATTAGTTTTTCAGGTCTTGCCAAAGCCATTATCAGCTGTGACACTTGCATTTCCAAAGTCTTCAAAGATAACGCAGTGTGTGTTCTTACTGTGATTAGCAGCTGAGTATACACACGCAAGGGTTACACTATGCCTGCAAGGTGACAAGGGAGTGATACAAGGGGGGAGGGCAACTCTTTTTTCTTTTTTCCCAAATGAAGAAAAGAAAGCTAATTACAAAAGCAATAACCAGCCAGCCTTGGTAGCTCATACCTGTAATTCCAGCACTTGGGAGGCGGAGATGGAAGGACTGTTGCATGCTTCAGGCCAGCTTGGGTAACTTGGTGAGTTCTAGGCCAACCTGGACTATAAAGTAAGACCTGGCCTCACACAAAATAAAATTAAGTAATTGACATATTAAAAAAAATCTAGGAAAGTATGTCTCAGAAGTGAAAAAATTGACATCATCACTGTGGCGGTGTTTTGAGAGGATGCTGTTTTTTCTCTAGCCACACAAGATGTGTTTCTCGCCAACCATTTGTGTGTGGCAAATGCAAGGAGGAGTTGCAGGCTACGGTATACTGGACCTGGGTGCTGGGCTGCGGAACCCTATGTGTTGTGAAGCCCTGAAGGGCTTAGGGAGTCTCCAGGGCATTGGGGTAGTTCTTCGCAAAGCCTTTGACTTTTTTTCCCCTCTTGAGACAAGATCTCACTCTGTAGCTCAAGGTGACATAAAAATTACTATGTATCCCCAGCTGGCCTTGAAGTTGAGGCAGTCCTCTGGCCTCAGCCTCCAAAGTGCTGGGATTAGAAGGGTGTACCACCACCTCCACCTCCATCGTTCCTTTAGTGTGACTGAGCCGGTAGGAAGTACCTGGTTTAGGAGCCTGTAGCTACTGGAGTTGGCCAGGATAGTCAAGGGCTGGTTGACGGGGTGGTTTCGGAGAAGTGTCTTGATTGTGTTACAGTCTTCCTTGATGATGGCCTCATAGAGCTTAGTGTGCAGTGCAGTGGCCAGGCTCCCCTCCAGCAGCATGGTGCTGTCGGCTGCCAGGTCTCTGCTCCCCCTCTTGGTTATGTTCCCCATGAGAAAGTCTTCTGAGCAAGGGCTTACTAGGGGAAGGGTTGCTGCTGTGCTCAGTTCCGTCTCTTAGGGCGACTCCGGTCAGTTCTAGAACTGTTCTAGAACTATACTTGTCAACAGAACCCACTTCTTTTTGCTGTTTGTTTGAGACAGGCTTTCTCTGTGTAGACCAGGCTGGCCTGCCTCCCAGGTGCTGAGATTAAAGTCATGTGCTGAATCCAGCTCCAAGTGCAGCCATAGTTTCTCAGCTTTAAACAAACAAACAAACAAACCACCCAAAGTGATATCTTATAGCTATCATCATTTCTCCTTTCCCTTACACATCAACTGGAACTAAATCTAAGAGGCCAGCCAGTGACATGGCCAGGAGCATACATGACGGCCTAGGCTCTACCCTGGGATCCACCTGGTGGGACTCCTGCAGGCTGTCCTCTGACCTCCATCCTCATTGCCATGGTGTGCATGCACACACAAGCACACACACTGTTTAAAAAACAAAACTCTTAGCAGGAGCAAAACAAAGGAGGACATAAATTAACATAAAAGTGAATTACATTTAATGTAAGATTGTAACTTTTAATCTGTTTGCTTTAATTCTAGTGAAATCTTTTCTCCCAGTTGGTAATATTCTGGCTTGCTTCAAACTTGCTATGTAGCCGAGGGTGACCTTGAGCGCCTGATCTTGTCTCCACCTCTCAAGAGAGCAGTGCTGTGTTTGTGCTGGGCAAGCACTCTGCCAGCTGATCTGCATCCCATGCCCCTTCTAAATTTTAATTTTTAAAAAATAAAACTTGTTCCAGAATGGCCAGCTTTTTTACTTTGGTGTGTGAGTGTATATGTGGCATTCTTAGTGCACATGTGTGGCGGGGGCAGCCCAAGGAGGGCTTTGCTGTCCCGCTCTATCACTTTCTACCTCTTGATGCAGTTGATGCAGTGTCACTGAACCCGGATCTAGGCGGCTGATAGCCAGCAAGCCCCAGTGATCCCCCTATGCCCGTTCGATATGACGCAGCCACACCTAGCTTTTTACTTGAGTGTTGGAGACTTGAGCTCAACTCCTCACACTTGGCTGGCCAACACTCTGACTCACTGAGGCACCTCCTTAGCCCAGAAACTTTGATTGTTTGAGATGGGGTTCTGTTGTATAGTCTTGATGACCTAAGACTCAGTGATATAAACCTGACTTGGCACCATTTTCACAGTCATCCTCCTGCTTCTGCCTCCTGACTTCTGTCATTATAGGTCTGAGCCTCTATGCCTCGCACTCAATAACTCTTAACACAAGTTTCCACTATTTGTTTTAAGAAAAGTGAGTTGACCTTTTATGTTTATTTATAGCCTAGAAATATTTTTCTTCATGGCCCTGATCAGCAAGTAAAAATAGGAGATTTTGGTCTGGCCTGTGCAGACATCATACAGAAGAACACAGATTGGGCCAACAGAAATGGGAAAGGTAAGGATTTATTTGTTCACTTATTTCGTTTCTTTTTGCATTTGAAAAGAGATTTAATTGAACACGTCCTTACACGCAGAGAATCTTAGAGCTTTCATAGCAAAGCTCAGATGAGGCCAAAGGCAGCTGTTCCTTCAGGAGCTGCAGTGCTCTGCCCTCACCATGGCAACTACTTAATGACTTTTTCTATCGCAGGGACGCCGACACATACATCCAGAGTGGGGACTTGTCTCTATGCGTCACCTGAGCAGTTAGAAGGATCTGAGTACGATGCCAAGGTAGTGTTTGTTTTCACCTTCTCAATTTATCAAGGGATTAGAACAAGTGGAACAGTTAGTGCAATTCTGGCCATAGCTGAGTCCTGCAGGTGATCTGTCACATCAGACGTGAGGCAGAGGACTGCCTCAAGTTCAAGGCCAGCTGGGGATACATAGTAATTTTTATGTCAGCTTGAGCTACAGAGTGAGATCTTGTCTCAAGAGGGACATCCTCAAGGCTTGAGAGCCAGCTTGGCCATTGAGAGTACTCGCTACTTTTTCAGAGTACCCAAGTTTGGTTCCCAGTACTAACATGGGCAGCTCAGAATCACTGTGTTTCCTGCTCCAGGGGACCCAATGCCCTCTTCTGGCTTTGGCAGGTAACACACACACATACACACACACACACACACACACACACACACTTCATCTTGAAAAATAGTGCTCAATTATGAATAGAAGCAGAGGCTAGCCTTAGGACCTGGTGACAGTCTCCTGTTGCTAATACCAGGAGTGGTGAGTTAGTCATTTTGCTTGGGTCACTGTGCCAGGCCTGGATTATGGTGGGGTGGTGGGATGATATCCCTGTTGTAGGGCAATGACTGCTGTGTCTGTTGGGAGATATTCCTGCCCTTCATCTGACCATTGTCTTCCAGGCCTATGTGTGCCCTCTGGGCATCAAAGCGATGGGGTTATGAAAGTCTCAGACACCGCTCACCTGAGCTCCTGCTTTTGAGGCATGAGACACTCTGCTGTGTTCCCTTCTTTGGGGGTGCTGTAAAGCCTCAATCTTGGACATCCTTACTTGAGAAGCTGTACTGTTAGGGGTGTGCTCCTAACCTTTGTACGCCCTGTTTTCCTCCTCTGCAGTCAGATATGTACAGCTTGGGTGTGATTCTGCTCGAGCTCTTTCAGCCATTTGGGACAGAAATGGAGCGAGCAGCCGTCTTAACAGGCATAAGGACTGGCCGGATACCCGAATCCCTCAGTAAAAGGTGTCCAGTGCAAGCCAGGTATATCCAGCTCCTGACTGGGAGGAACGCGTCACAGAGACCGTCTGCTCTTCAGCTGCTACAGAGCGAACTTTTTCAGACAACTGGGAATGTATGTAACGTTTTCTTTTTTAATAGTTACTGAATGTTTACTTTGGGTTGGGTATGATCCCAAGAGCCTGCTTGCTTGTTTGCCTATTTATTTATTGACAGGGTGTCATCTGTAGCCCAGGCTGACCCTGAACTCACAGCAATCCTGTCTCAAGTCTCTTGAGTACTGGAATTGCAGATGTGAGCTTTAAAGAAGCTTGTCTTTCAGTCAGCTCACAACCCTACAGGCTGACATTGCTAATCTCCCTTTCACAGATGAGGACGTAAAGACTTAAGGAAGTTAAATAATTCACCACACAGTGGCAGACACTGTGTCTACTAAGCACATTATACTCCTCACAATTTAGAAACCAGCTGTGCAGCTCTTGAAGTTCCTCAGCTGTTCTGTATGTTAGGAATTCCTTGACAGAAGGCTCCCCTGGGCTGCTGAGATGGCTCAGCAGGTAAAGGTACTTGGTAGACAAGCCTGACACCCCAAGTTGCATTCCCCAGAACCTGTGGAAAGGTGGAGAGAACAAACCACTCCACAGTTGTCCTCTGACCCCCATATATGGTCCATGGCATGTGCACCTCCCCCCAACCATAAGCACACACCTAATAATAGATAAAAATAAAACCCTGACCTGTATTAGGGCAGATTATTTTACAACGCAGAATGGCTTCAAAATAATATTAAGTACAGATCTTTAAACTAACGTCCTTGTTTCACAGTAGTCAGTGAAATCAAACATTTTTTTCTTTTAATGCTAAGAAAAATGAAACTCAAAATAGAATTTGTTTTAGTTGTGAATTCCATTTCACAAATATGTGAGTCTTGGGGTTTATGGAAACAAAATAGTTAAACCTGTACTCTGTTCCCTAAGAGATTCAGGTACTGAACTTAAATGAAATACATAGTCTGAGTAAGCAATGGCACACTGCCAACTAGCTGTTGTAAATTTAGGCTGTAGTTTCTTTTCAGTCCTTGTTTTTTCCTTCCTAGCCATGGACTTTCCTGACTGTACTAATGTACACAGTAGTAAAACAGGGCAGTGATTCTAAGCAGGAGTGGACAGTCGTGGTAGGGACGGCCTCTGCATAGCTTTCAACATGCCACTGCCTGTGGCTGCCTTTCTCCTGCCCTGTGGCTATGGTGCCAAGATCAGTGTCTCCTCTGCATGTGAAAATAGTAGGTGATTCATCCTTTTCCTGCTCTAGAAACCTAAGGTTCTGGTAAGGGTTGATTCACAATGTACTCCTTAGGGAGCCTAGCCAGCCATGACATTGTGACAGACCCATGGAACCAAGTTACAAATGTGTATGTGTGGAGACATATATCTAGGTTACATATATGTTACAGTTCTGTGGGGCCACATTCTTAGCTACTCACAGCCTCACTCCGTCAGTTACATGTGGCCTATGGGCCCGCGACTGGTCCTGGACACCTAGTGCTTTGCTACTCAAAGTACAGTCTCCAGACCAGCAGGCAGCATTCTGCATTCGAGCAGGACTCCCAGGCTAGGGTCAGTGTTTGAATAGCAGTGCTCGTCAGGCTCTCCAGGAGTGGCCTGGCCAGCAGAATGTACTGTGAGCATCTGATAGCGTTCTCTGGTCCTCTCCTCTGCACTCCCCTAACCGGCTGACAAATTCCGGAGGACAAGGGGTAGAGTTCTGCACTCCGGGTGCCAGAAGTGATTCTGATTGGCACTAGCTTGTGAACCACTTATAGGGATTATTTGAAAGATAACTGGAAGGCTGGGGAGGTGGAAAGGTGTTTGCCTCAAAAACATCAAGGTTGGTAAAACGGCTCACTGGGTAAGGGCCTTTACTGCCAAATCTGGTAATCAGTTCAGTCCTTGGAGTACACATAGTGGGAGTCCAGAATGGACTCTTGCAAGTTTCTTCTGACCTCAACAACTTCATCTTAGTACACATATACATACATACACGAAAATAAATAAATGTTAAGATCTAATTTCTAAATTAAAAAACAAAACAAAAAAATTTAAATAGCCAAGTTAGGTGGCATGCACTTGTAACCCCAGTGGTAGTGAGAGGGGAGGTGTAAAGAGGCAGGTCCCCGAAAGTTCATGAGCCAGCTAGCTAGGCCTAGGTCTCAGTGTCTGACAGATGTACCACCACCAAGGACTGACAGACTTTGAAGGAAGACACCTGATGAGCTCCAGTCATAATCTTCATCAGTGGAGCATCTGCAGGCTGAGGAGAAGCACAGAATTATAGTTGGTGCTCTGTGGCAACTTGACACTTGAACTTTGCAGGGCTGACTGGTGCTGTTCAGGCACAGCGAGGACATAGGAGCACTTCAAAGCCCAGGCCACTTTAATGATACTTAAAGTGTTTTCTTTCCAGGTTAATCTCACATTGCAGATGAAGATAATAGAACAAGAAAAGGAAATTGAAGAACTAAAGAAGCAATTAAGCCTCCTTTCTCAGGACAAAGGGCCGAAGGGATGAGAGGGGAAATGGGGCCTATCTGTGCAGCCTGAATGATGCTGTCAACCATGTGAAAACGGACTTACATTCTTAAGCCAGGCAAACAGGAATGCCAGTTTTCACCCCTTAGCTGGGACAGACGGTGTGACTCCCAGTTGTACTTAGCAAACCTGTGAAAAGATGTAAAAGGACCCCAGCTTCCTTTTCCTCAACGATCCTTTCTTGCCCCAAGACTGCACTAAATTAAGCCTCTTCCTCCCACCCTCTCCAAGTTTCAGTTAAATGTTACTGCCTCCCCTGAAGCTTACAGTACCGCTCTTAACCTCCTTTAAGTTCTGCTGATTGACATCCTGTCTTCCAGAAGGTTCTACTACAGAAATCAGTGCTCCCCTCCCCCACAACTGCTTGCCCCAGGATGTGTGCCAGCCTGGCTGCAGTTGCTGTGACAGCTGCAAGTCTGCCCTGGTCCTTTCAGATTGTTGCCATGACCAGTTACCAAAAAGATACCCGATCACTCCTTGGCCCAAAACTTGAGTGGGCTGTGCACTGGCGGAAGGTCAGAGTTGGGCTTCTTGGCCCAGCGCCCCATCCCCTTCCCTTCTCTTCTTTCAGTTTGGCATCGGCCTGCAGCTTGTCCCTATCAGGCTGTGAAGTCCCTGCCCTCAAGTGATCTTAGCAGCTGTGATGTTGTATTTTCTGCCTTTATCTCCCAGTCTCCAAGGATCTATTTTCGTTTTAAAGCCCTTAACTCCTCAGACCACCCGAGCACTCAGACAGCAGTCTCTGATGCCATAAAGTGCCTGCCCTCTGGCTGGCAGTCATCTCAGTGCGTCACACTTGATTTTACTAACTTCTAAATAAATAAAACTCACAGATTATATGGTGCTTTTATTGATGCCTGACAATTGACTTAGTGAAAAGGTTGTGATTCTAGAACAAGTCCCTTTCCTGACAGCAGACCAGAAGCCGTACCGTTCTCATACTGAATCCTGCAAGGCAAGCTGCTAGGACTCACTTAAGGAGCTGGAGGGCAGTGCTGAAGGGGGCCAGGTTCTCACAGGACTTAAGCCACCGCTGCACATTGGTGGGCGCTGCCCCGCTGCCACCGCCAGTCTGCTGGAGCACAGACCACAGCACCACGTCAGCCACAGTGAGCTCATTCCCAACCAGCCATGGGCTCTTTCCTAGAGCAGAGTTCATAGAGCGGAAAACAGCTGCTTTTTCTTTACTGCTCCCTTCCTTCAGCTGGAACATGGCAATATCCACCCAGCTGTCGATGAGGGTTAAGTTGACAGCGTTATGCTTCTGGCCAAACAGAGAGAACAGGAAACGTGCAATATTCCCTTCTCCTTCGATGGGGCACATTGTCTGTACACTGAACTTCATCTGTGTCTTGGGCACTGGAAAGGAAAAAAAAAACACCATATAGAGTCAGAGTGACAGCTACCTGTGCTGTGTGGAAGGGAGGACTCACCACATTCATAAACTGACAACAGGACAACTGTCAAGAACATGACCAACATCTGTAATGTTCAAGAGACGTTAGTTTAGTTTTTGTTGTTTCTGAGACAGGGTCTCAACTACGTATTCTTGGCTGTCCTGAAGCTGGTTTTGGTTTTATTTTTTGAGACAGCGTTTCTCTGTGTAACATCTCTGGCTGTCCTGGAACTCCCTTTGTACACCAGGCTGGCCTCAAACTCACAGAGATCCACGTGCCTCTGCCTCCTGAGTGCTGGGATTTGGTTGTTACGTAGATCAGACTCACCAGGAGGAACTCAGAGATCCATTTGCCTCTACTTCCCAAGTACTAGGATTAAAGGCGTGTGCCACCACACCAGGCTTTTAAAAGTGCAACCTATTCCCTTAAAAGTGACTGGGGGCAGTGGGATGACTCAGTGGGTACAGGCACTTGCCCCCCAGCCCAGCACCTGAGTCCAGTCCCCTGACTTAGAGCAGAAGGTATAACTGTTACAGGACAACTTCTGCAGCTTGTCCCTGACCTCTACAAGCTCGCCCCTTGCAACCACCACATACACAGTGTATGTTTAAAAATAATTTAAAGGTGACCAAGTAGTCCTGTCTAATATTGTGTTTATGACAGTTTTCATTGAGCTAGACAGGACTTAACCATCTATTCCAACCTCTTGCCATTATACTTGGAGGCCACAGTCCAGAAACTAGACGTTCTGTTGGCCGAGGCAAGGCTCTCTCCCTTTGGATGGGAAGCTGAGGGTAGCTAAGGTACCACTGGAGGGATGGCAGGCAGTAACGTGGCTGATGAAGCTCAAGCAGAGGCATTCTCGGTGGGACGATAAATCATACCCTCTGTCCTTTGTAGTGAGTGTCCCTTGAATGAGCTTTTAGAATGTGATGAGCAGTGGGGATAGCTACTACTCCTTTGCTTTGTGAGGTTGCACGGGGGGGGGGGGGGGGGGGGAAGGGGGGGGGTGTGAATGTGGTACCAAGACTTACCTCCTTTCCAGTGGCCCCAAAATCTGGCTGGACTTGGGGAGGATTTCACATAACAATCAGCTAGCCATAGTCAGTGCTGTGGGCCGTCCCACCCCTTTGCAGCCCAATAAGTTCAACCCAGCCCCACTATTTACCGTTTTTCCAAATCAGAGTGAAGCCTAGCTGATACTCGTGGCGGGACTGTTTTCTAGCCTGCTCCCCGAAGCACTTGAGAAGAGTCTCCGGTACATTCTTGACTGACGAATGCGTGTGCACAGTGGACAGGACCCTGTAGCGTTCACACAGCAGCCTGTGCAGCACAAGCAAGGAGAGGGGTGGGGAGGCTGGGTTTGCGTTGATCACGATGTCTTTCAGCGCCCCATAATCCTGAGGGAGAGACCAAAATACTGAAGTCCACAAAAGCCATCTGGTGGCCCACACCTTTAATCCCAGCACTCTGGAGGCAGAGAGGAGGGGGGATGAGGCCAGCCTGATCTACATGGAGTTCCAGGTCAGCAAGGGCTACATAGAAAGCTATGCCTTGAAACAAAAGGACCATCTGTGTCCACAGGTGAACAAGGAGCTCCCCCCAAGAACTTTCCAGGCTCTAAGTGAGTCTCAGCTCCCACTTAAAGATGCTGCTGTGACCCTACCTGACAGCTGGGAAAACTTGAGTCCTGGGGAGGTAAGCGGGTTATGCAGAGTCACTGACATCATTAGGAATTGCAGCTGGACAAACCAAGTCCAAAATTCAAGTCTTTCTTAGGCTTTCTCCCTATCCCCCCACCTCGGTTTTTCGAGATAGGGTTTCTCTGTGTAAAAGCCCTGGCTGTCCTGGACTCGCTTTTGTAGACCAGGCTGGCCTTGAACTCAGAGATCCACCTGCCTCTGCCTCCTGAGTGCTGGGATTAAAGGTGTGTGCCACTATGCCTGGCTTTTTTTTTTTTTTTAGATTTTTCAAGACAGGGTTTCTTTCTGGGTAGCCTTGGCTCTCCTAGAAATCACAGCAATCCACCTGCCTCTGCCTGAGTGCTGGTATTAAAGGCACGCACCACCACACTCGACAATTCAACACTTTCTAACAGAGGTAGGAGGGTCAGGAATTTGAGTCATTCGGCTGTAATGAGTCTGGGGCCAGCCTTAGCAACAAGACACCCGGGTGGGGAGGCAGCTTAGTCTATAAAGCACTTGCCTTAAAACACAAGGACTTGAGTTCAGTCTCCAAACCCAGGTGACAAGTATGTTTGTAATCCCAGAGCTGAGGAGGTGGACAAAGGCTAATCCCATAGCTCTGACCAGCTGGGTCCAGATTCTGTCTCAAAAACACATGAGCATCACCTGAGAAAATGCCTCAGTTTGTTCTCTGGCCTTCACATGCATGTGCACATGTGTGCTCATGAACCCACACACACAGGCCCACGAGAGTGTGGGATGTGGGCTACTTGTTCAGAGGCTTGATTTCATCCTGAACACTGTGTGCACTGACAAAGCCTTCCCACACAGCGAGAAGTCAGCACCCTGGCTGTGAGTGTTTCCTGACCCACCTTGGAGACTCTGGCTCCGTTGGGGCCTGGTCAGGCCTCATTTGCTTCCTCGGTGCATGAAAATATGCAGGACAGATGAGAAGGTAGGAGAAAGGACAAGCCAAGGCAGAAGAACCAAGGTTGTCAAAGCCCTGGGTGAGTCACTACAACAAACTTGTGCTTTTTAGGACTTTACAACATATTATCAGATTTCTAGAGATTACTGATGTGGGACCTTGGACTACTCAACTGTACCTTCAAGCAGCACCTCCGCTGGTCCCCTAAGTAAGTCGTCCTATAAACGTCTATCATGAATGCTAGCTAGTGCAGTGATTTTCTGTAGTGTAAGGCAGCCACTGCTGACCCATGTCTGCAACCCCCACAGCCTACTCTTGATACAGCAAACTTAAGCAAAGTACATTTGAAGTGCAAGACTAGAGCTACCTTGTTGCAATGTATTTTGACTGGTGGTGAGATTTTTCTATCTATACAGCCAGGGCATTTCTCAAAAAGAGTGGCCACACCTCTGCTCTGTCTAATGGCATCTAGAAGGAGCTGGGATGCCCCTGCCTCCCAGGGCTTAGAGGAAGCTGGCACGGACTGGGACGACAGGATGCTGGGCTCCCGAGTACCTCCTCTGCCCTCTCCTCTGGTTCACCCTTCACAGGATGAGTAGACCATAGAGCTCTAGGTGCAATTATTTTATTTAATTTTTTTTAAAGATTTATTTATTATTTATACAGTATCCTGCCCACACGTGTGCCTGCCCACCACAAGAAGGAACCAGATCTCATTACAGATGGTTGTAAGCTACCATGTGGTTGCTGGGAATTGAACTCAAGACCTTTGGAAGAGCAGACGATGCTCTTAAACCTCTGAGCCATCTCTCCAGTCCAATTATTTTATTTTTTTGAGGCAGGGCCACACTGTAGCCTGGAACTCATGATCCTCTTAACCCAGCCCCCAAGTGCTGGGATCACAGGAGTGAGCAACCACAGCAGTTCTAAGTAGAGTCATTTAGAGGAGGAGTAAAGAAAACAAGCTCTTTGGTCCACCTCTGAAAACTAGAAATCCAAGCCCCTGCCACCATTTTCTGGCACTTATAGACATCTGGTTTCTCACCTTTCAAAATGAACCCACCTTTCCAAGTACGGAATCCAAGTCCAATGCATTTGTGGTTAAAGTAGTGGGCTCGTCAGCTTGCAGGATGTTGCTCACGTCCAAGTCTGCATCTGGGGTATGAATCATCTTTGACAGGCCATCGACTGCTGCCTTCAACTCATACAAGCGTTTTAAAATATCATCTTGCCGGGATTCAAGGGCTTGCAAAGATGGCTCAGGTGTTTCCTAAAGAAATCAACATCTGAGTGGTCACTTCTTTCACCTCATAGAGCTCTGCCTAAATTACATCGCTTGTCTTACTTTTACTTTGTCAACAGACTTCCTCCTTCTAAAAACACACCATGGGGCCAGTAAGGTGGCTCAGTATATAAAAGGTGCTTGCTGGCAATCCTGACAGTCTGAGCTCTACTACCCAGACCCATATGGTGGAAGGAAAGAACCAATTCCTGCAAGTTGTCCTCTGACCTCCACATGCATGCTGTGGCAGGCAACCTCCTTCCCACCAAACTAAATAAATGTTTGTTGTTGTTTTTAATTAAGACTTTGAAGCAACAGAACCTTCTTCCCTCCAGTCCAAGGGTCCTACAAATTGATCCACAAGTGCTCTACAATGAAGAAATGTGACCGAATGTGACTTTGAAGTCGTCCTGTTTGGGGGCTGGAGAGATGTCTCAACAGTTATGAGTACTTGCTGCTCTTCCAAAGGGCTGAGTTTGGCTCCCAGCACCTACATCAGGAAGCTCAGAACTGACTGCAACTCCAGGTCCAAGAGATCAGATGTCCTCTTGGTTTCCGCAGGCACCTACACACAGCACTCACTCACTCACACAGACACATAAATACAAATAAAAGTAAAAACATAGTTGATTTCCTATTTCAGGTAAGTTAGATAAAAAGGAAGAAAATGAAAACAAAACACTCTTTCCTCTAACCCTTCTTTTTTATATTGACAGGGTTTCACTGTATAGCCTGAACTGGCCTGGAACTCACAATCCTGTTTTAGTTTCCAGTGTGCTGGAATTACAGGCGGTAGCGTGCCTGAAAGAAACAAAAATAATCTTAAAATAATGGGAGGGTCTTTGCTATGTGTTTTTCCAGGATGGCCTTGAACTTCTGGGCTCATGTGATCTTCCTAGATAGGAAAATCACATTGTACCCAGAATTCTTTATTCTCAACTAACAGGCTAATTAAAAATACTTTGTTTAAGCCATGTGTAATGGTGCACACCTGTAATTTCAACATTTGGGAGGTTGCAGCAGGAGAACCAAGAGTTTAAGGGCAGCTTCAGCTGTTACAGAGCAAGTTCAGGGCTAGCATGGGCTACATGAGCTGCTGTCTCAAGCACACACCGCCAAAGACTATGTTTGAATGAGCAGAGAAAAGATGGAGGAAGGCAATAGAAAATAATTTATACAAAAAAAGAGGAGAAAGGAACTCAGGGTTTTAAAAATTAATTTTCATGTGTATGGGGGTTTTGCCTGCATGTTTGTCTGTGCATGTGTGTGTACCAGTGCCCAGAGGCCAGAAGAGAGTGGGATACCCCGGAAGCAGAGTTGCAGCCAGTTATAAGTTTCTCTGTAGGTTTGGAGAACCAAACCCAGGCCTCCTGCAGGAGCAAAAAGTGCTTTTAAGCACTCAACTGTAACCCTGGAAGTCAGGCTTTGAAATATCTATCCTTCAGGTTGGAAGCATTTTCCTGGAGCAAGTGCTCCCTGGGAAAAGTGATCAAGTCCCCACGTTATTTAAGGCAACAACTGGCATTCTTTTATCTCGGTCATCTGGAGCATTCGCTGAGATACATAACACCGCAAACAGCAAACATTTCATCCTCTGTATCCATGCATCCTTCTTGCCTAGCACAGAGTCAAAGGTGCATCTGGCCATGCCTCTATGACAGCCTCTAGTTGAAGGACCATCGAACCATGTCTACTGCTGTTTTCATAGCTCTCCAGTTAGACAATTGTTAATATCATTAGGTTTTGGATTAACCACTTCTCTTCCAATGTAAGTAAAATAAGGGATGGCAAGCTACAGAAAAACTGACCACAGCAGCATCTATTCACATATTTGTCCAAAAGGCCAGAATTTCTATCTGTTGAAAATTTGGACTGCATGTGATCAGTAGAAAACTGAATGAAAACAAGAGGAGAAAATTGAATGAAAAACAAAAGAATAAAAAAGGACAGGACAGCTCCTAGAAAGTTTACTGTAGACAAAAGGGAGAGCAGAGACAGAAACATCTGGGAGAGTCCTGAGTGAACATGGCCAGACTGAGCTGGGCCACGTGAGGAGAAGGAGCAAAGGGAGAAGAGAGGGGAGAGGAGCCACCTACAAGAGGGGCTGCCTGGGCCCAGAGAGTGACCAAGAGAGTGGCATAGCCAACATGGCTTATGGGAGGGAGGCCTAGCCAATATCTGTGCTGGAGAGTTCAGGGTAGGGGGTGCGGTAAGCCAGCCAGGAGGGTCTGGAATAAGTAGAGACTGAGGGATGCTGGGAAAACCTGGGGCGCAGTTTCCGCTTTAATATGTGAATGGGCACTTCAGCCATTTGTCCCGGGTTTGAGATCTAACTAAAACTTTGATTAAGTCTTTAGAAAAGAGATCGAACAATAGTGATAAAATAAACAGGGTTAGATAATCATGTTGAGTTAGGCGAGGTGGCACACACTTCAGCACTTGGGAGGTGGAGGCCAGAGGAGGAGCTCAAGAGCATCTTTAGCTACATGAGTTCAAGGACAGCCTGGGCTACAAAGAAAGGCCCTGTGCCCTCCTCCCCTGCCCCCACGTTTCATGGCCAGGAAACATAAAAAAGGACCTCACTCAACTTACTTGGAAATTGGAGAAATCCAAATTAAAACTGTATTAGAATGCCTACGTTAGCCTGCTAGTGACAGCATAAACCTGTATAACCACTTTGGAAAACAATTTATCCAGATAAAGTGGAAAAGCAAGCCTGCTCACCAGGCCAGGAATTCCATCCCTATACAGGCTATTTATGTTAGCTGGTCTATAAGTTCCAGTGCCCAGGAGTCGGGGCAGGGTAGACAAATAGGACGGGGTGTGGCCAGGCAGTGTAAAGAAACGCGATCACTTTCGTTGTTACAACAAAGTGATCGAAAATCTTGTACAGCGTGCCAGACAGCAGAACACATACTACATGCCTGCAGAACATCAACATTATATAGCATAACGATACATAACTCCACAACCCAACCGCATAAGGCAGCAGCACATAACTACAGTGAAAGGCAGGACCTCCTGTGGAAAAGTTGCAAATGGGTGGGATGGGGGGCTAAAACTGTCCACCTGGGTTACTGTGGCCCTAGGATCGCTCTGTAAATTCCTCACAATGAGCATTTTCTGTGTTGTGGACTATTTCAGTACGGCTGGCGATCGCGACAGGAACCCACGACAGCACTGCCCCAAGTCGGGGGGGGGGGGGGGGGGAGTGGAGGGGGACCAGGGCCCTAAGGATCCGCGGCGCCAGCGCACTAGCCTGGACAAGGGATGGGACGGGGCGCGGCGCGGGCAGCGCCTGCGCTCTAGGCAGGGGCCGTACGCTCCTACCTGCACGTGGCCCGCGTCGGTCGCGGGAGTGGTGGTCTTGCTGTGCACGTTGGGGAGCCGGTACATGCAGGTTGGGAGCTCTACACGCAGAGGTGCGCTGCCTCCATGATAGGGCTTTACCTGGTACATCGGCATGGTGGGAACCAAAGGAAGGAAGGAAGGTAGCGGGCGAGGGACACCAATGCTCTGGGGCCGCCCAAGGCCACCTCAGACAAGTAGCCGCCTTCTTTCTGACCCTGCAGCTGGCGTTCCGGAAAAATGAAGTCCACGAGCTATTATTGGCCGGGCTCACTGGCGTCACCAACTCGACCTTTGAAGTAGCCAATCAACGGTAAGGAGGTGTTGGCACGCCTTTTCCTCACCCCGCCCGGAAGGGGCGGGACTAGATGTCAAAAGCAGCCAATGGGCGCCCCGGGAGACGAAGCTTCCAAGAGAGCGGAGGCGCGAACGGAACTCCACCGCGGATCTGAGACTTGGAGAAGCGCTGCGCATCCATGGAGCAAGCGGTGGGCGCGAGGTGAGCCTGGCTTACAGTCTCTCCCCTGGGCGCATTCTCTAGAGGAGTTCCGAGTATCCAGGCCTCCTTGGAAGGACCGGAAGCGGCGGAGGGGCGGGGAGAGTTCGAGGACGTAGAGCGGCGTTCTCTTCAGGCTGGGCTGGCTTCCCAGTGAGGAACCTGAAAAGGCCCCAGGTGACTCGGACCACAGGCGGAGGACTTAAAACCAAGCATGAAAAGCAGCCCAGTAGACAGAATTCGGTTTTTTCCTTTTTTTTTTAATTTTAATTTTAATTCTAATTTTTATTTTTTTGAGAGTGAGGCTTAAAGGCTCACGCTAATTTTGCAGTCAAGAGGAATTTTAGATTTTTGTTAAAGCTGCGGTGCTTCTGTATATCTGATACTCGGGTTCACAAGTGGCATCAAAGTCAGTGAAGCGCGTCTCGGAAGGCCAGCGCGGTTACATTCAGAGACGGATTTGTCAATGCAAACTTGCTCTCTGTATTTAAATAATTGCTCCACACTCAAAGTAACCCCAAGTAGACGTGTTGCAGAATACATTTTTTTAGATAGTTTGCATTTAGATCCTCTTCAGTTAGGCGTTATAGACAAGTGAAATTTTTCGTTTTGTTTTGGTCTGGGTTTTTGTTTTTGTTTTTGAGGTAGGCTTTTGAACTCAGAATCCTCCTACCTCAGACACCTGAGTGCTGTGATTAAATCATTCGCTGGCCAAACAAGTGAGATTCTTTGCAAGAGAGAAGGAAGAGAAAAGAGGTTTGTTTATTTATTTCAGCAGGGTTTTTGGAAGTCTGGTATGTGTGAGACCCTATGGGAAATATCACCCCCCCCCGAAAAAAAAAAAACAACTTCCCCCAGGGATGCTCCTATGTTTCATTATACTTCAATGGAGCCCTTTGTGACCAGGAAACTATTCTTTATTGTGTCTGAACCATAGGGGAATTAGTGATAGAAGATTGGAGCCTAACATTACTAGGCTTTAAACTTCCTGTGACAGACCATGGGCGCCACTAAAGATTTAAGCCTAAGGATTATTTGACTGGATTTGTGATTACCAGAATAACTGATGGGTACCCACATCTGTCGGCGCACAACTGGCTGGGTAGAAACAGGAGGCTCAGGAGCCACCCTGGGCTACATTGGGCCCTGTGTCAACGTAAACAAGAAGCAAGCTAAAACTGGTAGTGGCCAAGAGGATAGATTAGAGACAAAACAGTGACTGAACTCTGAAAGCCAGTACAGAAAGAATCGCGGCTGTATCATTTGGGAGGCCAGGCTGGGCTACAACGTCGTCGAGAGAGAGCCCCTGCCTCAAACATGAGCTTGGAGGACTTTCATAAGAGCGGTGTGGGCGGCTTGGCTTTGGATTCGGCTTTCAGAAGCAACTATGGGAACAGTTACACAGTTGGGAGATGCTTCAAAAGCAACTACAGGAACAATTAGTTACACAGTTGAGGGATGATTTTTGTCAAATAGTATTTCCCACCACTTTTTACCAATTGTTTTTTTTTTTTTTAATGTTTTAACTTTTTAAGAATGAAACTATTGTAAAATCTTATTGATCTGTAGCTTGAGGTCCAACATGTCTCCTCCATACATATGCGTGTCTAATTAGATTTTCAATATCAGATAGTTTTAAATATATACTAACAGATGTTTAAAGATTGTAGAGCATTCATGTCTGCAAGTTAGCCTAGTAACAAGATGAATCATATGCCATAGTTAAAATCAGAGTGGGAACACATTGTCTGTTTTATCTAAATATTTACTTTGTGTTTTGTTACTGTTTTTTTTTTTTTTTTTTTTTTTTTTTTTTTTTTCTTTTAGTACAGAACTTGCTAAGGCCATCAGGCCCATTGATGGGAAGTCAATCCATCAGATTTGTTCTGGCCAGGTGGTACTCAGCTTAAGCACTGCTGTGAAGGAGTTGATAGAAAATAGTGTGGATGCTGGTGCTACTAGTATTGGTAAGTTTGGAAAAGTTTAAAGCAACAACAACAAAAACTCCACTCATGTTATTTATTTAAGAAGCATTACTGAATTGTTAGAAAATAATCAAATGCCACCATACTAACTGTTTTTCATTGTTGTTGTTATTATTATCTTGAAGTTAGCACTTAGTTGTTGTGATAATAATAAACCAACTATTTAATCTGGGTTTACAAATAATCCAGAAGGACTATTTGAAAAATACAGCATGCAGGGCTAGGGTTGTAGCTCTGTTATAGAGTGCTTGCCCAGCATCTACAGTGTCCTGGGCTTGATCCTGGGCACCACACACACCTGTAACACACATCCCTCAGAATGACAGCAGTATCTTTAAGTAAAGGTATCCACATGTCCGCTAAGTTTGCATTCTGTGTTACAGATATTGTCAGCAGGAAAGCTTTTAGCATGGGCTAATCATTAAGAAATAAATATGTTGAATTTTTTAGATCTAAGGCTTAAAGAGTATGGGGTGGACCTCATTGAAGTTTCAGACAATGGATGTGGGGTAGAAGAAGAAAACTTTGAAGGTCTAGGTAAGAAATTTGTTCTTAATCATAAGGTGATGGGCTCTGTGTGTCTCAGACGTCGGAGTAACACTGCCTTGCACCACGTACTGTACTGGACATTGTGTGTGCCTGTTGCTCTGCCACTTACGCCATCTTGGGCCTTTCTTTCCACTCTCTTTCAGCTCTGAAACACCACACTTCTAAGATTCGAGAGTTTGCCGACCTCACTCAGGTTGAAACTTTCGGCTTCCGGGGGGAAGCTCTGAGCTCCCTGTGTGCACTGAGGTGATGCATTATGCTCATCAACTTGACGCTTTATGTAAAAACGCCTGCAGGTTTAGGAGCATGAGTAGCACCGACGTTGTTTTCACTTTGCTATTAAGATATTGTTGCCACCTAACTTCTGACTGCTCTTTTATCTGACTGCCAAGCTAAGGAATATTTCTGATATGTGAGAAATAGAGTAGTGAGATGAAGCAAATAGTATTGTAAAAAAAAAAGAGTCATTCCCTGTCTTAAAACACGTATTAACCTTTAAGTATCACACAGGCTAAGGCTGTGGCTTAGCAGCAGAGTGCTTGCCTGGGGTCAACCAGTAGCACTATAAAAAAATAAAAATAAGGTAAACATAGATGACAAATTATGAGTACCATTGCTTTTAGTTTCTCAGTTTCAGGAAGTTTTTGGGTTTTTTTTGAGACAGGATTTCTCTGTGTAGCCTGGCTATCCTGGACTCACTTTGTAGACCAGGCTGGCCTCGAACTCACAGTGATCCACCTGCCTCTGCCTCCCGAATGCTGGGATTAAAGGTGTGCGCCACTACACCTGGCTTTCAGGAAAGAATTTAATGAGAGCCCTATTTAATTACAGTGAAGCTATACATTTTTATAATTATATATTTGTGTTATATCTTTGAATTCTTTGTAAGAAAAAAAATTTTGTTAATAACAAAACTGAGAAATAAAGCTTCGAGAATAGAATTTGAGATCCTTTGTTGTTTGCATTTCAACCTAAAAAATGAAATCTTTTCAAAAAACAAAACATTTAGAGGCCAAACTTAAGATGTTATGATGACTTCTTACTTAGCTAACACCTTAATTGTCTGAGAAGAATATTACCTTTTCAAGAAAGTTGTGAGAAAGGGCAGTGGGGAAAGGTTGTCTGTATCTACCCCTTGTGAGTTCCTTGGGTTTCTCCACACACAGACCCCTTGCAATGCTAGGGATTGAATCCTGGGTTCCAGGCAAGTGCTAGTCAGGTGCTTTGCTTCTGAGCTTCATCCCAGCAACCTTTGTGCATCTCTAAATGGACATGCCGTCCTTGACACTCTCTTACAGTGATGTCACTATATCTACCTGCCATGCATCTGCAAGCATTGGGACTCGGCTGACGCTAGACCACAATGGGAAGATCATCCAGAAAGCTCCCTACCCCCGACCCAAAGGGACTACAGTCAGCGTGCAGCACTTATTTTATACACTTCCTGTGCGCCACAAAGAATTTCAAAGGAATATTAAAAAGGTATTGGTAAATTCGCAATCCAGACTTCAGAAGTTTTGCTAATGTAGTATATGAGTGAAAAAAATTATTAAGGATGTTTATCAGTGGATTTTCTTCCTTTAATTTAAAAATGTAAAAATAAAAAGAAATGGCCAGGCGTGGTGACACATGCCTTTAATCCCAGCACTCGGGAGGCAGAGGCAGGTGGATCACTGTGAGTCCGAGGCCAGCCTGGTCTACAAAGTGAGTCCAAGACAGCCAAGGCTACACAGAAAACCCTGTCTCAAAAAAAAAAACAAACAAAAAAAAAACACATAATGAGACTGGTCTCATTATGTGTGGTCTGGTCTTGTTAACTCTTACCTTCATGTCCTAAGTGGGGGAATTACCGGTGTGTGCCTCCACACCCAGCTGTTTTACATGAGGCTGCAGATTGAACTCAGGTACTAGTGCTTGCCCAGCAAGCATTTTACTTGGGAGGTTAGCTCCCTGGTCCCTGGGATGTGCTTTTTGGTGATGGAGCACCTGCTGAAAATGAGAGGACAGCGAGCAGAAGCCAAAGCCAAGTTTCATTTTACAGCGTACATGGGGGTGATCCTGTAAGTTTTGCCATGCAGTTCCTTTCCTGGAAGAGCAAAGTAATCTTGAGTCCTGTGTTTCTCAAACAGGAGTATGCGAAAATGGTGCAGGTCTTACAGGCATACTGTATCATTTCAGCAGGCATCCGTGTAAGTTGCACTAATCAACTTGGACAAGGAAAACGGCAACCTGTGGTGTGCACAAACGGAAGTTCAGGCATGAAGGAAAATATTTCCTCTGTATTTGGCCAGAAGCAGGTAGGGGCCAGCTGGCTGCTTTAAAATGTTTTGTTTTGTTTTAATTTATTGTTTTAGTAACATGTGTGTGTGTTGGGAGCAGCTATGCACACATAAGTGTTGGTACCTTCAGAGGCCAGAGATTTAGGACCCCTCTGGAGCTGGAGTTACAGATGATAGTGAGCCACCTGAAATGATGCTGGTCCAGTGTGGGATGAGTTCTTTCTTTTTTTATTTTTATTTTTTAATTTTTATTTTATGTGCATTGGTGTTTTGCCTGCATGTATGTGTGTGTGAGGGTGTCAGATCTTGGAGTTACAGACAGTTGTGAGCTGCCATGTGGGTGCAGGTACTCTGGAAGAGCAGTCAGTGCTCTTAACCCCTGAGCCATCTCTTCAGCACCTTGAGAAAATGTTTTTTGGTTTTGTTTGTTTTTTGGTTTTGTTTGCTCTAGTGATTGTAGCAGGTTTTGTTGTCCTTCACAGAGACAAAAAGTCAAAAGAGACACTTAAGTACCCTATAGTAAAGTTAATGTCTGGGAGCTGAAGGTTTTTAGAATTTTATTCTTAGAGAATGAAATACTGTATTTTTTAATATTCCCTGTCTCTCATTCTGAAAAACATGTCATAAAGTAGGAGCTCGGGTGATTTATATTTCTAGTAAACACATTGACTTCATTAAAGCATTGCAAAGCAGTTGTCAAGATTCTTTGGTCTATTTGTTTGTTTGTTTGTTGGTGCTCTTAACGAGGCTAGGCAGAGCTTTCCCTGGAAAGAAAACTTATTTTATCTTCCTGAAATGTGGCACCTTCCTCTTAGAAAGTAACCATTATCTTGGTTTCTTTCAGTTGCAAAGCCTCATTCCTTTTGTTCAGCTGCCCCCTAGTGACTCTGTTTGTGAGGAGTACGGCCTGAGCTGCTCCACTCTGCAGAACCCTTTCTGGTAAGTACACTGTTGCTGCCTGGAGAACTACAACCAGCTTTCCTGGGGGTGTTGTTGACTTGTGTCTGTGTGTTTGAATAGTGACTTTAAGGTATACAGTGACCGGGTACTGCTAAGGAAGAATGCATAAAAGAGACTATGACCTAACTTAGTCCAAACAGTAGCCTGAGTGACTGGTACATTTAAGAGAGTTTTCTGTTGATGTAGTCTTACTTAAGGTAGATTAATTTTTTAATTAGCCTATGTATAATGTTTGACCTTTGGATCAATTAAAGTTGCCCAGCTCCATTATGTTTTCTTATGTATGAAATATAGACACTTCCATAAGGAGGACTGGCCCCGTGAAGATCTGTATTGTTTATTTCTATACTTGTTTTTTTGGCTTATCATAAAATTGCAAAAACAGTGTTCCAGTTTGCTTTCTTTTGCTGGGGAGGAAAGGGCTGATTTCACGTGCAGCTTTCAGTTATCAAGAGAAGCCACGGCAGGAACTCAAGGGGAGACCACAGAGGAGCCCTGCTTTCTGGCTCACTTTCCATGGCTTGGTCAGTTAGCTCATACAACCCAGGCCCACCTGCCCTGCCGGGGTGGCACCACCCACAGGGGGCTGAGCGCTCCCAAATCAGTCGTTAATCAAGGAACTGTCCCGAAGACATGCCTGTAGGCCAATCTGATAAAAAAACAGTTTCTCAGCTGAGATTCCCTCCACCCAAGTAATTCTGGTTTGTGTCGAGTTAATAAAAGCTAGCCAGCAGAGATGGACACAGTCCTGGGGTAGGACTCATGCAGAACAAGAAACTCACCAACACCTTAAGTACCTACAATGTTAATGTTTAGAAACTGAAATATTATATTTTTAATGCTCTGCTTGTAGAGAATGAATTCTCTCTCTCTCTCTCTCTCTCTCTCTCTCTCTCTCTCTGTGTGTGTGTGTGTGTGTGTGTGTGTGTGTGTTAGAGAGAGAGAGAGAGAAGAGACCAAGAACAGATTTTATGTATGTGTGTGTGTGTTTATGCATGTCAAGGCCATAGATCCCATTTCTGGTGTCATTGTTCAGGCACCATCCACCTTCTGTTTTGAGGTAAGATTGCTAGAGGCCTGGAATTCACCAAGTAGGCAAGGCTGGCTGGCGAGTGAGGCCCAGTGTATGTCTGTTTGCGCCTCTCCAGCCCTGGGAATTTGAGTGTGTGCCACAGTGCTTGGGTTTTTTAAACGTGGATTCTGGGGATCTAATCAGGTCCACGTGCTTACACGATAAGCACTTTACCAACTGAGCTGTCATCCTTGCCCTGAGAAGGAACGGGAGGTGAGGCTGATGCTATTCACGTGCGGTTTGCCCTGATGAGCGGGTCACCAGGTGTCCTGTTCTGACTTGATTTTAAGAATGTGCCCTGTGAGGCGAGGCAAGAGGATCGTGAGATCATGAACTACATGAGATCACCTCAAAGGCGGGGAAAAGTGTCATGTGCTGGGATCATCTTTTTCATGCTGGAACTGTCCTTCCTGTATTCCTCCTGACAGCATTTCAGGCTTCATTTCTCACTGCACTCACGGCGCTGGGAGGAGTTCCACAGACAGGCAGTTCTTGTTCATCAATCGGCGGCCCTGTGACCCAGCAAAGGTATTTTTCCTTGTCTGCTTGTTGCTTGTTTTGAGATAGAGGCTCATGTAGCCCTGTTGGGTCTCACACTTCACTGTGTAGCCAGGACTGGCCTTGGACTCCTCCTTCTGAGTGCTGAGATTACAGGTTCGGACCACCAAGCATGGTGTATGTGTACTAGTAATTAAAGCCAGGGCTTCATACGTGCACGGCAAGCATGCTACTGACTGAGCTTCTTTTTTATTTTCTTTCTTTCTTTTTCTTTTTTGTTTTGTTGTGTTGTTGTTGTTTGTTCGTTTTTGTTTTTGTTTTTTCGAGACAGGATTTCTCTGTGTCACAGCCTTGGCTGTCCTAGACTCACTTTTTACACCAAGCTGGCCTTGAACTTACAGAGATCCGCCTGCCTCTGCCTCCCGAGTCTGACTGAGCTTTCTCCTCAGCCCCTCATAACTATCTGGTACAGGCAATTTATATGGGACTTGGAGCTGACTCAGAAACATGCCTTTAAAATTAGCTCATTTAGGAACTAGAGAGACAGTTCAGTGCTTAAGAGCTGCCAGTGTTCAGTTCCCCACAACTACATAGCAGCTCACCAGTGTAACTCTAGTCACAGAGGATCTGATGCCCTCTGCTGGCCTCTAGACACACTAGGCACATACGTGTTGCACAGACATACACGCAGGTAAAAGATCCATACACAAGAAAATTAATAAGCTTTTAAAAATTATTTTATGCATTTAAGAAAATCTATAGTTGTTTCAGTTTTATGTGTGTATAAAAGTATTTATTATTAACATAGTTCTTATCATAGAAACTGTCACTACTGG
Source organism: Acomys russatus (assembly GCF_903995435.1). Classification (NCBI taxonomy): domain Eukaryota; kingdom Metazoa; phylum Chordata; class Mammalia; order Rodentia; family Muridae; genus Acomys; species Acomys russatus. The sequence continues at coordinate 33,030,844 of NC_067155.1, read as the reverse complement.
AAAAATAGAAACATTCCAAAATATTTACTCAAATTTTTTATTAGACATTGACCACATGCATTTGTGTGTTTTCTCTTCCCTTTGTCAATCTTACAGGAAAATAAGGGCCCAGATTTAGCTCTGCCTTAGACAGAATCAATTGTCCAATGTCCTTATGAGGCTTTAATGACCGGGCTCTGACTTCTGCATCCTCAGCAACAGTGACCTCAGTGATACTTTGTTTCCAGTGACACTTTAAAATTCCATTGCATTCTGAATGTGACCCAATTCCTACATTTTTAAAATTAGTGCGTTTTATCTGCAGTGTCACCTAATAATTGCATTGTATTATCTTATAACTATGTGACTGTATGCCTAAGTACATTAGAACATGCTTTACAAACACTGAACTGCATCTGCATTCAGTCTTCCCACCTCAGCCTCTGCAGTACTGGGATTATAAGTGTCCACCACCATACTTGGCAGAAAGTTCTTGAAGAACATCTTTTGACTGAAAAGGGTCAGTTTTAGGAGTCTATTTATCTCGTCACTTTACCTACTGAGCCCTTTAGCCTGGTGTTTTTGTTCTCGCCTGGAATTTTAGTACTGGGAAGGCTGAGGTAAGAAGATCAAGAATTCGAGGCTGCTGGGTGTGGTGGCCCACGCCTTTAATCCCAGCACTTGGGAGGCAGAGGCAAGCAGATCACTGTGAGTTCAAGACCAGCTGAGTCTACAAAGTGAGGCCAGAGCTACACAGAGAAACCCTGTCTCAGGAAAAAAAAACGGGGGGGGGGGGGCGCAGTTTGAGGCCAGCCTGGGTTACCTAGCAAGCCCCTGAAGCAAGCAAATCCCTTGGAAGAATATTAGGAGAGCTGGATGTGATGGCCCACGCCTTTAATCTCAGCACTCGGGAGGCAGAGGCAGGCAGATCACTGTGAGTTCAAGACCAGCCTGGCCTACAAAGTGAGTTGAGGACAGCCAAGGCTACACAGAGAAACCCTGTTTCCAAAAACAAAAATCAAAAAAACAAAGAAAAAGAGAGAGAAAGAAAAAAGAATATTAGGAAACTTTTCCAATAGTGTATATATTTGTTATTCTGATTGTCATGCATATGCATATATGTCTATATTTACGTGTGCATTAATACATCAAATTGTAGAGGCTTTTGTTTTCAGAGTGCTAAATATTGAAGCCAGGGTCTCTCATTTTCTAGGCAAGTGTTGTATCACTGAGCTATATCCCCACCCTTCTGTTGACTCTGTTTCTTAGCAATTAAACTTTATTATACAACCCAACTAGCTTATACAAGAAGGAAAAAGGTTAAAGGGACAAAAGAGTGAACCTTCCAGTAGCCGTTCCACCGGACGGGTCCTTAGGTGTCTCTCTGGCCTGCGTGCTGGTCCAGCTGGTCCGCTGCCCCCGCACGCTCTCTCTGCCGCCGACTTTGTTATTCTCTCTTCCCCAACTCCCTGAGTCACGTGGGAAGGACCGTCTCCTTCTCCCGGTGAGGGTCCATTAGAAAGACAATAGTCCAGGTGGGGTTCCCAGGTCTGCTTCCTGAAGTCCAGACCCAGGATGGCTCCACTCAGTCTGTCACAAGGTATTCATGGGGTGCCCCAAGGTTAAAGCCTGTCAAGACTGCTCCCACCTGTGACAAGGCTTTTTCTTTCCCACACCCTTCTTTTTCCTTTTTTTGTTTTGTTTTTGTTTTTTGTTTTTCCCATATGAGACTAGACAAGGTCTCACCACAGTGCCCTCACTCTGTAGCTAAGCTGGCCTTGAGCTTTCTATCTTCTTGCCTCAGCCTCTTGAGTGCCTGAGACCGCAGGTCTGTGTGTTAAGGCCTAGCTGAATTCTATACTGAAGAATATGCAGCTTATTGCACACCATTTACACATTAGTAATTCTGTATAAAGAGCTGGGGGTGTAGCCCAGTTGATAGAGTGCTCACCTCACATGCACAAAGCCCTCAGTTCCATCTGTAGCATTAACCCAGGAGTGTGATGTGTAACCACAGCCAAGCACTCAGGGTGGAGGCACGAGAATCTGAAGTCCTAGGCCATCCTTAGGTAGGCTGCTTGGAACCCTGTGTGGAGAGAAATGCTTTAAAACTGTGTAAGCTTAGTAACACTTGCTAGAAAGAGATCCCTGTGTTGACAGGTTACAGTAGCATGTTGTTAGCATGGTGCGTGGACAGAACATGTATTCTCCTCTCATTCTTGTTTCTTGTACAGGTCTCTAAAGTTATTAATGAGGTTTATCACATGTATAATCGTCATCAGTATCCATTTGTTGTTCTTAACATTTCTGTTGATTCAGGTAAGCTCCACTGAAGTTTCCATTTAAAAATTGGCCTATTCCTAAAAGAATAAAATGAAATTATAAGGCTCTGATATGACTGAATAGAAAAAACTGATAATCATGTAATTTGACTTTTTTTTTTTATAAAGGACAGTGAAGATTTCTTTTTAAAGATTTATTTATTTATTTATTATTTATTTATGCAGTGATGCCAGCATGTACATTTGTAGGCCAGAAGAGGGTATCAGATCACATTACAGTTGGTTGTGAGCCACCATGTGGTTGCTGGGAATTGAACTCAGGACCTTTGGAAGAGCAGTCAGTGCCCTTAACCTCTGAGCCATCTCTCTAGCCCCTAATTTGACTTTTTATATTGATCATCTTGCATTCTGTCTGAAACAATGTTCACTGTATTACTAGGAAATATAACTTTAAACTTGAACAAAGTGAGAAAATACACATACAGGTTCTCCTTGGTTTTGAAAATAATTAATTTTGTGGGTTTTTTTTTTTTTTTTTTTTTTTTTTTGACTGTCAAATTCTGACTTACTTAGATCCACATTTTCTAGACACTTTGATATGTCTTTCTTGAAATAGACATGCTCATGCACACATGAACAAACATGCACTCACATACATTAACCTTTGTGGAAGAACATAATTTTTTATCTTTATTTGTAGATGTTAACATTTTATTTTTGTGTCATTAAAAATTACTTCTTAAAAAAACATAATTTGGGGGCCTGGAGAAATGGTTCAGTAGGTAAGAGCTCCTGTTGCTCTTGCAGAACACTGGAGATTGGTTCTACCACTGACATCAAGCAACTCATAACTGCCTGTCACTCCAGCTCCAAGAAATCCAGCACCCTCTTCTGCCCCATGGGCATCTGTATACACATGCATGTACACACACACACACACACACACACACACACACATACACACACACACACACACACACACACACACACACACACACACACACACACGATACAAGTATCCACAGAGGCTAGAGATTTCAGGTCCTGATGGAGCTGGAGTTACATGTGGTTGTGAGGCACCTGATGTGGGTTCTGGAAATCAAATTCTGGTCCTCTGGAAGAGTAGTATCTTAAACTCTAAGCCATCTCTTCAGCTTGAGTCTCTCTTGTGTCTGCTGCTGCATTTCAGGATAGCTTTCCCACAGTGCTCAGCTGCACAGCAGGTTCAAGATCAGCCTGGACCACATGAGACACTATCTAAAAGTGATGATGATGATGATGATATAATAAGATTTTTAAAATAAAGATAAAATGAGCATTTCCTCATTTATTTAAAAAAGTAAATTTAAGTCAGGTGGTGGTGGCTCACACCTTTAATCCCAGCACTTGGGAGGCAGAGGCAGGTGGATCTCTGTGAGTTTGAGGCCAGCCTGGTCTACAGAACAAGTTCCAGGACAGCTAGAGCTTTTAGAGAAATGAAAAAAACAAAACAAAACAAAAAAGTAACTTTATGGAGTAATGAGATGGCTCAGTAGGTAAGATGCTTTATGGGCAAGTATGAGGATCTTAGCTCAGATCCGCAGCACACATATAAAAAGCTGGGTACAGGTACACACGTAATCCCACTGCAGGAGGCAGCAGCAGCAGCAGCAGGGCTTCTAGGGCTTGTCACCAGCCAGCTTGACCAAACTGGTGAGCCCCAGCTTCAGTGAGATTCCCTGTCTTGAAAATAAGGTGGAGAAGCAATTGAGAAAGATACTGGATGTCAGCATCTGGCCTCCATACGCACACGTGTGTCTAGCCATACATCTGTGCACGCACATGCGCACATGCTCTCTCTGACACACAAACACAAAACACATATATACACACATGCATATACCCAAAAAAGTACTTTTGTAATTTATGACCACTAGTCTGGACACCATTATTAATTTCCATCTTGACTGGTTTTAATTAATAATACAAATGAATGAAGTAGTTTATAGTTAAAACTGTGTTGCTAAAGGTGAGCTTAAGCATGTTCTTTATTCTTTGCCTTAGAACGTGTTGATATTAATGTGACTCCAGATAAAAGGCAAATTTTACTACAGGAGGAGAAGCTTTTGCTGGCAGTCTTAAAGACCTCCCTGATGAGAATGTTCGACGGTGATGCAAACAAGCTCAGTGTCAGCCAGCAGCCGCTGCTGGGCGTTGAAGGTAAGAAAAATGCGTAATGTGACCATGGGAAAGTCTTAGCTGTTGTGACGCTTTTTTTTTTTTTTCTCTCTCTCACAATTATTTTTTGTTTTGTTTTGTTTCGTTTTTCAAGACAGGGTTTGTCTGAGTAGCCTTGACTGTCCTGGACTCGCTTTGTAGACCATGCTGGCCTCAAACTCACAGTGATCCTCCTGCCTCTGCCTTCCAAGTGCTGGGATTAAAGGTGTGCACCACCACCACCCGGCTCACAATGACTCTTTACATAGAATCTTTTTGGTAAAGAGAAAATGTCATAGTAGAAAGAATATTTATTAGAGGCCACGCATAGTGGTGCACAACTTTAATCCCAGCACTCAGGAAGCCGAGACAGGGGGATTTCTTTGGATTCAAGGCCAGCCTGGTCTACAGAACAAGTTCTAGGCCAACCAGGCAGACATAGTGAGATCCTCTCTAACTAAAAAAAAAAAAGTAAAGCTGAGTGTGGTGGCCCACGCCTTTAATCCCAGCACTCGGGAGGCAGAGGCAGGTGGATCTCTGTGAGTTCGAGGCCAGCCTGGTCTACAAAGCGAGTCCAGGACAGCCAGAGCTACACAGAGAAACCCTGTCTTGAAGGAAAAAACAAACAAACACAAAGCATATAGTCTGTTTAAAAAAGAGATATCTCTTTTTTTTAAAGTCTGAATGTAACGGTGAGAATTGTCACTCATTTGTCACTTAAGGTTGTCTTGACCTCCACGCTCATGTACATGTGTGTCTCATACATGTGCGCACGCACACACTATCACAAACATTTTTTTAAAAGTAGCTGTACATGCCTATACTATTAGCATTTGTAAGACTGAGGCAGGAAGAGCTCCCACAATTGAGGGCAAGCCTGGTCTACATAGTGAGTTCCATCCTAGCTGTGGCTCCAGAGTGATAGAAAGAGAGAAATGCACTAAAACAGAGAGAGTTGGAGTCATTCAGTCTGTACTGTCTTCTGATTGTTTTATAGGATCCATCAAAGTCATATGTAACTGTTCACTCATTTATCCATTCATTCTCATGGCTGTACAGTATTCCACTTAAATCAAATATTACAGTTTTTGTATATGTATATTTGAGTATTCATGTTGCTTCAATGTGGGGCTACAGAAAAGAGCTGTCATGAGCACCCTCAGACATCTCCCAGGAAGCATAAGTATTTCCTGGTTTGTTTTGTTTTGTTTTTAAGTATATATTTTTAAAAAGTGCATGTGTGTGTGCCTGTTGTGTGCATGTGCCATGTTTGTGCAATACTTCAGAGCTGGAGTTATAGATGGTGTTAGCTTCTCTCACAGGTGCTGGGAATGCCGTCTCTGCAGCCCTGGTTTTGTTTCTTTGAGGCACTTTTTCTGTGTTCAGTGCCGGGGCCATAGGCATGAGCATCACGCTCAGCGTTGGTAGGCATTTCTCGTGAGGAGCAGAGCTGGGTCTCAGACGTGCATGCCTTTGGGTGTCATACATTGATATTCCCTTCAAGATGGCTTCTGGCCAGCGCTACAATATTTTATTTGCAGTTTGGCTACTTCCTTTATGAAATGCCTGTTCATGTGAAAATAATCCTCTTACCCATTACAGTATGCTCCCTGGTTCTCTTTTCTGTTCCTCTCTGCTTAGGTAACTTAGTAAAGATGCATGGAGCAGAAGTAGAAAAGCTGGTGTCGGGAAAGCAAGATAACGCTCCTTTACTGAAGACCACAGCAGATGAGAAAAGGGGCGCATCCATTTCCAGGCTGAGAGAGGCCTTTTCTCTTCATCCTACCACAGAGATCAAGTCTTGGGGCCCAGAGTCTCCTGAGCTGAAAAAGAGTTATCCAAGTCAGAAAAGAGGTGTATCGCCTTCTTGTCCTTCAGACGGCCTGCGTGGGTCCCAGGACAGTTTGGTGAGTCCCGAGGAAAGTCCTGGTGACTATATGGACAGAATGAAAATAGAAAAAGACTCAGGGTGCAGCAGCACCTCAGCCGGCTCTGAGGAAGGGTTCAGCACCCCAGAAGTGGCCAGTGGCTTTAGCAGTGACTACACAGTGAGTTCTCCAGAGGGCAGAGCTTCACAGGAAAACACAGACTGTGCTGGGCAGCTCCTTGAAGCGGACTGCCATCTTTCAGGTACAGGACATCATTTGAAGCAAGAAGACAGCGGATACAGATGTAAAGCTTTGCCTCCACCCCCTCACCTCTCACCCTCAAACGCTAAGCGCTTCAAGACAGAAGAAAGATCATCAAATACTGACAGTCCTCAAAAGTTGCCTGCCACTCCCAACACCTCAGCAGCCCAGGTTGACGTCGCTGTGAAAATCAGTAAGAAAATAGTGCTCCTTGACTTTTCTATGAGTTCTTTAGCTGCACGAATGAAGCAGCTACGGCACCTAAAGCACCAGAGTGAAAGTGAACAGACTTACAGGAAATTTAGGGCCAAGATTTGCCCTGGAGAAAACCAAGCAGCAGAAGATGAGCTCAGGAAAGAGATTAGGTACTGTCTGTGCTTACCGGTGTTGTGGGCGCGCTTGTGATTGGTTACTCTGACTGAGCCAGGGCTGGCTTTGTAGAGAGGCGGTGTCGGCTCCTTTGCTTTTCTTGGATGTCCACATTCCTTGCACTGTGTAGATGGTATCTTCCTTTCTGGCCTAGGACTCAAGTGTGGCTCCCTCAGCACTAGATTCCATCGTAAGGCTTACGCTTCCTGTGGAGACAGCCCTGCACAGGGGCTTCCCCACGTCACAGGCTCCCCGAGAGACTTGCCCATGTTCCTTCTTCTCTCCCTCCTTCACTGCTCCCTTTCCCTGATGCCGATACTGAACATAGGGTTGATTTTGACCCCACAGACTGGTCATTTGTTTTTCAATCTTTTTGTTGGAGATGTTTCTATTCACTGATTTCTCTTTGCCTTTCACATATTTAGCAACAGTTTTTCCTGGCTTGTTTTTTTGTTTTGTTTTTGTTTTTGAAACAGGGTCTTTCATAACCCACACTGGCCTGAAACTCACTGTGTAGCCAAAGATGACCTTGAATTCCAGATTATCTTACCTTTGCCTCCCAGTTGCTGGGATTGCAATTATGTGTTGCAAATTCTCTGTCTTTTGTGTGTGTGGTGTTTTGTTTGAAGCAGCATTTCCTCATGTACCCCAGAGTAATTTTGAATTCATGATTATCTTGCCTTAATTTCCTTTGTGCTAGGATTACAGATGTACACAACCATGCCTGCCTCTAAATTCTGACTGTTATAGAAAGAGACCTACCAAAGATTCTGTTAACCCAGGTCATTGAGCTAGCACAGCTCTTTTCCTCGAGGTTGCCATCCTGGGAAGCAGAGCCAGTGCTGGTTCCACACCCCTGTCTTCACTGTGCTCTACCCTGGTGCTAGACCATTCGAGCACTTCTCCTGCATCTTGTCGCCGCCTCGTATGCATTAGAAACAATGGAGTACACTTCAGGAGAGAATTTATGAGATGATCTGTGGTGCATGTGTATGTACTCCAGTGTAGTCATTAAGAACAAAGTACCCGGGCTGGAGGGATGGCTCAGAGGTTAAGAGCACTGACTGTTCCTCCAGCGGTCCTGAGTTCAATTCCCAGCAACCACATGGTGGCTCATGACCATCTATCATGAGATCTAATGCCCTCTTCTAGCCTGCAGGTATACATGTAGGCAGAGCACTGTATACGTAATAATAAATAAATAAATCTTTTTTTTTTTTAAATGTTAAAAAAAAAACAACAGAGTACCCAAAGGGAGTCCAGGACAGCCAAGGCTACACAGAGAAATCCTGTCTCGAAAAACAAAACAGACAAACAGAGAACAAAGTACCAGCTCCTGAGAGGTTGAGGCCAGGATGAGTAACAGAATGAGACTCTGTCTCAAAAAAAAAAAAAAGAAAGAAAGAAAGGAAAGTAGTAGTAGATCTAAAGTTGGGTGTTGGTAGCATGTACCTATAATTTGTAGGAGTTCAAAAGCCTAGACAATATATTAAGAGCCATCTCAAAAAAAATTGTAGGTGGGTGTGTGTGTACCTAAAAACGAATCTATAATATATTAAGTGATAAAAATAGAACAGAGTGAAGATGCCTAGTTCATTTTTAAACCTTAAATTCATGTATGAGCAAAGGTATAGAAGCACATATGCTAAATTATTGGTAGTAGTCACTAAGGCCTTCTCTGGGAACCAGAACAGATTGAGGGAGTTCCCCAGAGTGTCCTGCAGTTACCTGTTCAGATTAAGTGATGTATGGATAATTGAGGTAATGCTTAGAAAGTACAGTTGTTACCTTTTCTATCTTATGCTTTTTTGTAGTACTTTACTTTCTCCCACCTCACACCAGCCCCACCCCCCACCCCCATCCCTGAGACAGGGTCTCTCTGTGTAGCCTTGGCTGACCAGGACTCACTTTGTAGACCAGGTCACAGATCAGCCTGCCTCTACCTCCCTGAGTGCTGGGATTACAGGCGTGCGCCAGCGAACCCAGCTAGGACTTTACTTTTTTAGTTAAAGTGTTCTGTTTTACAATGAGAAATGATCCTCAAATATGTCTCATTAGCTGTTTTGTGTTGCAGTAAATCGATGTTTGCAGAGATGGAGATCTTGGGTCAGTTTAACCTGGGATTTATAGTAACCAAACTGAAGGAAGACCTCTTCCTGGTGGACCAGCACGCTGCAGACGAGAAGTACAACTTTGAGATGCTGCAGCAGCACACTGTGCTCCAGGCGCAGAGGCTCATCACGTGCGTTCACACAGGCTTCAGAATTTCCAGCCCTGTTTCTCACATCCTTCCTACCATGTGAGATGAAATAGCTTATATCAGTATCTATATGCATACATATGTATATGTGTGGAGATTTTGCTATAGGTATCTGCACAGCACATACAGGGTAATTGCTGTTGCCATCACCATCTCACAATGATAGAATTGCAAACACCCAGAGATGTTAGCCAGCATGTGTGAGGTCTCACACCTAGTGTGTTCTTTAGGTATCAGCCCCTTTTAGCTGTTTGAAATGATGCTCACTGGATGACCAGAAAAATCCTCATGTTGGGGGGTAATTGAATGTCCTGGGCCTAGTGTAGAATGGTGCAGACCTTTTCAGACAGGGTCTCACTATGTAGACCAGGCTGGCCTCAACCTCACAGGTATCTGCCTGCCTCTGCCTCCCAAGTGCTGGGATTAACGCTTTGTGTACCCATGTCTGGTCCACAAGGGCCTTTTATAAAGGGGCATTTTATAAACCAACCACAGTAGTGCTATTTTGCTTTCGTTTTTGCTCTGTAGGTGAATGTTTGCCTTGTTTATAGTCTGGGTCTCCTGTTTTTCAGGCCCCAGACTCTGAACTTAACTGCTGTTAATGAAGCTGTGCTGATAGAAAATCTGGAAATATTCAGAAAGAATGGCTTTGATTTTGTCATTGATGAGGATGGTGAGTTAACAGTTAGGGCTCTAGGATCCTGTATTTTGGAAACTTAGATGCATGTGTGCTTGCCTTGCCTTTATTATAATTAGCCATTAACTAAAGTGCTTTTCTCCAATAATGGATTTTCCTCATTTTTTTTTCTTTTAGCTCCAGTCACTGAAAGGGCAAAATTGATTTCCTTGCCAACTAGTAAAAACTGGACCTTTGGACCCCAAGACATAGATGAACTGATCTTTATGCTAAGTGACAGCCCCGGGGTCATGTGCCGGCCCTCGAGAGTCAGGCAGATGTTTGCTTCCCGCGCCTGTCGGAAGTCTGTAAGTAAAATAAGTTCCACTCTGGGGCCTGGAGAGCCCAAGGGAGTTCTCAGTTCAGCTCTTGGGTTGGTTGATGCTGTCAAGCACCTTCATGGTGGCTGTAAGATACAGAGAGCTGCATCGTCTGTTGGCATAGTGTGACAGGTCTGTGTCATCTTTGACCTCTAAGTCAGGCTTGCTGTTCGTTCTCTGCAGATGCTAAGCAGTGTTTTATCTCAGTTTTCTTGAGCCTAGCAGTTAGCTTTGGGTGTACCTGCTTCATCTATGGCCTGTACAGGTAATGCCACCCTGCATTGAGAAATAGTTCCTGCCTCTAGGATGAGGCAACACCATCAAAACTCAGGTAGAGCTATTTAGTCACAAGTGTCCCACAGGAGCTGTTTTCGGCCACTAATGCTATGTTCTGTGCCCTTTGTAAGCAGCTCCATCACCTGGCCACATGCCTCTGTTACCCCACAATTCCCTGAGCCCATGTAGTACACCTGTCCTGAACTATGAGGTTATAGAAGTAACGTGGCTGAGAGAAATAGACACATACAAATAAATGACCCTTAGATGAGCATGTGACCACAGAAAACTGTGGTGAACAAGGAGATGGGTGCCATCTGAGTTCCCTGACTGGTACAAGCCTCCATGTTCCTGATAGAAAAATAGTAAACAAGGCAAACAGAGGCTGCCTGTGCCTGCAGAATGAGAGCAGAGCAGCACCTAAGGGCATCCCATTGTCTTCCTGCTAATCGTGAGAGTGAGATGCCAGACCTGGAGTGCAGACGGGGAGGGGCTAAGAGCTATGGTGTAGGCTCGCTGTATGTGAGGCCCATTGTCAGTAAGTAGAGTGACTAAAAACGTGTGACAGTTTAGGGCTTGAGGGAGATGTCTGGACTGCAGGTAAGATTTAAGTAAGTATAGCCCCATACTTGGGACAGGACAGGTGTACTACATGGGCTCAGAGAATTGCTGGATAACACAGGAATATGGCCAGGTAATGGAGTTGCTTACTTTATTTGGATACTGGGTTAATACCCAATTATCATTACCTTTGTCTATTCAAGTATGAAGTGCACAGGACACAGCATCAGTGACCGCAAACAGCTCCTGTGGGACACTTGTGACTAAATAGCTCTACTAGAATTTTGATGGTGTTGTCTCAGGATGTGTCTTAATGTCCACTTCACACACTAGATCATCTGAGAGGAGGAAGCCTCAGTGAAGAAAATGCCTCCATAAGATTAGGCTGTAGGAAGGCCTGCGGGCATTTTTTTAATTGGTAATTGATAGAGGAGGGCTAAGCCCACTGCGGGTAGTTCTATCCTTGAGCTGGTGGTCCTGGGTTGTATAGGAAAGCAGGTTGAGCAAGCCATAGGGAGTAAACCAGTAAGCAGCACCTCTCCATGGCCCCTGCATCAGCTTTTATATGGAACTCCCCAATGGCTTTTGGTCATGGTGTTTCATCCCAGCAATGATAACCCTAACTAGGACAATATGACTCATAGCTTTCAGGCTGGGTGAAATTACTCCAGGGATAAGTTTCTCTCTGTTACAGTGTGGGGCCGGGAAAAGGGGTTTGGGCATGCCATGGAGCGTGCCTGGAGGTCAGAGACCAAACTCAGGCTGACCGGCTTGTGCAGCAAGCCCTTTACCCTCTGAGCCATTTAGCCCGCCCTCAGAAATGAGTTGTGTTTGTGGACTGCTGTTGTGGCTCAGTTGTAGAGCACTTGGGTGTGGACTTTTATGTACACAGAGACAGAGAGAGCAAGAGTACCAAGGATCTGATCAGGTTTGATTTCTAGTCACTGATGAAAACCATCCAGTTTTGTGCTGATAGTCATGCCAGGCACTTCACCCTTACATGTGTCTGTGATGTGGAGGCCTGTGGAGCCAGAGACTGTAGCTCTACTCTTGCCCTGGCAGGCACAATGCCGTAGCTCCCTTCATGTCTCTGGCACTGATCCTCGTGGGATCGCTGCTGCCTCCCACTGTCCACATGATACATGTTCCAGTCTCTACTTGCCTTTCCAGCCCTTTTCCTTCACTCCGCTCCAGCCACAGTCGAAGGGCTGCAATCACTGTCTCCTGTCACCTCAGGCCTTTTTCTTCCTGCTGTTCCCCACCCAGATCCACCACTGCTGCTCTTCACCTGCCTGGCTCTCTCTTGTGTGAGACTCTTGTTAGCTTGCTTCTTGTCTTTCTGCCCCAGTGTGACAGAGCCCTGCTTTGTCCCTAGTTGTAGGTCTGTGCTGACACCTGGTGGACACTTCATGTCCTATAATAGGAAGAAAGATGGCAACCAACAGAGGGGTTTAGGCCTGTCTGCATCCCCATCTTTCCCTGTTCCTCAGAGTCTCAGCACGTTGGGATGTGCCGTAGGATCTATTTCCCACATGGATGTCACAGAGCTCTTCATATTCCAGAGAGAGAGACAAACATGCTGGAGCCTGAAGGAGGGAGCACTTAGGGAAAGATACGGGGAAAGCAGGTGCCAAGCACAGGGATAGCTAGTTCTCTGGCTCCGAGGCTTGCTTTGTGCATGTGCATATGAGGAAGGTGCACCAGGGTGGTAGGGAGGATGGGTGCACACTGGAATATTATCTTAGTTACTGTTTTATTGCTGTGAAGAGATGCCATGACCAAGGTAAATTAGAAGAAAAAATATTTAATTGAGGCCTTGTTTCCAGTTTCAGAGGGTGAGTCACATTCATCATGGTGGGGAGCATGACGGCAAGTGGGCAGGTATGGCACTGGAGCAGTAGCTGAGAGCTTACATCCTGACCTGTATGTTCAGAGAGGGCACAGAGTGGGAGGGAAGGAGGAGAGACTAGGCCTGACATGGGGAAACCTCAAAACCTACCTCCAGTGACGTAGTCCTCCAACAAGAGCACACCTCCTAGCCCTTCTAAACAGTCCACCAACCGGGAACAAAACCTCAAAGTGGTCGGGCGTGGTGGCGCACGCCTTTAATCCCAGCACTCGGGAGGCAGAGGCAGGCGGATCGCTGTGAGTTCAAGGCCAGCTTAGTCTACAAAGCAAGTCCAGGACAGCCAAGGCTACACAGAGAAACCCTGTCTTGAAACAAAACAAATAAATAAATAAAAACCTCAAAGTGTGTGAGCCTATGGGAGCATTCTCACTCAAGCCACCTCAAATATGCTGGCACATTAGGCAAAGTCTTAGGCTTTTACTTGGGTAAAGGAAGAGCTGGGAAGAGCAGTGAGTGACCTAACAGATTTCTTAAAAGAACTATTATTCTGGCATGGGGACTCAGATCTATAATCCCAGCACTCAGAAGGCAGAGACGATAAGATCATCTCAAACCCTGGCCTGACCCTCGAGTTCCCGGCCAGCCAGGGTTAAATATGGTGAGACCCCACCATCAAGAAGAAGAAATAATTAGGGATTGGGATGACAGTTCAGCATGTAAAGTGCTTTCTGTACAAGTAGGAGGACCTAAATGTAAATCCCCAGCACTCACATGAAAACGAATTGTGGTGCATATTTGTAATTCCAGCTATGAGAAAGTGGGCACACCTATGAATCCCAGGGGCTCACTAGTCTAAAGAGCTGCAGGTTCAGTGAGTAGATGTGGTGTCAACCTCTGGCCCCATGCGCTCAGGCATGAGCAAGAGCTGGATACACACAAACATGCACCAAAAATTAAATTTAAATGGCAAAATTCCTTGCTGCCTGCTGAGTGGAGAGCGGCACTCCAGACCACTCTGGGTGCCAGGGTGAGAGGAGAGGAGTGAAATCATGTGGAACTGTTGAGAAGGGGCGTGCTGTGCCACCCAAGCCTGAGCCATGATGGCTGGGAATGCGACAGAAGGTGGAACCTCACAGAAGGCTCTCCAGGAAATGGTTTTGAGCTGTAGTCTTGTCTGGTCATCTTAGCGAACTGTGTGCCTCTGAAGACGTTTAACAGCCTAAACTCTCTCTCCACTGTTGCCTCGTACAGGTCATGATTGGAACTGCTCTCAATACAAGCGAGATGAAGAAGCTTGTCACCCACATGGGTGAGATGGACCACCCCTGGAACTGCCCCCATGGACGGCCAACCATGAGGCACATTGCAAATCTGGATGTCATCTCTCAAAACTGATACTGACTGTAGGATAAAGTTTATTGCAGATTTTTCTGTTTTGGAAAGACAGCATTTTAAGTAACCTGTTTATCATTGTTCAAAAATTAACATGCTTTAAAGTACCAAATCCATTTAAAAACAACTTTAAGTCAGGCATGGTGGCACGCGCGTCTAGCCCAGCTGCTTGGGAGACACAGGTGGGAAGCTCACTTGAGCCCAAGAGTTTTAAGATCACCGATTTAAAAAAAAAAAAAAAAAAGCCTTTTCACCATTTTGTCTGTGGTTATTGTTCTGCAGTTTGAGAGAGAGTCTATCTGTGTGTCTGTCTTAGAAAAACAAGAAGGTGGTGGTGATGCACGCCTTTAATCCCAGCACTTGAGAGGCAGAGGCAGGTGGATCTCGGTGAGTTCCAGACCAGCCGCTTTCTACAGAATGAGTTCCAGGACAGCCATAGTGGCCTCCTATAGCGTCCAGGTGGTAGTTAGGAACAGTGATGGTGGGTGTTGGCAATTCTCCTTCCAGCTTCCTCTGTGCTGTGGGCCTCCTGGAAAAGAGATCTGCCATGGTTCAGTGAATGAGGTGGTGGGGCCATAGTTATTTGTATTTCTTATGTCAAAACCTGTGCAGTTGCTGGGCAAGGTGCCACAGGCCTGTAAATCCCAGACAGCAGAGGCACACAAAGTGTGAGGCCATCCTGGGCTGCTACATAGTTCAGGCCTTCAGGGTTATGTACCAAAATTCTATCTCAAAACACAAACTGCTAGTGCAGGTCTGCAGGGTCTCGTTTAGTATTCACCGGGTTAGGAGGTACAGTAATGACCCCTCAAAAAAGTCTGCTTCTGAACTCTTCAAATGGGATTAAGGATCCTAGTGATGGGGAGGTTGTCCTGTACAATCTTATGGGCCTCTGTCACATAAGTTCTTCAAAGTGGAGGACCAGTATACAGACTTCCTTTGAGCCTCCAGTGAAGCCAGGCCTGCAACTTACAGCTGATAATAATGTAAGGCTTTGAGCCTTTGGCTTAAAGCAATGGTGAAAACAGAAGCCTGCATTTTTCTCTTTTATAGTGAGGAACGCTGTTGCAAGTGGCCAAACACTTTGCACTTAGATCTGGAGAAATCCAAGTTGGTACCTCCAGCTCCGGTGCCCAGCCTATTC
Organism: Acomys russatus; assembly: GCF_903995435.1. Lineage (NCBI taxonomy): Eukaryota > Metazoa > Chordata > Mammalia > Rodentia > Muridae > Acomys > Acomys russatus. The sequence continues at coordinate 33,015,411 of NC_067155.1, read as the reverse complement.
CTCCTTTCCTTGGGAATGAGCAAGGTAAAACTGGATGCTATGCAACTTTGTGTTAGCCGTGGCCCCTTTAAGAGCACAGGAGGCGGGGCTTGTGGCAGTTGCTTAGAGGCCTCCTAGCTCCCAGGATGTTGGGTACTTCTTTTGGATCTGCAGGCCTCTCCAGAACAAGTGGGTGAGCACCCTGAAATAGTCCTGTATGAGCAGCAACAATTTAAAAACTTAGACCATTAGACCTTCCTTAGCCTCCTAAGACTTGAGCACGTGCTTGGTTGCTGAGGGGATCCCGCGGTGGGGTGGAGAGGTGCTGGGACCCTTGCCCAGAGAAAGAAAAGGTGGCCTTGCAGTTTACTTAGGTGCAGTAATATAGTGACTTGCTAATAATGGGGCGAGGATTCGGAGTGCATCACTATAAGAAACAAGTTAGTATGATCTGTAGTGTGACTTTCTCTGGTAGAGGACCAGAAAAAATAGAGTAAATGGCTGTTCTGGAGAGCAGCTTGGGCTGAGTGCTGAAACTTATTAGACCCTTGGATGGGTTGGGGAGGTTGGGGTGTTCGAGAAAGCGAGAAGCTCTGAGGTAGGAGAAACTTTGTCTTGAAAAAAATAAAAATTTAAACCAAACATTCTAACACAACCCATACAAAGATATATACACTGAGGCACAGAAGAAAATATTGCCGTTGTTTTCTGTAATTAAATCATTTCTATAAAAAGCAGGGAAGTGTACAGTTAAAAAACCCTGCAATCCAGGCTGGATAGATGGCACAGAGGTTAAGAACACTGTCTGTTCTTCCAAAGGTCCTGAGTTCAATTCCTAGAAGCCATGTGGCTTACAACCATCAGATGTGATATGGTGCCCTCTTCTGGTGTACAGGCATACATATGGGCAGAACACTGTATCCATAATAAATAAATCTTTAAAACAAAAACAACCCTGCAATTTAGCTGAGGTATTTCAGGCAGTATTCATTGGCACTGCATGGCATGATGGCTTACACAGTACAAAATGTACATGTTGAGTGTTAGGAGCCAAGATGGAGTTAGAGCAAAGGTATGATGCTTAAGTGTGCATATTGCGAGCCAGGTGTGGTGGCGCACACCTATAATCCCAGCACTGGGAAGCAGAGGCAGGTGGAGCTCTGTGAGTTCCAGGCCAGCCTGGTCTACAAAGAGAGTTCCAGAACAGCCAGGGCTACACAGAGAGACCCTGTCTTGTAGCAAAACAGTGCATATTGCTCTTCCAGCCGGCTAGAGTTCAATTCTGAACACCCACATTAAGTGGCTCTGAGTCACTTATAACTTCAGAGCCACAGGATCCCTACCCCTCTTCTGGGGATCTCCGAGGGTACCAGCACTCACATGCACGCACACACACACACACACACACACACCACGCACATACACATAATTTTAAAAACAAAACAAAACCTTTCAAAGACAAAGAACCAAGAGAGTGAAGTCTGATGCAACCTGGGAGGGTTCTGCCAGGAATGTGTTGGACTCATTATGTGTTTGATTTTGAATTAAATTTTGGCTATACGTTCGAAACCTTTTCCTGTTAAGTTCATGACTCCTCTGTTCATGTATGTAACCTCATATGAGCTCTTGAGGCACAGTTTAAGAAGTTGGGCTCCAAGGAGATCTGCAAACAGGGGGGCCTAACTGAGTGCAATCCCTAGCACTCTGTAAACACATAGGCACTAAGGCTGGAGAAATAGCTCAGCTGACAGAGCATCTAGCGGCTCTTCCAGAGGACTAGAGTTTAATTCCCAGCACCCAGATGGTAGCCCATAACTGTCTATAACTCCAAAGGGATCCGATAGCTCTGCTGGCCTCTGTGGGCACTGCATACAAGTGCTGCACAGACATGCATGCAGACAAAACGCCCATACACACAAAAATAGTAAAATGTTCAAAAATACTTTTAATAGGGTCACCGTGACATGCATAATTCTAATGGTTGAGAGTAGACACTGGGCTTGGGGGTTTAGCTCAGTGGTAGAGTGCTTGCCTAGCAAGTGCATGGCCATGGGTTCAGTCCTCAGCTCAGAGAGAGAGAGAGAGAGAGAAGGCACAGGAGGATCCCTGGGGCTCTCTGGCTAGCTAGTTTTACCCATTGGTGACCTCAAAGGCCAGTGAGAAACTCTGTCTCAAAAAAATAAGATGGAGTAGGATAAAGGAAGATCCCTAATGCTGAACTCAGGCCTCCTCATACAGGGACCCTCACGCACTTCACCGACACAAGGAGCTGTTACTATAGGCCTCTGGAGACCAGGGAACCAATGAGAAACATGAAATGGCAATCACTCTGTGTGCCAATCGCCCTGAGTAGTAGAGTTCGGGAATTTTTCTGTATCATCACGTTTGTGTCTTGACACAAGGTACTGCCATTTTTATTTGATATCTGAGGCAGAAGGCAGTTTGCTTAAGGATAAAACATGCTAACGTGGTACAGGAGCCTTTATGTTTTTATGGACTTAATGGTTTTCTCATTTGTATTTTAGTTTTACATCATCGCCATTATTATTATTATTACTATTATTACATTTACATGTGTGTATGTGTGTGTGTAGTTGCCGTGGTGTGCTGTGGAGGTCAGAGGAGAACTGGCAGGAGTCAGTTCTCTCCTTCCAGCATGCAGGTTCAGCAGATTGAATCCAGGTCAGGCTTGTGACAAGCACCTTTGCCAGAATAGTCATATCTCCCACCCAACCTTATCTATCTTTTTTTTTTTTTTTTTTTTTAGACAAGGTCTGTCACTGAACCTGGAGCTCACTAATGGAACTAAGCTGTAGGAAGCCTACCTGCCCCACTGCTGCAATTACAGATGCATGCGACTGCATCAGCTTTTTATGTGGATTTGGGGGGGGATCTGAACTCAGGTCTTCATGCTTGTGAAGTGAGCACTTCACCCACTAAAATACCATTCCTAGCTATAGCATTGTTTGAAAACACATAGTGTTACATTGGCTTGGAAAAATGGCTCCGTGGGTAAAGGTGCTTGCTGCCAAACCAGACAACATGAGTTTGATTCCCCAGGACACACATTATGAAAGGAGAGAGCTACCTGCAGAAAGCTGTTATCTGACCTCCACACATGTGCCTTGGCACATGCGTACCCCGACACACATACACATATGCACAAAATTAATAGATAAATAAATGCAATAAAATTGCAAATGAAATAATGTTTCATAATTGTTCTGATATTAAACACTTTAAATCAACTTGTGCAATATTGAAATTGAATTATACGTACATAAACTGATGATAGTTGCCATTATTCAGGCTTCAGTAGGATGATAATGGTATTTTGTCCTAAAGCTAATTTTTTTTTTTTACAGTTGGAGCAACCAAATATTTAGAGATATAATTTTTATTTTCAGGTAAAACCCATGCATGCTTTGAAACAAAACCACAGCCTGCCAAAGGAATCATTGGCTAATTCTGCATCTAAAGAAAGCTCTCCATCTTCCGAAGGCCATGGGGAAAGAAAAGAAAAAAGCAGACAAAAAAGGAGATAAGTCAGCCCGCTCTCCCTCTTCTAGTTCTGACTATCCGGAAGGCTCTAAACATGATGGCAACACCAGTAAGCAGGAAGCACTCAACAGTTCCGTCATCCCGGTACTGGAAATGCCGCTCAGGCAATCCATCCCCAAAAGAGACTCGGCCAATGCTTATCAGAACGAGGATGAGACTCAGTATGAAGAACCCATCCTGACGAAGCTCATAGTGGAAAGGTGACCTTCCGGGGCGTGACAGGCCAGACCCCCTAAACCAAACGTTACACTGAAAGCACCTTTTGATGGGAGCACGTGACTCCTCATGCAGCTTTTTCGGTTTGGGTTTGGTTGGTTGGTTTTGGTTTATTTGTTTTGTTTGTTTGCTTTTGTTTTCCAAGACAGGGTTCCTCTGTGTAGCCTTGGCTGTCCTGGAACTCACTTTGTAGACCAGGCTGGCCTCGAACTCACAGCGATTCACCTGCCCCTGCCTCTTGAGTGCTGGGATTAAAGGCGTGCGCTACAACTGCCTGGCTTTAAGAACTTTTTAAAAAGATTTATTTTTACTTTATGTATATGAGTGTTTGTCTATGTATATGTCTGTGTACCACATGTGGGTTTGGTACCCACAGAAGCCAGGAGAGTGCATCAAATCCCCTAGACCTGAAGTAACAGGTGGTTGGGAGCCACCATGTGGGCTGTAGGAACCAAACCCAGATTTTTCTGGAAAAGTAGCAAGTGCTCTTAACCACTGATCCATTGCTCTGGCCCCTCAAGAATATTTTTATCTGGTAAAACTCACGTAAAATGTGCCATCTGGGCCATCTAAAATGTATAATTCAGTGACTGGTGAGATGCTTTGGTGATTAAATTGCTAGCCAAACAAGCATAAGGACCAAAGTTCAGATGCAGCATGTAATCCCAGCTTGGGGAGGTTGAGACAGGGACTTCAACTCTGGGTTTGATTGACAGAACCTGCCTACGTGGGTGAGGTGAAAGAGCAGTCAAGGCTGATTCCAGATCAGTTGTATGTGCACACCCACATATCACACACATACACACACACCACGCACACGGGGTTGTGGGGAAGGAGGGAGGGAGGGAGGAAAGAGAATAAAATGTATAGTTCAGGGTATTAAATGCATGCACAGTGTTTTACAGCTATCATTGAATTCTGTTTCTGGAATATATCCTGTTCTTATTCCCAGAGAGAAATTCTGTACCTACTAAACCCCATGTACCATGCCAAGAGGTGTGTGCCCCAATAGCCTATGCATGCTAACCCAGGGTCACACCCAGACCACTCATGAGTTTGAACTCTGTTTCTTTGTAGCTACGAAGGGGAGAAAGTCCGTGGCCTGTATGAGGGAGTAGGCTTTGCTGTCTTTCAAGGTGGAAACACCTACCATGTAAGTCGTAATTATTGGAGCCAGCGGGGCTGGGAGGAAGAGGTGGACTGAACGTCTTAGATTTGCAAGGCTTGAGCGAATTCCACTGATTCCTCTAAAACCATTAGAAGTACTACACGCTGATTTTATCCTGAACCCTAATTACCTACTTGAGGTGAAGTGTGACTCACTAAAACTGAAGTACACACACACACACACACACACACACACACACACACACACACACTACACATAACACATACACACACATAACACATGTACCACACACACACATAGACACACACCACATAAAAATAAATATAAAAAATAAAAAAATATAAAGATAAAAAAATAGAACCTATGTACATCCTCTCATACACTTTGCTGTTGTTACTTGTTTTCTTGTGTTCCTGGGGATGGACCCCAGGGCCTTAAGTGTGCTATGCAGTGCTCTTTTCCTACCAAGCTATACCTTTGCAGGTTCATTGTCATAGCCACACAGCTTACAATACTGAACACAATGGAAATGCACCTTTCAGGGAGACATGATCTTTTCAAAAAGTACAAATCTAAGCCGGGCGTGGTGGCGCACGCCTTTAATCCGAGCACTCTGGGAGGCAGAGGCAGGCAGATCGCTGTGAGTTCGAGGCCAGCCTGGTCTACAAAGTGAGTCTAGGACAGCCAAGGCTACACAGAGAAACCCTGTCCCGAAAAAACCAAATGAAACAAAACAAAACAAAGTATATGCCTAGTACAAATGCAACTGTTGTAGTCCTAGCTACTTAGTGAATGTCAGCAACACTATAACTGCTTACCCCCAAACGGGTTCTGTCTCTGTGTGATTCTGTCTACGGCTTTAACACAGAGGCTGCTCTAATTGGCTTGAATTGTCCATTTGACACAGCCTGGAGTCACCTGGGAAGGGAGTCTCAGTTGAAGGGTTGCCCAGATCATTTTGGCCCATAGGCACGTATGTGAGGGACTGTGCTGATTGCTGATCTGTATAAGAGGGTCCAGTGCACTGTGGGTGCTGCTATTCCCTGAGCAGGTGGTTCTGGGCTGTCTAAGAAAGCTAGATAAGTAAAAGACAGCAAGCAGCACTCCCTCACGGTTTCTGCTTCACGTTCCTGGTTGAGTCACTGTCTTACCTTCCGTCCATGATGGACTGTGAGCTGGAAGTGTGAGCCACACCAGTGCTTTCTTCCCTCAGTTGCTTTTGGTCAGAGTGCCTTCTCACAGCAACAGAGATGAAGCGCAGGCGAACTGTGCCGAGCAGAGTCTCAGACCTGAGTCCCGGACCCACCCCTGGCATTGCAAAAATGAAAAACAAATGAACCAAAAAGAGCAAAGTCTCAGTTTCACTGTTATTTGGTTATAGATATATGCAGTTAGCATTGTTTTTTACATTCTGTGAATAGGTACCTCAATTTTTTTTTTGTTTTGTTTTTTTTTGTTTTTCAAGACAGAGTTTCTCTGTGTAGCCTTGGCTGTCCTGGACTCTCTTTGTAGACCAGGCTGGCCTCGAACTCACAGCGATCTGCCTGTCTCTGCCTCCCAAGTGCTGCGATTAAAGGCATGTGCCACCACACCCAACAAGTACATCAATATTTCATATATTAATCACATAATGATAGATTGCAGGATTTTTCCCTTGTAAGTTTTTAATCTATTACAATATGATTTACATCACTCTAGTACCCACATAAAATACAAGACAAAAATTTTTTAAATGTTTGGTGCATTGTAAAGCATACACATTTGTTATTTTAACCTTTTTAAGTGGACAATCCAGTGGCCTTAAATATACCCACATTGTGTAGCCATCACCCCTGACAGCCCAGAACTTTCTGATCACCTTAAATGGAAGCTTGGCATTGGCACCCATGAAATGACAACTCCCTGGCTTACCTGATAGTTAATGTTGATGCTGCATAATTCCTTTTTTTTTTTTTAAGATTTATTTATTTATTTATTATGAATACAGTGCTCTGCCTTCATGTACACCTGCACACCAGAAGAGGGCATTAGATCACATTATAGATGGTTGTGAACCACCATGTGGTTGCTGGGAATTGAACTCAGGACCTTTGGAAGAACAGGTGGTGCTCTTAACCACTGAGCCATCTCTCCAGCCCTATAATTCTTTTTTGTTTGTTTGTTTTCTTTTCTTTTTTCGAGACAGGGTCTCTCTGTGTAGCCTTGGCTGTCTTAGACTCTCTTTGTAGACCAGCCTGGCCTCCAACTCACAGCAACCCACCTGCCTTTGCCTCCTGAGTGCTGGGATTAAAGGCATGCAGCACCACGCCCGGCATTGCATAATTCTTAAAATGCTAAATGCAACTATTCCATAATTGTTTGATATTTAGGGTCCTTTCAATTTTACTTTTACTTGTAGACCACAGCTAAGATATTTGTTCATTCAGATTATCAAAAATATGTGCTTATCATAGTAAAATAATTTTTAAAGGTTTTTACGTCTTAAATATATGTCTGTGTTCTGTGTGAGTGCAGATGTCCATGAAGGCCAGAAGAGGGCATTGGATCCCTTGAGCCAAAGTTATGAACATGCACACACATATCTATACATGTCTGTATCTCTCAGCACACAGCCATGTGCACATGCACAGTAAGAGAAAAAAAATATAAAACTTACAAATGTGATGTGTCTGATAGTTGGATAGTAGTTTTTAATTGGCTCTACCTAGTGTAAGTAATATGTTAAAAAAAAGAAGAAGAAGAAAAAGAAAATTTTTTTTTGTTTTTTAATCATCATTTGGTTTCGTTGGCTTTTGCACTATAGGGAACAGAGCTCAGGGCCTTGCGCGTACTAGCCAGGCATTCTACCTCTAAGCTTCATCCTCAGCCCGAAATCCTGAAAGACCGAGGTGCAAACTCCAAAGTAGTTTCATTCTTTTGGGCTACATACAATTTGGAGATTTCCCCGTGGCCTGCTTGGAGGAACATGACTCCGGTCACCAGATCTAAGTTTGAGGGGAAGGTTTAAACTCTTCCTTGGAACCCCTTTTGGCTTGGGATGGATCCCTGTGTGGTGCAGGCTTGGTGGCCACCGTAACTGCTGCTACGCTCACTGCAGCTGCTGCCAGGCAGCCAACACATTCTGCACGTGCAGGACGGAGCCCCAGTTTGCAGATGCCCAGCACCCACCGCTTCTGTCTGCTCACTGTGATTTCTTTCACAGGGTATATTTTCAGAAGGACTGATGCATGGACAAGGGACTTATATATGGGCTGACGGATTGAAATACGAGGTAAAGCATGATCATGATGGGTTACGGTTGTCAACTAGTAGCTGTAGAATTTGTTTTTTCAAGACAAGGTTTCTCTGGGTAGCCTTGGCTGTCCTGGACTCACTTTGTAGACCAGGCTGGCCTCGAACTCACAGAGCTCCATCTGCCTCTGCCTCCCCAAGTGCTGGGATTACAGATATGTGCAACCACACCCGGCAACTGTAGAATTTAATAGTCAACCTCCTGCACTTTTGTTTTGCTTTTTTCAAGACAAGGTTTCTCTGTGTAGTCCTGACTGTCCTGGACTCACTTTGTAGACCAGGCTGGCCTTGAACTCACAGACATCCGTCTGCCTCTGCCTCCTGAGTGCTGGGATTACAGCCATGTGTCACCTCTCCTGGCTCATTTTTTATTTTTTTAAAAGTGTGTCTGCATGTGTGTGTGTGTGCATGCATGGATGCATACATGCATGCATGTTGCTATGTTCAATGAGCTCAGATACTCTTAGAGGCCAGAAGAGGGTGTTGGATCCTCTGGAGCTGGAGTCACATGCAGTTGGAAGGAACTGACAGGAAGGCTGGAAACAGCACTCAGGTCCTCTATAAGAGCAATGCATGCTCTTAACTGTTGAAACATCTCTCTAGGCCCCTAGATATACTATTTTTATGAAAGTAAGTTAGGTTAGGCATGGTGGTACACACCTCCAATTCCAACATTCTAGAGGCAGAGGTAGGTAGTTCTCTATGAGTTTGAGGCCGGCCTGCTCTACATAGTGATTTCCAGGACAGCCAGAGCTACACAGTGAGACCCTGTCACAGCAAACAAACAAATTTTAAAAAAGAAGTTAGCATAGCCAGAACTGGAATCAGAATCCCAGAAATTGAGAAGCTGAGCCAGGAGAATTTTGAGTTCCAGGCCACCCTGAGCCTACACAGTAAGATTCCATTTTATAAAAAGAAAAAACAAGTGAAAAGGTAAATGTTGGCACAGAACCAAAACCTCAGAGAACAGAGGCTGCAGAGGCTGACTTATGTGCTCAACGCCATAATGTGGTGACTGCATCAGGTGCCTGGGACTCACTGTAGCTGGTTTTATTTGGTGCACTAGAGGTGCTCTGTGTGTGAGCATCACACGTGGGTGGAGTTTGGTATGGTAATCTATATGTTCTCTGCATGTGTAGCACGCAGCTCTACGTTTAATCCCTTGTGCATTGTATAAGCACAGTTTGTATAGTCTCTTTCATTCCTTTGTTTTTTAGTAATTAAGTCATACCCATCCCTGCAGATCTATTTTTACTGGCTGCATGGATTTCATTATCGAGGGCTTCACAAGAACCATCTGGGTTGCTAGGCTGAGGGGAAATGGGTATTTTTAAACTGATTGTGAGAACTGAGAACAGATTTGCCCTCCAAGAAACCGTGCCAGTTTCAGCTCCCACTCACAAAGCCTGTGAGTGCCTGAAGTGCTGTTCTAGAACTCTCCACGGCAGAGTTACTAATGCCATGGTGTTCATAAATGGCAAGAGACATTTAAGGCGAATGCATATAGCGTACGTATTCAAATGGCAGCTGGGCAGTGGCACGAGCTGCAGAGGTACAGTGAGAGCGAGGGAGGGTTGGGCCTCCATTTAGGGGAGCCTGGGGATCCAGCCACAACCATGTGTTAGGGCCAGGCTTTCCGAGAGGACTCCCTTTCCACACAACAACCTACCTTCTAGCCAGCCTGCCACCGGCATTCAAGGTTTCTGATCCCTGAGTGGTGATTTTTGTCAGGCACGTCCTTCTGCTCCACTGTCTCCGGAAATTCTCTGGAGTTTGAGGGTCCTCCCTTGCAAGCACAGAACCCTCCCAAATCAGCCCATCGAAGGGGGTTCACTGGTGGGATTTTGTCTCTCGATGAATCCTCTGCCTTGTCGAGCCACATAGCACCAATATGCCGTCTGGCTAGTGGCAAGAGCCAGTGACTGTGTTCTCTGCTCACTGGTGAGTATCTGGTGACTTCAGAGTCCTGGGATTGTAGCAGAGCAGCAGCTTAGCTTATCACACAGGGAGCCCTGGGTTCACTCCCCACTCCCCACTACCAACATCACCAGAAGAAAGGCTAACCTCTTTGGGCCATGGTTCACATCACCATGAGCTGCTCACGATGAAGGCACCCTTGGCCAACCAACACTCAGCGAGTTTTTCAGAAGGTGCCTGGGAGGTGGGCCACTGACTCACACATCTGCGGAATTCTTTGACGAGCCGTGCAGAGACAGGAGGTTTTCCACGAGGGGTCAGTACCTGGCTGATTATCCAGACCTCTCCAAGGTGGACTCTAAAGTTCAGATCAGGATTGGCAGCCACCACATCACCAGGTCACCTGCTTGTTTCTTGGTGCTCTGTGCAAATACAACCTTCCCAGTATTTTATTCTGCCTGGATGTCCATGCACTGGAAGAATGAGGTGTGGGGTGGGAGTGGGGGGGACAGAGAGGAGAATGTGAGGGGCACATCCACCACTTCCACAGCAGAACCAGGGGCAGCGTCACTGTGGTCAGGAGACTCTCCAACAGCCCCTAGCTGTGGAGTCCCTCCATGGCCTTCTTCTGTCACTCTGGGGGCCATTTTGCCTTAGGGAGACTTTGTGAAGAACATCCCCATGAACCACGGCGTGTACACCTGGCCAGACGGTAGCACGTATGAAGGAGAAGTGATCAACGGCATGAGGAACGGATTTGGTATGTTCAAGTGCAGCACACAGCCTGTGTCCTACATCGGCCAGTGGTGTCATGGCAAGAGACATGGGAAGGTACGTAGGTGAGGTGTACCCCATGAAAGGATCCCATCCATGTGAGTGTATGCATGATAGAAAGTTAATCATTCACAGCACTGTACAGCTGTCCTCACAATCGAGTCTCAGAAACATTTTCAGCACCACAATTAAAACCAATACACGTTAGGAAGTTGCTCCTCATCCCTCCCACTCCATATGCCCAGCAATTATTAATCTATGTCAATCTCTAAAAATCCATAGGATGTGTATGGATTTACTTCTTAGACATTGTGTCAGTCAGATTTTTTGTCATCGTGGCAAAAAACCTTGCCAGGCAGTGGTGGCACCCACTTTGAATCCCAGCATTTGTGACACAGAGACAAATGGATCTCTGTGAGTTCGAGGCCAGCCTGGTCTATATAGAGAGTTCCAGGACTGCCAAGGGACATAATGAGACCTTGTCTCTAAACAAAACAACCCCAACAACAACAACAATAACAACAACATCATCATAGAAACAACTTAGTAAAAGATGGATTTTGGCTCACAATTTCAGAGAGTTCAGCCCACAGTCATTGGTGCTATTTCTGGGCCTGTCATGGGGCAGAACATGATAGTGGTGGGAACATGTAGAGAAGAGAGGTGAGGCCAGGGCAAGATGCCCCAAGAGTGTGTCCTCAGTGACCTGTTTTTTCCTACTAGGTCCCAATCTTCTTCTTTTTAGTTTTTCAAGACAGGGTTTCTCTGTGTAGCCCTGGCAATCCTGGACTCACTTTATAGACCAGGCTAGCCTCAAACTCACAGCGATCTACCAGCCTCTTCCTCCCGAGTGCTGGGATTAAAGGTATGCGCCACCATGCCGGGCTGGTCCCAATCTTCTAACGTTCACAGAACCTTCCAAAAAAGCACCAACAGCTGGAAACTGAGCAGTCAGTGCATGAACTTGTCAGGACATTTTATATCCAAGCTATAACAGACATTTCCTTATAAATAGATTCAGATAATATGTGACCTTTTGTGCCTAGATGTTTTACTAAGCATATATTTTTGAGATACATCTAAGGTGTGGCATGTGTGGTATGTCACCCTTTTTTATTGTATTTACAATGTATTTCATTGTAAGTATATACTATAATTTATCTATTCATCCACTGATGAACACTTGAGCTAACTTTATCTTTCTATTACATTTAATTATTTATTCACACTCCACAGTGTGCATGTGGAAGTCAGAAGACAGTCTGTAGACATTGGTTCTCTCTGCCCTGTGGGTCTCAGGTTACAGAACCTTTACCCTGATGAGTCACCTATGTTTTTAGAAGAGCCTGTAGCCCAGGCTGTCCAGGAACTTACCATGTAGCCCAGGTTGGTCTCAAACTTGGGGGTGATCTTTCTGCCTCACTGCCCAAATCTGGGGGTTCTAGGCATGAGCCCAATGCCTAACATAAGACAGAACTCCTTTGTCTGTTCTGTGCCTTCCCAGGACACATTGCTACTAAGGTGTGTGTTGGTGAGAATAGGAAATGATTCTCACAGGCTCCCATGTGAGGAACTTAGCCTCTGGCTGATGGTCCTGTTTGGAAGTTTCTGGAAAATAGGCATGACCAGCCTATGCATGTGACCCACAGGCGCTATGCATCTCAGGATCCCGTGAGTCAGGTGCAACATACAGACAGAGAACAGCATCCAGTCTCAGTATGAAAAGGCTGGATGGCCCTGGTAGGAGGTGAGGCCTAGCTGGAGCAGGCAGGTCTCTGTGGACTGGTCATTTGGGAAGTGACTTGTTGCTGGCTTCTTCCCACCGCTCTGTGACTCCTGTCTGTCACAGGGGAGCAGCCTCTGCCATCTGACCCACTCCCATGATGTTCTACCTCAACTGGCCCAGAACTAACAGAACCGGGTCATATGGGTTGAAGTCTCTGAAACCACAAGCCAAAATAAATCCCTCCATTAAATGGTTTCCGTGAAGTATTTCTCCCCTAAAAACAAAAAATCTGACTCAGACAGGGCATGACTGGCTTGTGACACTGGTGTATGTAGCTTACTCTTTCCTCTGTGTGTGTTTGTGTGCATTTTCGTGCTGTGCATGTGGTGGTCAGAGGACAACCATGGGAGCATGTCCTCATCTCTTATATTGTTTGAAGCATCTCTTGTTATTCACTGCTATATGTTATAAAATTTGTATGGCTTTTTCTATGCCCACTCTAGCTCAGATAAAGACATGGAGACCTATTATGTCTATTACTAAGCTTCATGTACTATAGCTGGGCAGCTACTCATCTATTCTAACCTGACTATGGTGTCCTGGGCCACTTCCCAGCCATGTGTCCTGTTACCTGTTATCTTAATCTTGCCCTGGTTGCTCTGGCTCCATTGGTGTCCTCATGGAGACTCCTCCCTTATGGTGACCTTTACCCTGCCCCCCACACACCTCTCTCTCTCCCAGGTGTATAACACACCAGCTGGCCCTCGTGATCCCGGACATCCTCCTGTCTCCGTCTCCCATTCCCTAGTAGGAGTGCGGGGATGACAGATGCTCAAAGGCTTACATTGTGTGTGTGTGTCCAGCTTTTTATGTGGATTCTGGGATCTGAACTCAGGTCCTCATGCTTGCACAAAGAAGCACTTTTACCCACTGGGACCTTTCCCCAGCCCAGCTTTCTTGGTCTGCAAAACCAAAGCATCATGGGTCGTGTGTCTTGCTAATTAAGACCTGAACTTCTGCATAGTTTATACATCTTAGGTTTGCATGTGTGACCTCCGTGTTTCCAAGAGTCCTGACTTCTCTTCATGTTGCTTGTTTTAGGGCTCCATCTATTACAATCAAGAGGGAACTTCCTGGTATGAGGGAGACTGGGTATACAACATCAAAAAAGGCTGGGGGATAAGATGGTACGTGCGACCCTTCCCTACACATTTGGGTTGCAGGTGGAAAAGCTTTCAGAGGCTCACTTGATTCTGACCCAGGGTAAAGATAAGGTGCAGGAATGACAGAGAACACATCTTCTGTCTAAGCATGGTATGGAGTTTTCAGTCACTCCTGACAGAGTCTCCACTATAGTGAAAAACATTTTATGGAAATTCAGAAGGACACACAATGTGTCTGATTTTACATTTCACTTTATCATGAGTAGAAACTGCCTTCCTTTGCCCTCTGCACGCATCACAGATTCACCGCTGTGTGTGTTCTGAGGAACGGCAATGTTCTTGCTTGATTTCAGATTGATCTGACAGTAATTTGTTGTTATTATTTTAGTTTGGGCAGAGGTCGGGATTGAACCCAAGAGTCTGGCACATGCTAGGCAAGCACCCTACCACTGGGCTACAGCCCCCACCCTGTTTTGCTTTTTACATACAAGGTCTTACTGTTAGCTTACCTTGAACTGGAGTCTCCTTTCTCTGCCTTCCAGGTGCTGAGATTACAAACCTCTACCTTCATACCCATGAAGGGAGATATATTTATGTGTGTGTGTGTGTGTGTGTGTGTGTGTGTGTGTGTGTGTGTGTGTGCGCACATACATGTTGGTCCCTGTGAAGCCAGAAGAAGGTGTCAGGTCACCTCAACTTGGAATTACGAACTGTCCAACATGGATGCTAAAAAATGAACTCTGATCCTGTGGAAGAGCAGCAAGTGCTCATACCCACTGGGCTAGGGAGGTGGATCAGTATGTAATGGTCCTGCCAAGGAAGAGTGGGGAGCTGAAGTCATATTCCCAGCACCCATGTAAAAAACTGGGCATAGCAGCATTTGCCTGTAGCCTCAGCACAGGGGAGCAGAAACAGGAGGATCCCCACAGGACTGATGAGCTTCGGGTTCAGTGAGAGAACCTGTCTCAGAAATAAAGATGAAGATCAGCAGAGGAAATACATCCAGTGTCCACATGCACACGTGCACATACCACATACATGCCCAGCAATACATAGTAATCATAACACAATAGGAGCTATTTCTAGAAGATATAAAACCTCACTGTTAGCCACGCATGTGGTGCACATCTTTAATCCCAGCACTCAGAAAGGCAGAGGCAGGCGGCTCTCTGTGAGCTAGAGGCCAGCCTGGTCTACAAAGTGAGTCTAGGACAGCCAGGACTACACAGAGAAACCCTGTCTTGGAAAAAAGAAATCCCAAAACCCCCAACAACAACAACTCACTGTTGCCCATTTATTGAATAATGAAGAGGTTTAATAAAGGAAGTTATTTTGCTCCCTAATACAAATAGTTTTGCCAGTCATGTGCTACCATTGGGTTTCAGAACTGGGAACAGAGTCCTGGGTCCTGGGTTGGATTTCCCTCAAGAGGCATTTAAGGGGTAAGTTTAAGGGCTTTAAAGGCAAACATTGTCGATGTGATCTAACTAATTGTTCTTCACTGGTTCCTCTGGTCCCAGCTACAAATCAGGAAACATATATGAAGGCCAGTGGGAAAACAACATGCGCCACGGGGAAGGCAAAATGAGATGGCTGACGACAAACGAGGAGTACACCGGCCACTGGGAGAAGGGGATCCAGGTAGGCACCTGTCCATCACAGGGGCCACAGCCTGAGGTGGGTGTGGCGCTGATGGCCTCCTTGGGATGGTCAGTGTCAGATGTCAACTCCCAGAATCTGGAACTGCCTGTGAGATGGGCCTCTGGGGCAGCCTGGGATCCATCGTTTTGATTACTCTGATTGGTGTGGGAGCACCCATCTCAAGCGTGGAAGGGACCGTTCCCTGGGCAGTGATTGTGCACCCTATTAAATGGGAAAGCTGGCTACGCGTGTATCCATTGCCCTCTGCCTTTGTGGATGCAGTGTGACCAGCTGTCTCAAGCTCCTGCCGCTATGGCTTCCCCAAAGTGACTGACCATAGCCCAAAACTGTGGACTAGCCTTTCCTCCCCTAAATTGCTTTTGTCAGAGATTTTTTTTTTTTAATCATAGCAGCAGAAGAGAAACTAAGTCAAAACTCAAAGTAATAATCTACTAGCCTCAGCTTCACGTTTTAATCGATGTTTTATTATTATGTCTTCTGTAATGGTCTCACACATCTTTAATCCAACCTACAAGGTAGGTGCTATTTCTATCCTGCACTCGAAGAACCTGAAGGGCTCAAATCATTCGCCATAAGTCAAAAGACAGTTAATGATCGGCTGAGCTGAGGCTGAACTCAACCCCTGCCTCTCGGCTCATGTGCTCTGCCCCTTCAAATCACCAGTGTCTTTGCCATAATTTGAATTCAGGTAAAAGGTCGTTTATGCTGACAAGGTCCTTTTTTTTTTTTTTTTTTTTTCAGAATGGCTTTGGAACATATACCTGGTTCCTAAAGAGAATCCCCAACTCTCAGTATCCTTTAAGGAATGAATACATAGGGGAGTTTGTAAATGGCCTCCGTCACGGACAGGGGAAGTTTTACTATGCCAGCGGAGCAATGTATGAGGGAGAGTGGGTTTCCAACAAAAAGCATGGCAAGGTGAGTGCAGCTGTGGAGACAGAGATGGTAGAAGGCGTGTCTCTGGTAAGTTGCATTATTCGCTCTGTAAAGATAATTGAGCTATTTACAACCTCATGTGCTTCCTCGATATTTAACAAATGATCTAATCCATTTTTGTTCTTTGTGCATGCAAGTAAATGAAGGTGCTGGTTGCAAGTTACAATCTACCTTATAAGCTTTCGCATATGATAGCACTGTGGGCTTTGGGCCTGGCTTGCAATACTAACCCAGTGATGTCAGCATTTCTTTTCTATCTACCCATATGGCAGCTTCACCCTGGGATTGCCACCTTCCTGTGATTACAAGATAACTGCTGTGGTTCCAGACCACACACCCCTCTAAGGAGAGGAGAAGCCCATTTCCCAAAGCTCTCTACAAATGCCTCTTATTTTACAGAGCTGAACCGGGTCATTTGACCACCTCAGAATCAGTACTTACCATCTTGGGGTTGACAGGTAGCAGGGCCATACTCATTGGGACGGGCCCTCTGCTGGCCACTCACAAAGGTTAATAGGTGACTAAACCTGGGGAGAGGGTGGAGGAGGAAAAAGAAAAGAAGCCAGGAGTCCTGATGTGAAACCCAGTGGAGGGCAGTCCTTTGTGGTCTAAGTGCTTATCTTCAGAACAAAAAAGAAAAAAAGCGCCAACCCCTCGAAAGCCCTGCTGATGAACACTGAGTAATATTCTCCCTGAACCCATTTCCCAAACTGCCCAACACTTTGTTCCTACCTCCAGGGCAGAATGACTTTCAAAAATGGACGTGTGTATGAAGGGCTGTTTTCTAACGACCACATCACCCAGATCCTTGAACCTGAAAATGACTTGACTCAAAGCCTGGACCGTCGGTCAGAAAGCTCCCAAAGGAGCCGGCATCCGAGGGGATCGTCCATCAGCACTGCTAAGGAGCCTGGTGGGTGAAATTAATGTCTTTTTTTTTTTTTGGTTTTTCGAGACAGGGTTTCTCTATGTAGCCTTGGCTGTCCTGGACTCGCTTTGTAGACCAGGCTGGCCTCGAACTCACAGCGATCCGCCTGCCTCTGCCTCCCGAGTGCTGGAATTAAAGGCGTGCGCCACCACCGCCCGGCTGATTTGTCATTTTGAAAAGGGGTGTAAGTTGTCCAAGCTGGCCTTAAAGTCTCTCTGTAGCACAGGCTGGTCTTGAATTTACAATCCTTCTTCCTTGGATTCCTGAGCAGCTGGTATATAGGCTGGTATATAGACCTGTGCCACAATGCCTGGTTGTCAAATACTCTTCTGTCACATTGTGATAGTCATTCTGATGTGACACTGAAAGGGTTCCTTTTAAATATTGATTGCTATTTATACACATGCACGCGTCTGTGGGTACCCTCAGAGACCGGACGACGGTGTTGGATCCCCAAGAGCTGGAGTTACAGGCAGTTCTGAGTTGCCTGCCATGGGTGCCAGGAACTAAACTTGGGTCCCCTGGAAGAACAACAAACCCCCTTAGCTGCTTCCAGCCCACAGTCAGAGGACTTTACCATGGCTTTTCACAAGCATTCTCCCCCCTCTCCCCATTTGCTTTGTTCATTAGAGACCCTGCGGAAGCTGGATGGCAGTGAAAGCCATTCTGTGTTAGGATCGAGCATTGAGCTGGACTTAAATTTGTTGCTGGACATGTACCCCGAGGAAACCCAAGAGGAGGAAAAGAAGCAGGTAAAACCCCCTTTACCATTACATGTTTATATTTTAGGCACTATTTTGTCTTCGTGTGCCTGGTGGGCACTCTGTCTAAACCATCTCAATTGGCAAGTGAATGGGCTGTGTGAAAGAAACATAGCCCAGAGGGTAAGACTCAGTGGCGTTGCCCAGGGCCTTGGAGCCCAGAGGAATCACCAGTAGTCAGACCAAGGCTATGACCACCTCCCATTCATGGAAGGTGGGGCCAGGGCGCCTGCTGAGGGTCAGGAAATCCTGCACCTAGCAATCAACAGACCCACTGTGGGGCTGGGGAGATGGCTTTGTGAAGAGCATTTGTTGCTGCTGAAAGGAACTGGGGTTTGGTTCCTCGAGTCACCACGGTAGCTCATAACCATCTGTAATTCCAGGGGATCCTACGCCTTCGCTCCAGTCACACCTGTGGTATAGATACACACTTGCATGCAAAACACTTATACATATAAAGCAGAAAAAATAAATCTAAAAAAATAAAGAAGGCAGAAGAAGAAAGAAGCCTGCTATGCTGAGGCTGGAGAGATGGCTGGAGAGCCTCTTCCGGAGGCTCCAGGTTCAATTCCCAGCACCCACGTGGCAGCTGACATCCCATACCTTCTAGCCTCCACAGGCACGACACGCATACGGCACACTGACATATCATACACATGAAAATTTCAAAATCTAAAACATTAAAAGGAAACCCTGTTGTGGGGGGTGTTCACCAGGGAACTCTGCTCAGATGAAGGTGTAAGCCAGTGGAAAGTCTTTATTAGTCGGGCTGCAGCTGCACTGGGTGTCCCGGATCCCCAGGTAGCACTGAGCCCTTCTTGGGATGAGCTTTTAAA
Organism: Acomys russatus; assembly: GCF_903995435.1. Classification (NCBI taxonomy): domain Eukaryota; kingdom Metazoa; phylum Chordata; class Mammalia; order Rodentia; family Muridae; genus Acomys; species Acomys russatus. Next base: position 32,996,532 of record NC_067155.1, on the reverse strand, counting down.
CACAGAAACCATGCTCTAGGTTGACGAACTTCAGTAAACAAGAACAGGTAACCAAACGCAGAACTGCAGAAGCCAAAGGTAAGGTTGCTGCATTTTTAGACTTTCCCAGGATAATGTGGACTTTGATGGGTTAGGCCTTTGCTTTAGTTTTGGCAAACGGTGCTGTTTTCCATGGTGAGTTTTCCAGCCCGAATGGTACTTCCATCATAGAGTCAGTTGTGCTAAGGTCTGGAGCCCTTTTACAACCCACTGTGCATGATGGCACACATCTGTAATCCCAGGCAACGTGGATGCTGGGAGCTGAGCTCAGGCCCCGACAAGAGGACAAGCACTCTCAGCCGTCCCTCCAGCTCTTTGCTCTTGTTCTTACAGTGCACAATTACATCCCAGTGCTGCCTTGCTTTCAGGTAGAGTTTGCAGTCCTAAGGAACATTACAGAGCTAAGGAAGGTCTACTGCTTCTACAGCAGCCTCGGGTGCGACCACTCTCTGGATAACACCTTCCTGATGACAAAGCTTCACTTCTGGAGATTTCTGAAAGACTGTAGGTTCCATCACCACAATATAACTCTCGCAGACATGGACAGGGTTCTGAGTGGTGAGTAGTCCAGGTTCTCTTCCTCTTTTGCTTCCTGCCACTTGGAAATGAGCTAGGAAATGTTGAGAGAAAATGGGGAGATGGCTCTGTGCGAGGGAAAAATGCCTCTGCCCAAACCCAAATAAACAGGCACGGAGACAAAAGATTGCAGTGGATGCGAAGCGTTTAGTGATGATTTCGTAAGAATGCAAGAATGGGCGTCTGGGTTTAGGGGTCAGAAAGTTTCCAAGAGGCAGGGCTAGTGGACATGTGCAGAGAAGAAGCATTTGCCAGGCACGGCAGGCAAACATGCACCCTCGGCAGCTGTGGCTGCAGCACAAGACCAAGCCAGCCCAAGTCCCAACACGGGTGGGGGTGGGGCTCATTAAGTCCCAGGCCTAGCCGAAGAGCTGTTAGCAATTGATGGCAGTTTTCTTCAGGGATGTGGCCTCTGATAGGCTATGCACATCCCAGGAGATGGTCCTCCACCCATGCCCATAGAGGCAGCATTAAGTAAGCTGGGGGGACCAGCGGGGGGCTTAAAAAGGAGCACACAAAGTCGGGAGGGAAAGGTGGTGGATCACAGGAGAGGAATTGGAGGCGAGGGAATGGAGGTACATGTTCCATCAAACACATCATATGCACGTGTGAAATTATCAAACAATTTTTAAAAAGAGCAGGCATCTGGCATGCAAGCACAGGTGGGTCAAATGAAGCCAATCATTTATCCCTTATCATGCAGCTCCCGTCTCCAGTTGCTTGTCGACTGAGTGTTCAGAGGTGCCGCGCTCTTACCAGGGTGTCACCTAAGTTTGCTTATTTCCTCACAGGATATGTTTTCTTCCCTTTTCCTTTTATGTCCACATCCAACAACAAGGATTTTCCTGCTGGTGTCCCTCCCACCCCCAATAACTTGGACCTAGTCACATGAGCAGGCTGCCTGTGGCTTCTCTTACCCTAAGATAGACTTCTTGTTGAGTTGCGGGTAGCCAGAGGCCTAGATGAGCAGGGGCCAGGTGCCTCCTACTTACCTGTAACTCTGTAAGACTAAGCCTGTTGAGGTACTTGTGTGTTGAAAATGGACCATCGTATTTTATCCCCGCCCTCAGTGGGTAAGAACGCTTGAAGCACCCACTTAAAGCCGGTCATAGTTTCATGCGCCTGTGAGCCCTGAGAACTTGGCAGCCAGGCTGTCTTCCAGTTCAGTGAGAGACCCTGCTTCGAGGCAGTAAGGTCAAGAGCAATAGAGAAGACACTTGATGTCCCAGTATAGCCTCAGTATGCCTGTACGTGCGTAGCCGTGCACACTGACACACTTATGTGCATGTACCACACACAGTGCTACACACACATGTACATGCAGTTTAACATGCAGAGACAGTTTCATACAATAAGAGCAGTGCTCAAAGACCAACCAAGCAGAGGCCTATATTATAGGCCTGTTCTAATGCAGCCCCAACCTGTGCTTGTAAATCCAGCTTTTCTGGAGCACATCCAGGTACAAATTTGTGTGTTGCCTGTGGCTGCCTTTGCCCTGCACCACAAGAGTCGGTCTGAACCGTGACGCCACAAGTACTTAGTGTTGGACTCTCACAGAAAAGTTTGCCTCACCCCATCTACCAGGGGGAAAAACCACTATATTGTAATGTTAGAAGCAAGGAGGATCAGAAAAGACTTGGAAGACTATTAAAAAAAAAAAAAAAAGCATCGGGGAACCTTAGGATTAGCCTGGGTTTCAAATTAGAAGGTTCATTCCATTAACAGTGTTCTGGGAGGAAGAACTGAAAGTCTCAAATGTATCTACTTGAAAAATAACATATTAGAGGAAGGGGCTGTAGCGAGATAGTTCAGTGGTTAGGGTCATCTCCTGCCATTGCAGAGGACACTTCTGTTCTCAGTATCTACAAAGGCTCACAACTGCTGTAACTCCAGCGCCAAGGGGATCCAGCGCCCTCTTCTGGCACTGTCAGGCACCTGCACTCAAGTGCATATACCATCCCCATACACAAAATTAAAAATAATTGTTTTTAAGATTAGAAAAAATAGGGCTGGAGAGATGGCTCGAAGGTTAAGGGCACTGGCTGCTCTTCCAGAGGTTCTGAGTTCAGTTCCCAGCAACCACATGGTGGCTCACAACCATCTATAGTGAGATCTGTTGCCCTCTTCTGGTGTGCATGAAGACAGAGCACTCATATACATACAATAAATAAATAAATCTTAGAAAAAATAATTTTTTAAAAATTAGAAAAAACACCTGTTTACTTCAAATTTAAGGGCTAGAAACATACTTAAAATCATTTAAAAGTGAGAGCAATGGTGGTACGTGTCTGTAATCCCAGTATTCTGGATGCTGAGGCAGGAGAGTTCTGAGTTCCAGACTATCTCTGACTCTCTTACAAGTGCGCCTGTGCTGGTAACAAGACATCTTGTAAATGTCTCAGAAAGTAATTAGAACTCTTCTGTGTGGTAGCTAATTGCTCCAATGTCTTTATTTCAGTCTATAACACCATACCAATCGAAGAAATCCATTCTCCATTTAGGACCATCCTCTTAAGAACATTCCTGAATTACCTCCTGCAGTTGGCTTACCACATCCATCACAAAGAATACCAGTAAGTGCCACTTCTGTGTCACCAGAAGGGGACCCAGCAGACCCTCTTTCTAACAGTATCCACAGTTGTTTTCACATATTCCACATGAAGGTCCAGAAACAAGGCTTTTCTGCAGAGTCCAGGCACAGTGCCCCAGGTCCTTGAGAACCCCCGAGTGCTTCCGTTCTGTGACTACCTCTTAGAGCTTTACTCTGCAGTCACGATCAGTTCCACCTTCGTGGATCAAAATACCCTTTATTAATGACCTTTTAAAATTTTTGTTTTAAGGGCTGGAGAGATGGCACAGAGGTTAAGAGCACGGACTACTCTCCCAGAAGTCCTGAGTTCAATTCCCAGAAACCACATGGTGGCTCACAACCATCTGTAATGAGATCTAATGCCCTCTTCTGGTGTGCAGGTGTACATGCAGGCAGAGCACTGTATACATAATAAATAAATAAATCTTTTAAAAAATGTGTTTTAAGGCCTGGGATGTGGTTCAGTTGATAGAGTGCTTGTCTTGCATGCACAGGCTGTGGGTTTTATCCATAGCACCTCCTAGAACAGACACAGCAGCACATGCCTGTAACCCCAGGACTGAGCAGGCGGAGGCAGGAGGATTAAAGTTAAGGTTGGGGCTAGAGAGATGGCTGGAGGGTTGAAAGCTCTTGCTATTCTTCCAGAGGACCTGAGTTCAGTTCCCAGCACCCAGGTTGGGCAGCTCACAATCTCTTTGTATCTCCTGCTCTAGGAGATCCACTTCCATCTTCAATCCTCCAGAGGCACCTGCACATATGCACATGTATGTACACACAGACACATAAGTAAAAATCCTTTAAAAAATAAAAAAAAAAAAGAAGAAGTTGACAGGGGTGGTGGTGCACGCCTGCAATCCCAGCACTCTGGGAGTTATGGGCAAAAGGGTCTCTGAATTTGAGGCCAGCCTGGTCTACATAGTGAGTCCAGGACAGCCAAGGCTACACAGAGAAACCCTGTCTTGGGGGGGGGGGGGAAGAAGAGAGAGAGAAAGAGAGAGCGCTAGGTGTGGTGGTGCACACCTTTAACCCCAGCACCCGGGAAGCAGAGGCAGGCAGATCTCCATGAGTTCCAAGCTAGCATGGTCTACAGAGTGAGTTCCAGGACAACCAAAACTACATGGAAAAACCCTGTCTTGAAAACCCAAAAATAAATAAATAAATAAACAAACAAACAAATATAAAAGAAAGGAAGAAAGCAAGAAGTTAAGGTCATCTTCGTACAATAATTCAAAATCAGCCTGAGCTACATAAAATCTTGTTTTTGTCTGTCTGTCTGTCTGTCTCTCTCCCTCCCCCTCTCTGTGTCTGTGTGTATAAATTTAGAGTATATATAGTGTATATATACAGCATGTATAGTTACATAGTAAGATTTGCAGAAGTGTTGGTGTTGAGTACATTGAGCTCCTATGTATCCTGCACCCAAATTCCCCTAGTGCCAACCTCTCACTAACCTGGTACCATCCTCCAAAGTGAGGACTTTACACTGCCACAGCATCACTGAATTCAAAGCCTTCTCTCAAACACGGTGGGAGGTGAGGAAGCCTGAGGCATGCTAGGCAGGCGGTCTACGACTGAGCTGCATCCCCAGCCAGGAGCTCCATTTGCCCACGCTGCTCCTTGTTCTGTGCGAGGAGCTGCATTTGGCCTCCAAAGTGTCTGAGACAGTTACTCAGCCTACCTTTAATAACCATCTCAAATATATCTATACACATACATATAAAACAATATGTATACCATACACTGTATACACAGTATGTATAGTAAAGCTGTAAAAACATATATAAACAGTATTTTTCATTTCTGCAAAGTATCTCATGGTTTGGGTTTGTACTATGATATTTTCTCACAACTGCACTGAGGTGAGAGATCTGGGGTAAAATGCTAGATGGCAAACCTTTTAAATTTTTTTTTTTTTTCGCGACAGGGTTTCTCTGTGTATCCTTGACTGTCCTGGACTCACTTTGCAGACCAGGCTGACCTCAGACTCATAGCAATCCACCTGCCTCTGCCTCCTGAGTGCTGGGATTAAAGGCGTGCGCCACCACGCCCGGCTTACCTTTTAGATCTTTTATTGTGCATGTTTATGATATGTGTATATTTGTGTAACATATGTGTGTGTGTGTAGGCACGAGTGTGCCACAGCATCATGTGGCAGTCAGAGGGCCATCTCAAGCGCCAGTCTTCATCTTCCACCTTGCTTGACATGGGTCTCTTTGTTGTTTGCTGCTGTGTTCACTCTGCTGGCTGGCCTGCAAGCTTCAGGGGATGCCGCTGTCACTGCCCCCCATCTCTCTGTAGTGCTGTGGAATCTCAGACATGTGCTCTTACGCCAGCTCTGTGTAGCTGCCAGGTCTCCAGGTTAGCATAGCCAAGTGCATTTCCCAGTGCGCCATCCCCAGCTGGAACCGCTCTTTGCCACATGGTATCGGCAGCATCTGACTTCAGTCTGGCTTATTACTAGTGCTCGCAGAGTGAAGTGTGCCACGTAGCCGTTCCTGCTCTAGACTTGGTGTTCCCCTTTCTGTGTTCTGTTTGTTAGGGACCAGGTATCAAGTCTAGCTCACACTTCACAAGGGGGCGTTAGGCTCCACCTCCTAGAATAATTAATTTTGGTGTCATTTTCATCATAGGAACAGAAGCCCATCACTCTTTCTATGTTTTACAAAACTGATGGCTGAGAACATTCATCCACATGCCTGTCAGGTAAAAGGTAAATACAAAAAAAAGCATTATATTTACTATCTTAAAAATAGTTCTATAATATTTTTGCACGTATCATATGTGTGTATATGCATGTTTGCATGTATATGGACATGTCTGTGCATATGTGCACCCACATGCACACATGTAAAGCCGAGGTTAATATCAAGTATCTTTCTCCACCACTCTTCACTTTATTTATGAGGCAGGGTCTCTCACTGATTTGGCTAGTCTAGCTAGCCAGCTTGCTCTGAGGATCCTGTCTGCTCCTAGGATTACAGACAGGTTACTGTTCCCAACCTGGTTTTGGGGTGCTGGAGATTTGAACCCTGGTCCTCATGTTTGCACACAGAGTTTTTGTAATCACTTCTGAATGTTGTGTTCTTAGGTCATTTATTCAGCGAGCAACAGCGGACGCTCTACTCAATGAATTACATTGATAAGTGCTGGGAGATCTACACTGCCTACTGCAGACCAAGGGAAGCCCCGCCCTACGAGCTAACAATGAAGATGAGGTATTTCCTCTGGATGCTGAAAGTAAGCTTAATAACTCTGAGGATAGATACTGCCTTTGTGTTGACAGGCACTTTGATTTTAATTAAAATAAATTAGAGCTGGGCGTGGTGACACATGCCTTTAATCCCAGCACTCGGGAGGCAGAGGCAGGCGGATCACTGTGAGTTTGAGGCCAGCCTGGTCTACAAAGTGAGTCCAGGACAGCCAAGGCTACATGGAGAGACCCTGTCTCGAAAAACAAAACAAAACAAAATTAATACTACATCACTAAGGAGGTGAAGAGCTGGGGTGACCTTTCCTAGCCACCATATGCTCACCAGTCTTCTTCTACAGGAGACAGTCAGTGACAGCAAAAGACCAGGAATCAGGCATGCCTTGTCTCACAGAACACAGGGAATGGAAGCCTGAGCCATGTGACGTCTCCTGTGCGCACGTGGCTGTTGAGAGGAGGAGATAAATAGACTTAAAAAGTGTTTGTATTACATTGTATTTATTATTGACTCAGGGTGTGTGTCTGTGTGTGTGTCTGTCTGTCTGTGTGTGTGTGTCTGCGTGTGTGTCTGTGTGTCTGTGTGTGTGTCTGTGTCTGTGTGTGTGTCTGTATGTGTGTGTCTGTGTGTGTGTCTGTGTGTGTGTCTGTGTGTATGTGTGTGTGTGTCTGTGTGTCTGTCTGCGTGTGTGTCTGTGTGTGCGTGTCTGTGTGTGTGTCTGTGTGTGCGTGTCTGTGTGTGTATGTGTGTGTGTGTTGTCAAGATTGGTGGCAAGTGCATTATGCCCTCAGCCCTGAATATCATTAAGAACGTATCACTGGGCTGGAGAGATGGCTTGGCAGTGTAGGGCACTTCTTGCTTTTGCAGAGGATCTGAGTTTAGTTCTCAGAACCCACATGGCAACTCACAGTTGTCTGTAACTCCAGTTCCAAAGGAGTCTGCTCTTGAGCTCCTCCTTGGGCATCAGGCATGATTATGGTGCACATGCATACATGTAGGCAAAGCACGAATATACATAAGATAAAATAAACATAAAACATTTAAACATATTTTTAGCTGGTTAGGACTGAACTGTACCTTGGCTGTGGATTGCTTACCTAGGGCACACAAGCTCTGTGTTGAGTTTCCAGCACTGCAAAACAAATGGAAATTGTTGTTCAGCAAACAGTTGCTTTAAAATGTTATTAGCTTGGAAGCCAAGCATTGTTTAAATTCCTATAATCCCACCGGGTAGTGGTGGCGCACACCTTTAATCCCAGCACTTGGGAGGCAGAGGCAGGTGGATCGCTGTGAGTTCGAGGCCAGCCTAGTCTACAAAGTGAGTCCAGGACAGCCAAGGCTACACAGAGAAACCCTGTCTTGAAGAAGAAAGAAAGCAACAGCCATGATCAGGTGTTGTTTTATGTTCTGCACAGCCATAGGGGGTTACAGTCTTTCCCATTGTGTCTCCTTCAGTGATGGTGGGATTCAATGGCTCATGTGGCCTCAGCCTCATGCTTTGCTTCCCACAAACCTTTACTTGTGGCCTTAGCAGCCCGCAGTGGTCTCTCCTCAGTAGCTAACTAATATGTCCACTGTTTCACTAGAGACAGTACACTAATAACTTTTTATATCATTTCTCTTACATTAATTTTAACTTTTTTCAACTCATGTATATATGTGTGTGCCTGTGTGTGAGTATGTGCACATGGATGCAGGTGCCCTTGAGGGCCACAGGACATGGGATCCTCTGGAACTGGAGACACAAGTGGCTGTGAGCCACTTCCTATGGATGCCGGCCAGCGAGCCCCAGGGATCCACCCTGCTCCACTTGCCTAGTGCTGGGATCATACGTGTTTACTGCCATACCAGCTTTTTACACAGACAGTAGGATGGGACTCCCATCCTCACCCAGTGATTCTTATGTAAGGAAGGACATTCTGTGGGCCCAGTCTGGCCTCAAACTTGCAATCTTCCTGCCTCAACCTCCTCAGTGCTGGGATTACAACTCCAACATAATCAGCTTGGAGGTACTGACTTCCGGTACATTTTGTTAAGGTATTATGTCGCTGTCGTTGACGTTAGAATATACACCCATGCGTAATCACAGGCATCTGTGTTGGTGCTATCTCGGTACAGGATTTCAGGATGATAAACAAGGAGCTAACTGCAACCAAATTTATGACTGTGATAGCAGAGGATAACCCTTTCGTCTATGATGGGTCTGACAGCAACTTTGAACATGAGGTGTGTAAAATGTTACTACAAATGGTAGCGATCCAGTGTAAACTACATGTTTCTTATGTAGTACTTTATGTATAAAAAAGTGGGATACATATATATATATGTGTGTATATATATATATATATACACAGTTGTCTTTTCAAAAATCAGAAGTGCATATTAGAAAGGGGCTGGGGTGTGTGGCTCAGTTAGTAAAGTGCTTGCTGTAGAAACATGTGAAAAGGCCATGTGTGGCGGTGGCATGCTTATAACACAGTGCTGGGGAGGTGGAGGCAGCAGGGTCCCTGGGCCTTGCTGGAGAGCCAGCCTAGCCGAGCTGGTGAACTCTAAGCTAGTGAGAGACATCATCTCAGAAAGCAATGAAGGGAGACACCCATTGTCCACCTCCGGCCAGCCCACGCCTGCATGCGTCACTGCACACGTGTGTGGCACACAGACAGAAGGAATAATAAGTGAATAAGGAGCCTCCAGTCAGTGCCAGAATAAGTGAGACCGCCCTGTGTTTCTTCTCACTGCAGCTGGTTTTCCTGGAATTCTTTGAGGCTCTTTTATGTTTCTCGCTCTGCTGCACTTTTGACCGGATGACCACCAGATCCTACACAAAGGTCCCATATGGTGACATTACAGCAAACCGATACAGCAGCACCCACACAATACTAAACCAGGTGACAGACAATGTAATAGAGTTTATAAGGCAAGGGATGACTCAAGCAGCGGTCAGGAGACTCTCATCAAAGCTGTCGGGGCCTTTAATTGTACTTCCGGGAGATAATTTAGGCCTGGAGAAGATGTACGTTGTCTTTCCCTGTTGGGAGGGGTGTGTGGCTTTGTGGTTTTGAGTCAGGGGAACTGTATTTCCTAGTCGTGGCCACAGCACAGGGAAGGCCGGTATGCAAAACAGCTGGACAGATGAGAAGACCTGAGGCAAGCTACCATGAGATGCTCTGTCTAGTGCTGGGAGCTGAAAGCCCACCTGAGAGCAAACATACCATGAAAGAACTCACGGGTGTGCATGCAGCACTAAACGAGTTACTCACAGGGTGGACACCTTCAGTCACTGTGAGACCCTCACAGAGCCAGAACCATGATTTATAGGGAAAGGAGACTTTGGATCAAAATGAACCACACCAGATACTTAGTGGGGGTTTCATGTTGTGGACTTGGAGCCACAGGAGCCATTCTAGGGATCCCCTGAGCCTAATAGCTAGGAGAGTCTTATTAATTTATTTTCAGACAGGGTCTCACTCTGTAGGCCAGCTGGCTTTAACTCACAGAGCTCAGCCTGCTCAGCCTCCCCAGTGGCGGGGTTAAAGATGTGTGCCACGGCACCCAGCTTGGAAGAATCTTCGGAGCTTCTCACGTGAGTGTTCTCACTGTTGGTCCAAGAGACAGCTCTCACTACTGAGCCTGTACCTTGGATGCCTATGGGAAACAGGGGCTTCGTGTTCTTTTCAGGCCCTCACTGCCTACACCTCAACCAGCCCTGTCTCCTTCAGTTTTTCCAACACGTCAGAGAGCGGGCTGTGGGGTGCCAGCTGTGTCTAAAGTTCTTCTCCAGGCAAGCGAGCACCCATTGTGCATCTGTCTACAGTCTGCAGGTGGCAGCAGTCGGTTTCATTGTAGTTACAAAGTAACAAAGGAGCCAGGTGTGGTGGCGCAGGCCTTTAATCCCAGCACTGGGGGAGGCAGAGGCAGGTGGATAGCTGAGAGTTAAAGACCAGCCTGGTCTACAAAGTGAGTCCAGGACAGCCAGGCTACACAGAGAGACCCTGTCTTGGGGTGGGGGTAGGGGGGCAGGAAACCAACCCAAAAAAAAACACAGTAATGAAAGCAAATTAACCTTGTTTTAAAGACAGAAGTGTAGCTTATAATCCTGGAAGCTTTAGCACTAGAATCTAATTATGTCCTCCTTGCTGCAGGATGCCACTTGGTGCCTTTATCTAACTTAACCATTTCCCAAAGCCCATATCTAAACACTGTAGTCAAATTAACAACTTACAAATGAATCTTGCGGGACACCTAAACCACAGCAGATGTCATTCTCATCACTTGGCAACATGGCGGGTGTGAATACGCCAGATTGGGGATGCCCACCCACACCATCTGTCCACCTTCACACTCAGTTTTCAGTGCATCACTCCCTGTAGTTTCTGTGTTGTCTGTAGAGCTCAGGGGTTAGTTCCCTCCCCACTTCCTGGAAACTGGAAATTCACGTGTCCCAATGTCACCACTGTTTCTTCCTGCGATGAAACTGGCTCTCAGAGATGGTCACCTTAACACACAGGAAAGCACAGCCCTTCCCTTCCTTTCACTACATTAACGGGGGAGGGGGGGGGGGAGGGACGACAAGGTGGAGTGATTTTTCTCCAGAAGTCAACTGACTTCTCCAACCCTTGCACCTGTCAGCTGAGTGCCCATGCGCATGTGAAAAACAGCAGGAAGCCAGAGGGAAGTAGGGTAGCAATCACAAAGGCTTTGAAGGGTATACTCCTTGTGCTGGAGTGGAGAAGCCATATCGAAAGGGAGGAAGGCTACTAGATCAGAAATGCCCGCAGAGGCCCATGTATTAAAAAGGCTCAGTCACCAGTCTGGAAACAAAACCCATCTACCTGGAATGCAACACTCTGGAAAAACAACCTTTCAAAACTGAAGGGGCTAGAGAGATGGCTCCGCAGCCGCCGAGAGCACTCACTGTTCTTTTAGAGGGCCTGAGGCAGGCGGGTCTCCATGAATTTGAGGCCAGCTTGCTCCAGTCCAGCAGAGGCTACATAGTGAGACTTTGTCTCAAAAAGAAAATAAAAGAAAGAAGAAAGAAAGAAACCACTAGCAAATTGTGTGGAAGATGAGACTCTGGTATCTGGAGTTACCACATTATTGGATTCAAATTTTGTTTTAAACAACAACAAAAATAATGGGCAACCAGGCACAGTGATGCACGCCTGTAATCCCAGCGCTGGGGAGGCAGAGGCAGGCAGATCTCTGTGAGTTTGAGGCCAGGCTGGTCTATAAAGCAAGTCTGGGACAGCCCGGCCTACACAGAGAAACCTTGTCTCAAAAAATCAAACCAAACCAAACCAAAGCAAAACATAAATCATAGGGCATAAAAAGAAAAGTATGTCACATTGAAAGGATGTTTTTTAAAGAGATGAGGTGGCAAACTCAAGACATGGGATTTAAAATGGTTATTTTAAGAATACCTTAGAGTGTTAAAGGAAGGTACAGAGAAGGAAGTTGGGGCAACAAGGTGGTTCAGTGGCTGCGGGTGTTTGCCACTACATCTCACAGCCTGAGTCTGAACCTACATGCTGGGACGGGAGAACCAACTCCCACAAGTTGTCCTCTGACCTGTGTCCCTGCTCACCAAAGTAAACAAACAAAATAAAAAAGAGAATAGTGACATATTTACAAAGTGGAAATATCAATAAAGATGTAGAAATACTTTTATAAAAAGAAATTCTAGAGATAAAAACATATAAGAACTTATATGGGGAAACTCACAAGTAGAATTTAGAGGCAGATCTAAGTGAGTTGAAAACAGATGTTGGAAACAGACAACTGAAATTATTGAGTCTGAGGAAGAGAGATAAGGAAGAGTAAAAAGTGAACAGACATCATCAAATGGACAAATATGCATACTCTTTTTTTTTTTTTTTTTTTTTTTTTTTTTGGTTTTTCGAGACAGGGTCTCTCTGTGTAGCCTTGGCCATCCTGGACTCACTTTGTAGACCAGGCTGGCCTCGAACTCACAGCGATCCGCCTGCCTCTGCCTCCCGAGTGCTGGGATTAAAGGTGTGCGCCACCACGCCCAGCTATGTGCATACTCTTAAAAGAGTAACAGGGACAGAGATGATTTGAAAAGCTTGTGACTGAAGACATCCCATATTTAATGAAAACGTTAAATATGAGTATCAGCGAGCTCCAAGCAGGATGACCCTAAGAGAATCATCCTGATTCATCGTAGTCACACTACTGAAAGACAAAGCCTCCATAATATCAAGAGCTGACCTGTCACATTCACAGGAACTGTAGTAGGATTAGTAAATTATTTATTTGTTTATTTATTATTGTATATGAGCACTTTATGTGCAGAAGAAGGCATCAGATCATATTATAGATGGTTGTGAGCCACCATGTGATTGCTAGGAATTGAACTCAGAACCTCTGGAGGAGCAGGCGGTGCTCTAAACCACTAAGCCATCTCTCCAGCCCAGGATTAGTAAATTTAATTCCAGAAACGTTGGAATCCAGAAGATGATGGGAAATAATCTCTGTTCAAAAATACTGTAAGAAGTAACTCTTAAGCAAAAATTCCACATTCAAACCAGCAAGATGGCTGTACTGGTAAAGGCTCTTGCTACCAAGCTCACAGCCTGAGTTCAATCCCTGGAACCCACATGGCGGGTGATAAAGTAGTCAGCTATGTAAAGGGAGCAAATCCTATTGGCTATTCATGTCATGGTGGAACTTTAAAGTGCATGCAGAAACTGATAGAAAAACAAAACAAAACAAACAGGCAACCCTGAGCTGGGGATGTTGCCAGAGGGCACACTGCTTGCTCAGCATGCCTGAAGCCCCGGGCTCCCTCCCCAGCACTCTATATGTGAGGCATGGCAGTGCATGACTGTAATCCCAGCACTGAGGAGGCAGAGGCAGGAGGACCAGGAGTTCAGGCTCCTTCTCTGCCATGTGCTACATGAGATTCTGCATCGAGGGGAAGTGAATGCCTAATATATGATCACATCTACATAAAATTATAAAGTGCAAAGTGCTGTGGTAGAAAGCAGATCGGTTGCCGGGCGTGGTGGCGCACGCCTTTAATCCCAGCACTCCGGAGGCAGAGGCAGGCGGATCGCTGTGAGTTCTAGGCCAGCCTGGTCTACAAAGTGAGTCCAGGATGGCCAAGGCTACACAGAGAAACCCTGTCTCGAAAAACCAAAAAAAAAAAAAAAAGAAAGCAGATCGGTTGCTGCCTGGGAATGGGGAGGGGCAGACTGCTGAGTGAGGTCACGGGAGCTGGCTGTGACGAGCGTGTTCACTGTCCTGTCTGAGGTGACAGTTCCTGGGTGTGGATACACGCTCATACCCAGCTTGCCGTACACTAGTGACAGCTCATTAAAAGGCTGCATGTGCATGCGTGCACTCGTGTACACGTACTCATGGGAACCCTGAGCTCACATGCCTCTCCTCCCTCAGAGCGTCCACAGGAGCCCAAGTGCAATCACAAGCCGTGACTCTGATGTTCACTTCAGCAGCAACAAATCATCGTCAGACAAACTAGGAGTCTTGCCTGAGGGGAAAATCAGGCAGTCAGAGGTCAGTGTCTTACAGCTCCCCATGTCCTGAGCACGCGGTTATAGCACCAGCCGCCACCCAGCAGCTGTTATGTGAGCAACACTTTCCTGTTTCTCGAGGCCAGCCCTACACAGTAATTCTCTCTCCCGCTGACTGGTAGGTTGGTACTGAGTAGAAAGCGGAGCCAGAGAATAACAGCAGCCCTCATTATCAGGGCTCTGCCAGGTGCCCAACACTTTCCAGGGGTTGACTCAAAGCTCCAGATGAACTGCAGGTCTCATCACCTCTAGGAGCAAAAAGGTTACATCCTCTATCACCCCTCTCTCCCTCTGTCTCTTACCTCTCTTCTCTCTTCTTCTGTCTCTGTCTCTTTCTGGGGTACCCCTCCCCCCTTTCCTTCTCTCCCCCATGCTCATTTAATAAACTTCTCAATCAAAAAAACAAAACAACAACAACAAACCCCAAAGTTACATTTTGGCCTGTGTTCACATATCCAGCAAGTGGTGGGGCTAAGGGCTTGTGCCTGGGCAGTTTGATTCTAGAGTCTGTACTTGACTTTGTGAGCTAGGCCCCTTCAGACTCCAAGGGTATATAAAGGGTGTGGCTAATTCAGAGATGGGGCAGGAAGCCAGGGAGTAGAGCTTCTTTTAGCAGCCTCTGACTTCCCTGTGGACAAACCAGTTGGGAAACTCTCGGAAGCATCATGGTCAGCATTTTAATTTTATATTTAATAAATAAGAGAATGATAAGAAGATAACAAGGTACCAGATGCTGATATTATGTTATAGAGGAGTTTATTAAATGAGGATGGGAGGAGGAGAGGGGGGACGGGTACAGGAAAGAGAGAGGGAAAATAGAGATAGAGCGAGCAGAGGATAATAGCCACCAGGAGGGTCTGTCCTTTTATATGGCCCGGGCAGGGTCCCGCCCCCGTGGCAAGTAGGTCATGACATCACAGGTAGGCAGACTGAAGCAGAATTCTAAAAAAAGAGATGTCAGTGAGTGAGACTGAGGGTTGGGAGCAGGGCTCAGGATGGGGCGCTTTGGAGTGAAAGAGTAAGCAAAGGTGAGTCCGGGAGGTTTGGCTTGAGTGACTAGAAGAAGAAGGAGTTGCAATTTAGTACAGTGTTGGAGGTCAGAATCTTCAGGGCCTCACCACAGCCTGGGATATAGTATTGAGTTGGAGGCCAGCCTTGGCTACCATGGAGAGAGCAAAGAAATGAAATCAAGACGCTACAGGGCATGTGGTGCATATTTGTAAGCCTAGCACTCTGCAAACCACAGCAAGAGAGCTGCAAGTCTAGGCTTAGGGGACATGATCCCTATACACAACAAAAGTGGAAGAGGAAAAGCCCCCTGCATAGTTATAACACAGAAGACTGGTGTTAGTTTATTTATTTTTTTAGATGAATATGCTAATTACTCTGATTTATTTTTTAATGTATTATATATTATATATTTCTTTGTTTTAATTGAAAAATAAAATCATTCATATTACATCTCAATTGCTATCCCATCCCGTGCCTCCTCCCATTTCTCCCTCCCTCCCGCTTTTACCCCATTCCCCTTCCCTATGACTGATGGGGACCTCCTCCCCTTGAATATGATGCTAGGGTACCAAGAAGAATCTTGGTAGTCTGCTATCCTTCCTCCAAGTGCCATCGGGCCTCCTCATCAAGGGGACATGGCCAAATATGGGGCACCAGAGTTCGTGTGAAAGTCAGTCCCCAATTGGTGTTAGTTTATAATGCAGCTGAATAACATTTTCTTTGTGTGTGTGTGTTTTTTTTTTAAAGACCAAGCTCAAAAATTCCATGAGTGAGGACAAAGTCTCCAAAATGAATCTCAAGCCTCAAGGAAGAGGACTGGTGTTCATGTCTCTACATGGTGAGGGCTCCACCCAGAGAACCTGCCCCTTCACAACCCCTTGCTCCTAAGTTACACACACCCGGAACTTCACAGCATCCTTTGGCTTCTGGGGGGCAGGAAGCCACACTCAGGGTTGAACCGTGAGCTTCACATGACCTGGACTAGGACTCTTACCTCCAAGCTACAGGCCCAGCCCTGCAGTTCTGGTCCAGCTGTTTTCCCACCTCCTTGGGCCTGAGAAGCTCCCTCTCAGCTGCACTGCAGGCCGTACCCACGGCAGTCAGCTTTTCTCTCTAGCCAGTCTCATCCTATTCCCTCTCTGAGACTGAGTCTAACTGTGCAGCCCAGGCTGGACTGGAACTCACTCTATAGACCAAGCTGGCCTCAGACTCACAGAGATCCACCTGCTTCTGCCTCCTGAGTGGATTAAGGGTGTGCACCATTATGCATCCCTGCTCCCTTTTGTTTGTTTGTTTGTTTGCCTTCCTGCTTGAGCTGTCTCTGTCTCTGTCTCTGTCTGTCTGTCTGCCTCTCTCTCTCTCTCTCTCTCTCTCTCTCTCTCTCCTCTCTCTCTCTCTCTCTCTCTCTCTCTCTCTCTCTCTCTCTCTCTCTCTCTCTCTCTCCTTTCTTGAGTTTCATGTATCCCAGGCCAGCCTTTAACTTGATAGGTAGCTAAGATGACCATGAACTCCTGACCCTCCCTGCCTCCATCTCTCAAGTGCTAGAAGAATAGGCATACGCCATTTGCCTGCTTTATGTGGCAAAGGGGATCCACCCAGGCAAGCACTCTCCTGACTGCGCCACACCCCAGGGCCCTCTCTTTCATTTCGATCTTCAAGTTAAAACAACAAATACTTCTATTTGGTACCTCAGAGTGCTACAGATATCACCATCCTCTTTTTTCCAGGGAAAAAAGGATTCTCTCTCCTCACCTACCTGTCTTCCTGAGCTTCCAGCCTCCTCCTCCTCTCCTCTTCCTCCTCCTCCTCCCCTGCCTCCTCCACTAGGTTCTGCGCTACTGTGTTAGCCCAGTACTGGGGCTTTTCTTCCACTGTGTTACTGACCCACTTTCCCAGCAGTGTGCACCGATGTGTCCCCTACTACATGCCACAGGTGTGCTGTTTTGTCCAGTAAATGTTCCCCTCGAAAGCCCACAGCTGTCTCTGCATTTACTGACAAAAGCCTGCAGTGTCTCCTCCCTGCTCTCCCTTAGCTCATGTTGCCCAGCTGCTGCTGGTCCTAGTGGGTGGCTGCTGTGTTTGCCTCCATCAGTCCTGTCCTCTCAGTGTTCAGGAGGGAGCAGCCTCCGGGAATGTGCCCCCTCCCCCAGGCTTCACACCCTCCCTGTTTCCTTGGCCTTTAGGGTGATTCAAAGAGGTCAGCAAATGTTCCTCCTGCGGTGGCCATCTTCCTCTCCCCGTACAGTAGTGAAAACCTTCCCCAGATCGAGACCTGCAGTCCCCATAACAGAGAGAGCTATAAAGAGATACCCAACTCATGGCTTTTTTTTTTTTTCTCTTTTGGTTTTTCGAGACAGGGTTTCTCTGTGTAGCCTTGGCTGTCCTGGACTCACTTCGTAGACCAGGCTGGCCTTGAACTGGCAGAGATCCGTCTGCCTCTGCCTCCCCAGTGCTGGGATTACAGGCGTGGACCACTATGCCAGGCTTGATGAAGACATTCTTATTAAAGGGTCAGGGGAGCTGCAGAGATGGCTCTTTGGTTAAAAGCACACATTTCAAGGTTGGAGACATGGCTCAGTGGGGAAGAGCACCTGTTGCTCTTACAAAGGATCCAGGTTTGAATCCCAGAATCCACTAGCTCACAATCATCTGTAACTCCAGTTCCAAGGAACCCAGTGCCCTCTTCTGACCTCTGCAGACAACAAACACTCATGTAGCATAACATACGTATATCCAGACAAATCACTCACACGTAAAATCAAATGAACCAATATAATAAAAAATTAAATCTTTATAAAATGTAAAGAACACGTGTTTCTCTGCCATTGGACTAGAGCTGAATTCCGATTACAGCTGCCTGTAGCCCTACCTCCAGTGGCTTTAGCTCTCTTCTGTACTCATGGCACCTGCACTCACGCCTCTCCCTTGTATATACACAGTTTTAAAAACAAAAGGTTGGCATAGCGGTGCATAGCATTAATCCCCCAGCACTTGGGTGCCAGGTTCAGGTGGATCCCTGTGAGTTCGAGGCCAGCTAGAGCTACACAGTGAGACCCTGTCTCAAACAAAACAAAATAATAACAACAAAACATTTGTGCTTTTCAAGAAAAAGAGTCTTGTGGGAGATGGCTGAAGGGCAGGGCTAACAATCAGCCCGGGCCACTGTGCACTTGCTCCTCTCCCAGCTGCATTTTGCAGTTTCCTCACATGCTGTAGAGCCCCAGCGTCACCGCAGCTCACAGAAGACAGCACACACACCGTGCTGACATTTACTCTAATCGCTCCATTGCAGATAAATATGAAAAATCCAAAGATGAACAGAAAGAGAAACTCAACGTATGGGTGAACAACCTCTACGTCTTCTTTGTGAATGTGCTCTTCAGCGCCTACAAACACGAGGAGATGCTCAAGGAGAAAATGAAGGAAATCCGGCTCCAGGAAGCAGTGCTGGCTCAGCAGAGGCAGCTAGAGGATGAAGAACTAGAAGCCAGGTAGGGCAAGGTCTCCACCTTCTCCATGCTGTGTGCTCAGCTTTCTTTCCTGTCTGCAGGAGCTACCCAAAGCAGAAGGGCCACAGGCTACAGTGAAGGACACGATGATGTCCTAAGACCACAGGCTACAGTGAAGGACACGGTGATGTCCTAGGACCACAGGCTACAGTGAAGGACACGGTGATGGACCACAGGCTACAGTGAAGGACACGGTGATGTCCTAGGACCACAGGCTACAGTGAAGGACACGGTGATGTCCTAGGGCCACAGGCTACAGTGAAGGACACGGTGATGTCCTAGGACCACAGGCTACAGTGAAGGACACGATGATGTCCTAGGACCACAGGCTACAGTGAAGGACACGGTGATGTCCTAAGACCACAGGCTACAGTGAAGGACACGGTGATGTCCTAGGGCCACAGGCTACAGTGAAGACACGGACACGGTGATGTCCTAGGACCACAGGCTACAGTGAAGGACACGGTGATGTCCTAGGACCACAGGCTACAGTGAAGGACACGGTGATGTCCTAGGACCACAGGCTACAGTGAAGGACACGGTGATGTCCTAGGACCACAGGCTACAGTGAAGGACACGGTGATGTCCTAAGACCACAGGCTACAGTGAAGGACACGGTGATGTCCTAGGACCACAGGCTACAGTGAAGGACACGGTGATGTCCTAAGACCACAGGCTACAGTGAAGGACACGGTGATGTCCTAGGACCACAGGCTACAGTGAAGGACACAGTGATGTCCTAGGACCACAGGCTACAGTGAAGGACACGGTGATGTCCTAGGGCCACAGGCTACAGTGAAGGACACGGTGATGTCCTAGGACCACAGGCTACAGTGAAGGACACGATGATGTCCTAGGACCACAGGCTACAGTGAAGGACACGGTGATGTCCTAAGACCACAGGCTACAGTGAAGGACACGGTGATGTCCTAGGGCCACAGGCTACAGTGAAGGACACGGTGATGTCCTAGGACCACAGGCTACAGTGAAGACACGGACACGGTGATGTCCTAGGACCACAGGCTACAGTGAAGGACACGGTGATGTCCTAGGACCACAGGCTACAGTGAAGGACACGGTGATGTCCTAGGACCACAGGCTACAGTGAAGGACACGGTGATGTCTTAGGACCACAGGCTACAGTGAAGGACACGATGATGTCCTAGGACCACAGGCTACAGTGAAGGACACGGTGATGTCCTAGGACCACAGGCTACAGTGAAGGACACGGTGATGTCCTAGGACCACAGGCTACAGTGAAGGACACGGTGATGTCCTAAGACCACAGGCTACAGTGAAGGACACGGTGATGTCCTAGGACCACAGGCTACAGTGAAGGACACGGTGATGTCCTAGGACCACAGGCTACAGTGAAGGACACGGTGATATCCTAGGACCACAGGCTACAGTGAAGGACACGATGATGTCCTAGGACCACAGGCTACAGTGAAGGACACGGTGATGTCCTAGGGCCACAGGCTACAGTGAAGGACACGGTGATGTCCTAGGACCAACAGGCTACAGTGAAGGACACGGTGATGTCCTAGGGCCACAGGCTACAGTGAAGGACACGGTGATGTCCTAGGACCACAGGCTACAGTGAAGGACACGGTGATGTCCTAGGACCACAGGCTACAGTGAAGGACACGGTGATGTCCTAGGACCACAGGCTACAGTGAAGGACACGGTGATGTCCTAGGGCCACAGGCTACAGTGAAGGACACGGTGATGTCCTAGGACCACAGGCTACAGTGAAGGACACGGTGATGTCCTAGGACCACAGGCTACAGTGAAGGACACGATGATGTCCTAGGGCCACAGGCTACAGTGAAGGACACGGTGATGTCCTAGGACCACAGGCTACAGTGAAGGACACGGTGATGTCCTAGGACCACAGGCTACAGTGAAGGACACGGTGATGTCCTAGGACCACAGGCTACAGTGAAGGACACGGTGATGTCCTAGGACCACAGGCTACAGTGAAGGACACGGTGATGTCCTAGGACCACAGGCTACAGTGAAGGACACGATGATGTCCTAGGACCACAGGCTACAGTGAAGGACACGGTGATGTCCTAGGACCACAGGCTACAGTGAAGGACACGGTGATGTCCTAGGACCACAGGCTACAGGGAGGACACGGTGATGTCTAGGACCACAGGCTTACAGTGAAGGACACGGTGATGTCCTAGGACCACAGGCTTACAGTGGAAGGACACGGTGATGTCCTAGGACCACAGGCTACAGTGAAGGACAAACGTGATGTCCTAGGACCACAGGCTACAGTGAAGGACACGGTGATGTCCTAGGACCACAGGCTACAGTGAAGACACGGTGATGTCCTAGGACCCAGGCTACAGTGAAGGACAACGGTGATGTCCTAGGGCCCACAGGCTACAGTGAAGGACACGGTGATGTCCTAGGACCACATGGCTACAGTGAAGGACACGGTGATGTCCTAGGACCACAGGCTACAGTGAAGGACACGGTGATGTCCTAGGACCACAGGCTACAGTGAAGGACACGATGATGTCCTAGGACCACAGGCTACAGTGAAGACACGGTGATGTCCTAGGACCACAGGCTACAGTGAAGGACACGGTGATGTCCTAGGACCACAGGCTACAGTGAAGGACACGGTGATGTCCTAGGACCACAGGCTACAGTGAAGGACACACTGTCCTAGTCTCTGAAGGCACAAAGAGAAAGTGGCTGGAGATGGAGCTCAGTGGTAGATGCTTGTATACCATGTGTGAAACTTGGGCTTGGGCCCTAACATGGGAAAAAGGTTCAACACACAGAGAGATGTACACATAGACACAGACACAGGAGTGCATGCAGATAGAACACTCGTATACATAAAAAATAGCCTCTAATTATTTCAGTGGTTATATTTAATCCACTACCATATCAATAAAAGACACAAACACCTGATAGGTGTTTTTGTTGTTGTTTTTGGTTTTTCAAGAGAGGGTTTCTCTGTGTAGCCCTGGCTAGCTGGCCTCAAACATCTGATACATTTTTTTTTTATCTGATACATTTTTAATAAGCCATTTCACCTGAGGCTGGGCAGATGTTAACCTCCTAATCTATCTCGTTATCTCCCAGTCCCACATCCCATGCTATTTGCTCTAATCATTTCTATCTGGGCTATTTCCCGCCCAAAATCATATAAATCCATGGCTCTCCAGCCATTCTGGGCCTCAGAGGAGGCTCCTTTGGGTCACGGGGCCATGTGTGCCTCTCCATAACCCACCCATGGTGGTCTCACTTCCTTTCCTCCTCTTCCTCTCTCTCTCTCTCTCCCTCCCCCCCCTCTCTCCCTCTCTCTCCCTCTCTCCCTGTCTGTCTCTCCTGACTCCAACCCCATGAATTTTAGCTCCACCTACCTCACTTCTGCCCTTCCCAGGTGTGTAGTAGGTCTTCCATTTAGTCAATCAGGGATAATTTTGGAGGCAAGGTTACACACATTACTTGGAGTATGTGGTAGTCTGCTTGTAGAAGACAGTAAGCAGACCTCAGGGAGCAAAATAATTAACAATTAATACAAAGCACCAGACCATGTGGTAACAATTTTTGCCTGTTTTTTTTTTTTTTTTTTTTTGACACAGGGGTTTCTCTGTGTAGCCTTGGCTGTCCTGGACTTACTCTGTAGACCAGGCTGGCCTCAAACTCACAGAGATCCACCTGCCTCTGCCTCCCAAGTGCTGGGATTAAAGGTGTGCGCCACCACACACTTTTTTTTGAAAAATAAAAATAAGTATTTAAAACTGGTTTCGGATTTCTACGGGGGAAAACAGCTAATTTCTCACTGTGCTCCCCAGGCTGAGCATCCTCCGGGAAGAAGAGGCCAAGAGACAAGACTTTGATGTTGACATCACTGTGCTCAAGGAGCCGCTGGAGGCTCCATCCTCACTGCTGCTCACACCCAGCCCTCCTAAAGAGGATGTGGTCTCCACCCAGAGTAGCAAGGCCAGCCCTGGCAAGAAGAAGAAGAAGTGAAGGTACTGGGTGTCATGGTTGAGCTGCAAGGACAAGCAGACATGAAAGCTGTGACCAATGTCCCATACAATAAAGTGTTTGCAGTTAGCTTCTGACCTGAGTCTCTGAGATGTTCTATCTTGGCCCACGTAGTAAGTTTCTTGTATGGCTGCATTTGCAAAAACCACACTGAATGAGCATGCAGACATGCACATGTTAGTAAATGTGTATTAATATATTTTTTGTAAACCAAATTAAGCTGGGCATAGTGGCACATCCCAGCACTCAAGAGACACAGGCAAGAGACTACTGCAAATTCAAGGCCAGCCAGACCGACATAGTGAGACCCTGTCTCAAAAAACAAAAATAGGGGTTAGAGAGATAGCTTCGTGCTTAAGAGCATCTGCTGCTTTGACAGAGGATCTAAGTTTGGTTCTCAGCATTCACACTGGGGCAGCTTAGAATAGACTGTAACTATAGCTCCAAAAGATTTGGCACCATCTTCTGGACTTTGTGGATACTAGTAACATGTACACACACAAGATAATCGCTAAATAAAAATCTAGGTGGAGAGTGATAGAGGAAGACATCCAAGAGCTACTTGGATATCCACGTGAGCATGCATAGGTATGCACGCCCATACACATGTAGAAACATGCAAACACGCCTCACTCATGTGCACAGGCACACACACACACACACACACACACACACACACACACAAATAGAGAAGAATATAGAAAGACAGTGTTGACCTCTGGTCTTCACACTCATACACACATGCATGCCTGCACACCTGCACACACATCTACATAAACACATACACATGAGCATAACACACACACAGAGTAAGTATTACACATTTGAATCTACATATTAGCCTTGCAAAACTGGCAGTTATCATATTGACCAGAGAAACAAAAAACCTGAAATTAGCAAAATAAGGAAACAACTAAAAGTTTGCGTTAATACAGACTCTGGAGCCAGAATGCAACAAAGAATAAATGCTGACTGCAACAAACACATGCGATCCCGCTGACAACCATCATCTAATTGAGACTTTTTAAAGAACAAACACAGAGAAAAGTCCACTGTGGCGGGGGTGGGATGGTGGGGTTCTAAACACCAGGTTTTTTTTTTTCCGAGACAGGATTTCTCTGTGTAGTCTTGGCTGTCCTGAACTCTCTCTGTAGACCAGGCTGGCCTTGAACTCACAGCGATGTTCCTGCCTTTGCCTCACGAGTGCTGGGATTAAAGGCGTGCACCACCACCGCCTGCCTAAGACCGCAGTCTTATGGTATGCACAGGCAGAAAAAATCATAAGGGAAACCATGAGTTATTTAGAACCAAGAAACAAGGAAAACAATACAAATTGGTGAAGCTGTTTCCTCAAGCAATAGGTCTATGGAGGTTATGACAGAACAGAAGGCAGAGGACTGGACTGCTTTGGGGACTGGGGAAATAAGTGTGCTTTTCCGACCACTTAGCTAATTTTCTCACAGGCCCTGGGCTGTCACCTCATCTGTGAAGGGACACAGGGTGTTGTGGCTCTTGGGGGGCTCAGGACAAAGAGGAACAATGTCTGGTTAGACCACCCCAGAATGATTTCATTGGCTTCAGACATGATCTGCATAATGGAAATACTCAAAGTGAGTCAAATCTAGCAAATCTCAGTGCTTTGGTGTCCTATGGACAGGTAGGCCCCAACACTGAGCATCCCAAGCTGTCAGAATACTGTTAGTTTTTGGTTTTGTTTTTCAAGACAAGGTTTCTCTGTGAAGTCATGGCTGTCCTAGAATCTCTTTGTAGACCAGGCTGGCCTCAAACTCGAACTCACAGCGATCCGCCTGCCTCTGTCTCCCAGGTGCTAGGATTAAAGGCGTGTACCACCATGCCTGGCCGAGTTTTTAAGACTTTTATTTTTAAGTTGTGTGTGTGTGTGCATGCGTGTATATGTGAGTACACATACCCAAGGAGACCAAAAGAGGGCGTCAGGGCCCCTAGAGCAGGGCTCTCAACCTATGGGTTGTGACTCCTTTGTGGGTAGACTGACCCTTTCACAGGGGCCATATATCAGATATTTACATTATGATCCATAACAGCAGCAAAGTTATAGTTATGAAATAGCAACAACAATAATTTTAGCTGGCAGCCAGGCATGGTAGCACACACCTTTAATCTCAGCACTCAGGAGGCAGAAGCTGGCAGATCTCTGTGTTTTCAAGGCCAGCCTGGTCTACAAAGCACGTCCAGGACAGTCAAGGCTACACAGAGAAACCTGTCTCAAAAAAACAAAAATAATTTTACGGTTGGAGGTCACCACAACATGAGGAACTAGATGATGATGATGATGATGATGATGATGATGATGATGATGATGATGTAAGGATCGCAGCATCAGGAAGCTTGAGAGCCACTGGCCTAGAGCTTAGCTTGAGTTCTAGGACGTTGTTAGCAGCTGAGCACTGAACCTATGTCCTCTGCAAGAGCTGCAAGTGCTGAGCCTCTCTCTGGACTCTGACTGTGAGTTTTGCCCCACCAGCCAGTATAGTCAAACAACCAGCAACAAGAGAAGACTCAATAGGAAACCAGAATTTAAAAAAAAAAAAAAAACTTTAACAATTTATTGTCTTATTTCCCAGTAAAATATCTACATAATGTCAGAAGAATGGAATGATATTCAGCTGATTACCTTCAATTAATTCCACATAAATATTTAACACCTAAAAACCTCAGGGGATCATCAGTCAAGTAGAAATGTGATTTTTTTCAGAGCAGGTATTGCTTTACTATTGTCGCTGATCCAGTCACTATCATGACCAGTAAGTTGTGATGGTAAACCGAAGGTTTGTTGAGGTTTGGAGAGATGTTTTGGTGAGTCATTAGAGTCAATCCAAGAAGAAGATGTTATTGAACTGTGTGGCGCAGAGTTTTTTCACCTCTTCTGCAGAGAGAAGAGAAAACAGTGTCAGGGGACACAGCTCCTTGCCTTAAAGACTGGATGGTATGAGCAGGACCTTCAGTTCTCTGGGGATAAAGACAGGAAATAGGTAAACGTCTGTGTAAGCAACATCAACGACCAACCAACAGAGAAGCAGTTGGGGAAACTCCTGAGACTTTGATGTTTCCCAACACATTAGAAATAGCACTTGCTAGCCAGGCGTGGTGGCGCACGCCTTTAATCCCAGCACTCGGGAGGCAGAGGCAGGTGGATTGCTATCAGTTCAAGGCCAGCCTGGTCTACAAAGTGAGTCCAGGAGAGCCAAGGCTACACAGAGAAACCTTGTCTTGAAAAAACAACAACAAAAAATAACAAAAACAAAAATAAAAAAGAAAGAAATAGCACTTGTTTGGGTCTGAAAGAACCGGTTTGAGGAGTGCCTGAGATACTTGTGGGTCGGAGCGTTGCAAGTGTGGCACTCTTGAGAAGCTCTTGAGAAGCTGGTGGGATGCACAAAAACTCTGGCTATAGTCTTGAGATATAAATCAAGTGTTTCACAAAGATTTCACTAAATTCACACTTTAATTTCTGTGGTACTAAGTATGGAGTCCAGGGCCTTGAGGATGCTGGGAAATGCTGTGCCACTGAGCCACACACCCCCTCCTCCCATGCGGAGACTTGATTGTAGGTTCAAGGTTGGGCTGGTCTACAAAGCAAGTTTCAGGCCGGCCAGCCAATCTTGTCTCAAAAACAAACAAACAAACAAAAAAAAAAAACCCCAAAATCCCAAAAACAGACAGACAAAAGGAAAGATCTAAGACCCTCTATTACCT
The DNA here is from genome assembly GCF_903995435.1 of Acomys russatus. NCBI lineage: Eukaryota > Metazoa > Chordata > Mammalia > Rodentia > Muridae > Acomys > Acomys russatus. Next base: position 32,970,293 of record NC_067155.1, on the reverse strand, counting down.
TTATGATGCTCCTTCTCTGTCATGTCCTCTGCTGTTAGCTCCACTCTACAGTGAGCAGCAGAGAGGCCCAACCCGTGAGGATAGTGACACCCTTTCTCCAGGACAACGTTCACTAGGAACCACAAAGCGGCTGCTGCATTACACTGTCCAGACCAACCCCACTTTGATGGGAAGGCACAAAGAAACTGTCTGCATTCTTCTGCTTGTGTACAGAGGGTGACAGCTAGAAGTACCATGTGACTCTGACAGTCTGAATAGAGACCCTGTTCTTATCACAGGATATATGAAAGGGCACTTGTACACAGTGTGTACAGCTATGGATTGTTTGTTGATTTATTTTTCTTTTTGTAGAGCTTTAGGAAACAATTTTCTTTTAGGCACTATTAAGTTTCTCACTCGGGAGGCAGAGGCAGGCGGATCTCTGTGAGTTCAAGGCCAACCTGGTCTGCAAAGTGAGTCCAGGACAGCTGAGACTACACAGAGAGACCCTGTCTCGAAAAAAGAAAAACAAACTTTCCCACACTACAGGAGAAATAAACGCACAGAGGATACAATTTGGTTCTTCGCACCCACAGGGCAGCCTACAACTGTCTTTAACTGCACTTCCTTCTTCTGCCTTCCTCAGGGACCAGGCACACACATATATGCAGGTAAAACACCCATACACATAAAATAAAAAAATCTAAAAGCGCCAAATACATAAAGTGGAAACATCTGCTTAGATCTTAGCAGTCATGTTCTGGTTTTTTGTTTGTTTTCTTTCTTCTTTTTGCAGTACTACAGACTGACTTCAGGTCCCCAAACATGCTAGGCAGGCGCTCTAGCAATGGGCTACATCCCTAACCCATTCCCTGACCCCCTACCTTTTTTTTTTTTTTTTAAGATTTATTTATTTATTATTATGTATACAGTGCTCTGCCTGCATGTACACCTGCAGGCTAGAAGAGGCATCAGATCTCATTATACATGGATGTGAACCACCATGTGGATGCTGGGAATTGAACTCAGGGCCTCTGGAAGAGCAGTCGGTGCTCTTAACCTCTGAGCCATCTCTCCAGCTCCTTTTCCTCACTTTTTTATTTTGAGATAGAGACTCCATAAATTGCCCCTGCAGACTCTGAGTTTCTAATCCTCCTGCATGAGGCTCTTGGAAAGCTGGGATCACAGGCCAGGGGTTTGCTTGGTGTTGCCTGCAGGGGTGGTTGTGAGCTGCCCCATGTGGGTTCCAGACATGACCTGAGTGCTCTGCAAGAGCGGCAGAAGCTCTTCCTCTGGAGCAGCTTCTTAGCCCTATTTATTTACTTTTTAATACTGATTTTTATTTTATGTGAATGTGTTTTGCTAGCATGCATGTACATGCACCACATGTGTGCCTGGTGCCTTAGAGGACAGAAGAGCGTATCAGATCCCATGGAAGTGGAGTTACGGATGAGTGTAAGCCATTGTGTGGGTGCTGGGACCAACCTGGGTCTTAACCCCTGAGCCCCTGCTCTAGCTCCCCAATTTATTTACTTTTTAAAAAAACCTTCATATTTATTTGTGTGTGTACATGTGTTGGGATGGGGCATGCATGCATGTGCCATGGTACATGTGTGAAGGTCAGAGGACAACTTGTGTGTCTCAGGAATCAAATTCATGTCATCAAGTTTGGCAGCACGTCCTTGTGGCCCGAAGCCATTTCACAGGCCCCGTTTACTTTTTCTGAGACAGGGTCTCAGGTAGCCCAGGCTGACTTCAAACTCACTATGTCACGGAGGATAATCCTGTACTCCTGGTCCTCCTGCCTCAGCCAGCATTACAGGTGTGCACCACCATGTGCAGGCTCTATACTGCTTCTTACTACAGAGCGGAGAGCCTTTGGGAACACCAGTGGCGTTAAGACTCTACTGAAATACCGCGCCGCACTTGCCGTTGACTTCGATCAGGTTTGCATTCTTTTGGTTGAGAATCACATACAGTTCCCGCTGGTCCGACTTCTTCCCAACAACCCAGTAATCACTCATGGCTTTCACGATGATCTCTTCATCTTCATCTGCTCTGTAAGAAAGTTCCAGAATGGGATAGTTTTGTGTACATGGCTATACTGTGAGGAGAAAAAGAATTCAAAATAAGAAACGGCACTAAGTTGTTGCTATAAATAGTCAAGAAGTCAGGTGGGAATGAAAGGCAACTTGTGTGACATGGAACAGCGCCCTCGAGTGGGACAAGCCGGAACCCCTTTGAGAGGAAATGACTTGGCTGGGCATACTAGCCTATGTCCATAACCCCAGCCCGGGGAGCCTGAGGCAGGGGAATCGTGAGTTTAAGTACCACCTAGGCTATAGAGTGAACCCTGTATAAACAAATAAAATAAAAAGATAATTACAATCCCTTTAAATCTGCTCTCAGAAAGACAACACCTACTTTGAGAAGTTGCTAGAAATACCTGGTAAAGTCACTGTTGATGTCACCTAGAATCTTCATGAGGTCTGGATGGACAGATGTAAGTGACACGCTGGGTGTTTTCCTCATGTGAATTGTACTTTTCTCTGCTAAATTCATGTGGTTGAAGTAGATAAACTTAAACTGGGGTTCTTTTTCAGACCTGTACAAAACATGACATTGAGACAGTAACAATTTGAAAGAATAATTAGCCAAACTGCACAGCCACAGTGTGAAAACTTTCAAAATGGACAAGGGCAGCCTTCATTACATAGGACCTTGTCCCAAAAACAAACAAACAAAACAACCCCTCCCAATAAAAAACCCAATCTCATGAACACAAAACACGCAAACTACAACTGTACAGCAGGGCCGGCGTGGAGACGCAGAAGGAAAGGTGCTTGCCACCAAGCCTGAAGACCTGAGTCGGAACCCAGGATCCACATGATGGAAGGAGAGCGCCAACCCCTGCAAACTGCCCTCTGACCTAGACACACACAATACATAAATGTAATTAAACAACTATATAGAAGTCTTATACTTTTAGCCAGGTGTGGTGGCACATGCTTTAATCCCAGCACTCGGGAGGCAGAGGCAGGTGGATCACTGTGAGTTTGAGGCCAGCCTGGTCTACAAAGTGAATCCAGGACAGCCAAGGCTACACAGAGAGATCCTGTCTCGAAAAACAAAACAAAAAAAAAACCCAAACAAACAAAAAGGCTTGTACTTTCAATGGCTGGGTATTCAATCAAGAATCTCAGTTGTTATCTGTAACAATTATTTATCCAATAATATTGATATCTAATATGATAGGATTTTCCAGAGAGCTAAAGTCTACTTCTTTTTTGTTTTATTTTTTTGAGACAAGGTTTCTCTGTGTAGCCATGGCTGTCTTGGAACTCACTCTGAAGACCAAGCTGGCCTTGAAGTCTACTTCTTAACCAAAAATATTTTCCCTAGCCAGCATAAAGCAAGGACTTGGGAGGCAGAGACAGGTGGACCTCATGAATTCGAGGCCAGGCTGGTTTATAGCTAAGGCTACACAGAGAGACTCTTAAAAAAAGTCCCCACCCCACCTCAATATTATGTGTGTATGTATGTGTGTGTGTGTGTTTCTTCCATGCTCCATGATTTTCTAAATAAAAGTATATTGCCCATGAAGTCCAACTTATTTACTGCCTGTTCCATTATACAAAGACTCTGCTGACCCCGGTTAGGAGAGTAAGTTTCGTTGCTCTCCAGTGCTGGGGTGAACGTGTGCTCCATGAAGTGCCTAGCACCGTGGCTGCAGCGCACTGTGCAACCCTCCCATGGTCCTCCATGAGAGCTGTGCTACGCTGCATCAGCCCCTCCCTGGGGCGAGGCAGGTGGGACTGGGCAGCAGGTCACTGCTTTCTAGGTCCTGAGGGCGGCTGCAGGGTAACTGTGCACACTCCTCAGGAGAAGTGCTGACACCCGACCATAAGCACTTAGTGTCTGAGGGGACATGAAGCAGAGCACAAACCCAGAGATCCTCTTGTTGATGTTAAACTGCTCGCAGATGTCCGACGCCAGCACGGTGAGCTGGGGCCCAACGATGCTGTCCAGTCTTCGGCAAAAATCCAGCGTCAGCTGCGTGGAGGCTGCCGGGAGTTTAAGAAATAGCACTCAGCCAGTGCTACAGTGCTTTGTGCCCAACAGCTCCTCCTCATTTTACTGTGCAATAAATACTTGACAGAGCTCAAGAGAAAACTTCACCATCAACTAAATGAGATCAAGACAGGGAGCAAAACAATCAGAAGCCCCTTTCCTCCCAAACTGAACAGAAGAGAGACATTAGAGCTGGTTACAGCAAAGATGAAAAGGTAAGCCTGTCACTATGAGGGAGTCCCTATATTCCTTAAGCAGTGGCACACTGGGTGCCTGCCCCAGAAACACCTGAGAAGCTCACGTATGTATTTAGCACACACAACACAGCACTCGGAGTCACGGGCTGTTTGAGTCACCGCAAGCATTTAGCACCACTGTCCCCCACCAGTCAGCAAGCACAGAAACCCTGCTCTGACTGCTGAGCAGTGACTGAAACAGCCTCTCCATGGCTTGCGACAACATACTGATCATTTAAGGACAGGAGCCAGCAAGCTGCAGAGAACTGGCCCAGTCGGGTTGCAAGTGGATGCAGAGCACCTACCATCAATCATAAAGCACACAGCGGCGCTCATGGCCTGTGGGGAGACAAACCAGAGATTACAACGGGTTCAGAGAGGGGGACTAAGTGCTGTGAGCAAATGTGGTGAGCCTGTCTTCATTTCAACAAATGACTGTAAGGAGCCACTGTCCTGTCAAGCAGAGTGGTGTGGAGGCACACAGCACAGTGGCTGACAAGAAGGAGGCTGCTTGCTTGCTGCGCAGTGCCAAGGTGCTTACGCTACAGTGCACGGCGCATCAGTCAGGGACACAGTATTTACAAATGAAGTGGCAGAGTTTAAAATGCTCAAAACAAAACAGGAGAAGAGACAGACAAATTGGCATCTTAAACTGCGTGATGGTGATGGCACACACCTTTAATCCTAGCACTTAGGAGGCAGAGGCAGGCAGATTGCTGTGAGTTTGAGGCCAGCCTGGCCTACAAAGTGAGTCCAGGACAGCCAGGGCTGTTACACAGAGAGACCCTGTCTTGAAAAACCAAAAACCAACCAACCAACCAACCAAAACCAATCAGGCTACAGAATGGGGTTCCAGGACAGCCGGGGCTACATAGAGAACCCCTGTCTATGGAGGAAAGAAAAAAGTTTTGACATCTTATTACTTCAGCTCTGTTCCATGCCTGAGATTTCATTGTTCTAGTCTCTTGGTGTACACTTAACAATTTCCATTAAAAGAACTTAAAAGAGACCTCATGTCACTACAATCTTGCCTCCTTTTACTCTAGTAAATAACTGTGGTTATGACATTAGGAAGTAACAGGAACCAAGACCAGGAATAAAACTAAAATTGCCAAGCATGGCGGGACACACGTGTAGTACTCTACCAGAGCTAGCGGCTCCGGATCAGGAAGTCAAGGGCAGCATGAGCTACACAAGACCATGTCTCAGAAGAGCAAGCAAGCAGCTCTGAAGGGATGGCTCAGTAGTCACGAGCATGCGCTGACCTTGTCCCTAGCACGTAAGTGGGGAAGGGCTCTGGCAGCTGTGGCCTCTGAAGGCAGCTGCGCACGCGCACAGACCAGCACAGACAGCACTACTCACCGCTGTGCGGTGGGCACTCTCAGTCACTCCAGCACCACATGACTCCAGTTCTGCTCCTTCCCTGCAACAAGTTGTGCTACGGGCACAAAGGTGTGTCTCAGTTTTATTTTTCCCCATGAACCTTAAAGATAATTTTGGAAGCCAGGCACATGCCTGTAAGGCCAGCACTCAGGAGGGAGAGGCAGGTGCATCTCTGTGAGTTCGAGGCCAGCCTGGTCTACAAAGCAAGTCCAGGACAGCCAAGGCTACACAGAGAAACCCTGTCTCGAAAAACAAACAATAAAAGATAATCTTGGAGACACCTTAAGAAAGAGGTTGGTGTTCAAAGTGAGGATAGTCTCAAGGACTCCTGAACTTTGTAACTAGAGGCCACTGGACTGACCCTTGACCACCGTAAATGGGCGAATGACACCTCAAAAAGCTATTAAAAGATAAGGACTCCACATAACATGATGCCAACACCACACCTGAAACTGTATCTAGCCTGAGTCTAGAAGGGAAACCTAGTAAGAATATTGTGGTGAGAGCTCAGAGCCCTGCCCCTGGGCACTCAAAGGACTTTAGCTTGACAGACGATGACATTCCCTACTCCAGCTGCTGCTTTAGCGCATGCCTCCTTGCTGCTCTGCGGCAGACACACTGGCGTGGAGCCCAGGTGTTCTCTTGGTTTCCTGGCCTCCTGCCGCTGGACACAGCTATAGTATACTGAGAGGACGCGCAGGAGGACAGCTTGTCTGTTTCTCTGCCTCATCTGGGATTGACAGTTTGGTTTAACAACGGACTCTACAGTGGGGCTGGGATGGCACTCAGTGCCAGGGTCTGTTTAACACGCTATCTGGCACCAGAAAACAAAACATTACAGTCGATTTCGTCATCAATAACATAAAAGTCTACAACAAAATTCATTTTCTCTCAGAACTTCAGGCTATTTTGGGGAGACACTGGGCACTGAAAGCAGGGCTTCACACATCCCCACCAGTGCTCTACCACTGAGCTACAGGCCAGCTGCTCTCTCAGAACGCTGGAAGTCTTTCTCCGCACTGTCGTGTAGCACCTGCAGCTGGAAGGGAGTCTTTTACAGGTGACAACCTCTGAGGTCACTCTCCTCATACTTCTGAGATTGTTCCATGTTGGGTGCAGGGGAGGCCCTTCTTACTCACTTGGACATACATTAAGAATTTACGACCTGGAAACCTGTATCGCCTGAATAAAGCATTTCCTCATATAATTCCCCTACCATTCTCCTCTCACTGAATTAATGGTGAATTATGGAACTAATCCTCTTTTTTTCAATCTTCCATAATTTTAGGTGGTGTGCCACAGTGTGGGTTGTGTTTTGGAACCTAGGTGTGTGCTGGCTGGTTTTGTCAATTTCACGCAAGCTAGAGGAGTTATCTGAGAAGAGGGCACCAGAATTCAGAAAATGCTTCCACAAGACTGACCTGTGGACAAGTCTGTAGAGCATTTTCTTAGTTAAAATTGATGGAGGAGGGTGCAGGGCACTGTGGGTAGTGCCACCCTGTGCTGGTGCTCCTGGGTTCTATGACAAAGCAGGCTGAGCAAGTCTTGAGGAGCAAGCCAATAAGCAGCACTCCTCCACAGCCTCAGTGTCAGCCCCTACCCTGACTTCCCTGGAGGACAGGCTGTGTGATGTAGGCCTGTAAACTAAAATAAACCCTTTCCTTCCCATTTGCTTTTGGTCACGGTGTTTTAGGACAGCAATAGGAGCTCTAACTAAGACACCAGGCTTCTCTGAGTGCTAGGCCAACACTCAACCCTGCGCTCCATCCTGAGGCCTCTCCTTCTATAACTAGACCTCTTATCACGTTACCCAGGACGGGCCACCTTACCTGACCCTTGCACTGAATCTCACCCTGTCAAAAACTGTATTTTCAGTGGGACTAGAGAGATGGCTCAGCAATTAAGAGCATTTGCTGTTCTTGCAGAGGATATAGGAATTCAATTTCCAGAACACTCTGGTGGCCCACAGTTGCCTCTAACTCTAGCTCCATGGATTCTGATGCGCTGCTATGGCCTTTACAGATTCCTTGTGTGCTGAAGTGCATGCACGCGCGCGCGCGCGCGCGCGCGAACACACACACACACACACACACAGATGCGTGTGCACATGTGCACACATAAATAAAAATCATTTAAAAACTATTTTCAGGGTGAAGGAATAGAAGTTATTGTATAAAGGACAGAGTTCTTGAGAGAGATGGTGTTAACTTAATTGTGTATATTTTATCGTAATAGTTTTTTTTTTCCCTTGAGGCAAGGTCTTACTGTGTAACTTTGGCTGGCTTGGAACTCATTATGAAGACCAGGATGGCCTAGATTCACCAGCCTCTACCTCCCCAGTGCTGGAAGCAAAGGCATACACCACCACACCCAACCACAACTTTAAAAAATTTAAGTAATATCTTCAATTACAGTGAGGTCACTATAGTGTGATAGGCTGGTTTGGGTTTTTGTTTCTGGTGGGGTTGGGGCACACCCACTCTAAATGTTAGGCTGACCTCAAACTCACGGCCGTCCCGCTCTGGTTATGGGCATAAGCCCTTCCACTGGGCCTCTTAGACCTTTCATATCAACCTGCTTCCCCTAGGGCACACAACTTCCCTAATCCATGCGTGCTAATTACTTTAATTGTGCCTGGATATATGTCTATGCACCATGGATGTATCCAGTACCTACAGAGGTCAGAAGAGGATGTCAGATCCCCTGGAGCTGGGGTTAAAGGCAGGTGTGAGCTACCCAAGCTGGGTATTGGAAACCAAACTCAGGTCCTCTGCCAGAGCATCCAGTGCTCATAACCACTGAGCCACCTTTCCAGCCCTGGGTGTACTAATTTATTAAAATTCTCATCTACCCCGGAATCAATTTCCCCCTTTTAGAACTTGTAGGGTTTCATTGTTTTGCTTTTGGTTATTCTTGTTACACTTAAGCAGCATAAGAGAGCCTCGTGCTGCCAAGAGCAGGTGGCTTTATATGTCACACAGAATGAGAGAGGCAGTCATGAACTCCAGGAGGCGTCGGCCTGCTTCTCAGGCACAGATGCTCACAGCACCCACTCTTGGTCTCTCTGGCTTCATGGCTTTTTTTTAAACAGACTCTCAGCCCTCACCCTGCTACACATGCTCAGCTGCAGGCCTGTCTGTGTGCAAGGGCGGGGAGAGGGAGACAACACCTGGCTTAGCTGGCCGCTGCTGAGGGTGGGTCTCTGTGTGCTCTGAAGACTGCCAGACTCCGCCTAGGCTGCAGCTTCTCTACTCTCAGGCATTGCTTTTCATCTCTCCACGGTCCAGACACGGTCCAGTGTGAGGACTCCCTCACACTGTGGCATCCTTCCCTTCCTGCTTTCCTGGACCATAAAGTCTAAGCCTTTGAATTAAATCATAGCTGTAGTTTTACATATGACAGAAGATAATTTGTGGTCACTTTTCTTTCTTGTACCACAATTGCCTAGAGACAAGGAAAAGTAGAGGGGAGGAAAGGGAGGGAGGGAGGGAGGGAGGGAGGGAGGGAGGAACACTAACCAGGCATGGTGGCATGCTCCTGCAGTCCAGCTACTAGGGAGACAGAAGTAAAGACTGCTTGAGCCCAGGAACTGAAGATCACCCTGGACAGACAGTGACGCCTCATTTCAAGATGAAAAGAAAACTCAACCTAACACACATACCTTTTCTCACAAGAGCATGTCATGAAAACAGAATAGTCCTTACACTTAGTCTAAAACTTTAGCCTTCAAAGTAAACGCAGAGTTCACGGCAATGGCATCTGCACTCCATGGTGGCCCCTCTCCCATCCTTGGGTCTATGGGTATCTGGGACTTTGGATACTTGAATATCCTGCCTTAGCCAGCAATTCTTTTACAAATAGCAAAATTACCTAAAAGGGTTATGTTTTTCAACACAGGGTTTCTTTGTGTAGCCTTGGCTGTCCTGGATTTGATTTGTAGACCCAGCTAGCCTCGAACGCACAGTGACCCGCCTGCCTCTGCCTCCCAAATGCTGGGATTACGGGCATGTGCCGCCACTGCTCAGCTACCTAAAAGGGTTGAAAATGAGCTTCCCATGGCAGAAGAGTACCCGTTTTGAGTTTGACAGAAACTAGAGCCTGCAACACTTTTTCCATGAAACACTTAAGAGGTTTGCGCTGGTGCCAGCCTCACATGCAAGGGAGGTATGCTTAGTATTTGTCTGTAACACTGGAGGGAAAACAATTGTTACCTTATAAACAATTAAATGGAGCTCTTCGTAAGTGTCATCTGTATTTACAAAAATTTTAGGGAATCTGCACTTTGCTTCTGGATCATTAAGGTTCAAAGGTCCAGTTAGAAATCTTAAAAGTAAAGAGAGATGACTCAATTCAGTTAGGTAGACTGTAAGCATAACGCACACAGAACATATTCCTAGTCAATGTTTTGTTGACGCTTGGTGCCATTTGGTAAACACCCTATCAGAGCACAATAATGAAACAGTTTAACGTCACTGGAAACAATAGACTTCCTTTCTGGATTACTGCGGATAGAGCAATTCAATGCTCTAGATGTTATCTTTACCAGAAGACATAATGAAACCCAATACTGTAAACCAAACAACAAAGTCCTACCTTCCATAGTGCTGAAGATTTCCCGGCATTTCTGCCCTTATTGGGGAGTCTCTTCCTGCCAACTGCAAACACAATGAATGTTGGGAACAATTATACTTTTTCTTTTTACTTTCATAATTTGACAAACAGCGTTCAACTACCAGCTAGTTGGTCTCAATTCACTTTGCTACACTAATTCCAGTATTGCTCTCCACCCAGAAATTAAATAAAATGAATTATGAACGAATGAACAAACATAGAAATAAATGGTGTGTGTCTACTCACAGAGCGTCTGCTCTCTGCCTTGGCCAGAGAAGCATTTTTTGCAGTGAGCAGGGGTTAATTCAGGGACTTGAAAACTTGGTACTGGGAACAGTGGCTGAGCTCAGTGTCAAATAGGTCATCCATGCCCTCCTTCCCCACCCCATCTCAGGCTTAGGGGACATCAAGGAAGACAGGGTAAATAATGCAAGCGCTGCAAGATGGAAGAGGTATTCGTAGTAATACAATAAAGAAAAAAGGTGTGTGACTCGAGTCCGGGGGAAAAAACAGTTTGGGGGGCCTCAGGGAAAGCTGAAAAAGAAGTGATGTTGGTGGGTGTGCTTAACATATACACAACATGAATGGACTTTTGAAAGAAAATATAATAAAAATACTACAAAAATGTCAGGCGGTGGTGGCACACACCTTTAACCCCAGCAATCGGCAGGCAGAGGCAGGCAGGACTGCTGTGAGTTCGAGGCCAGCCTGGTCTACAAAGTGAGTCCAGGGATACACAGAGAAACTCTGTCTCAAAAAACAAATACAAACAAACAAACAAACAAAAAACCAAAACCAAAAAAAACCCGACAAAAGTACATAAAGAACGGACTACTTTTAACCAGGACTGCTATAATATAACTCCACCTAAGCCTAAATCCCACAAACAAATTCAGCTCTTTTACAAAAACAACTGAAATTTCCATGTGGCAAGTTTCTTAATGCCTTTTCACGCTGTCCTATGGAGCCTGTCTTCTTCCCGTTTCCTGCATGTGGGAACTCAGAGTCACAGAAGTGCACCAGCACACACTCCTAGTGTCAGCACCAGGCTTGTCTGAGGTAAAAGTATCAAGCTTCAGCCATGTTTCCTTAGAGATTTGTCCTTAGCGTGCTTTGGTTTTGCATCATTTTAGGGGCTGGAAAGACAGCTCAGCAGTTAAGAGCACTGACTGCTCTCCCAGAGGAGCCGGGTTCGAGTCTCAGCATCCATGTTGGACAGCTCACAGCACTCTCTAACTCCAGTCCCAGAGGGGCCAGCGTCCTCTTTAGCCTCTTTAGGCACTGCACACACAGGACACACAGAATGCGTGCAGACAAAATTCCCAAACATATGAAACTGAACAAAATGTGAAAAGTGTTTGGCGTTCCTCTGCCTTTAGCAAATAACGTCACCGTGTTCTCAATGCACAGTCTATCCAGAGGTGAAGTGCACGGCCCAGTACTAATCTATGAGGAGATCTCACATGTAGGAATTCATACTGCCATGCTGTGTCTTGGCTTTCCACTTTACATACGCTGTTCCTCAGGCATGTAATCAAGTATTGACCGAGTCTTTCGTTGTGGACCATGCTGTCAAAGGTGGACAAGTGCCAGAAGCAGTTCCCTGAGGGCATGCTTATAAGCAAGGCTTTGACATCGGCCAGAGTGGTCCTGGCTCTGCCACAGCCTTGCTGGATAACTGTATGGTCTGACTCTAGAATGTGCATAATGACGTGTGTGTTAAGGGCCCAATCCCCAGGTGGTGGTGGGACCTTGTGGATGCCACGCTCATTGGTGGCCACTCAACTCCAAGATGAACTCTGAGATGAGTTCTTGGAGGAAGTAGGTCACCGGGCATAGCTTTGAAAGACAGGTCATCGATCCCTGACTGCTCTCTCCCTGCTTCTCTGGCAGGCAGCCTCTGCTACATGCAAGCAGCCAGCCTTGGCCCGAAACCTCTGAGACTGTGACAAACCAAGCTTTCCCCTCTCAGCTGTCTTCCTCGGGTATCCTGTCAGCAATGAGACGCTAACACATCTTTACCGAGTACAGATGTCCCTGAAGCCTGGGCAACCTCCTCTGTTAGACAGTGTAGCCAACTCTTGGGACTGCTACTATGAGGGCATGCAGGTACGCTGGACACTGGGAACAGCGGCTGGTGCACAGTATGTACTCAGCAACTGTTGGCCACTGGCCACTGTATTGGACCCGACTGGAAAAGAGCTAAGTTCTGGAGAAGACCTTTCTTAAACCTCTCTTTCAATGTTTGTTTTCTTGGCGTGCTGAGGGTGGAGCCCAGGGCCCTGGGTATGCAGACAAGGACTCCTTGAGTTTTTCAGAGAGATCGTTCCATTGTTTCAGATCAAGGCCTTAAACACTGGAGAAAGAAGGTGGGATTGGGGTGAAAAACGAACTTGCCAATGAACAGAGCAAGCAAAAATAATAATTTTATGGGCTATGAACATGTTCGCTTTCAACTTAGTGAAGCTATAAAAGGGTCCTTTGGGGAGAACGCTGGTGTTTAATGTTCTCTATAGAATGCTGGGGAATTAAGTACCACTGTGGCAAAACAAGCCAGCCAGTAAGTCATCTTCTCACAATAGCTCATACTTCTAGATGAAGATGCTGCAGGCGTAGCCAGGGCTCTCACACATCCCTGGCATTTTCAGAGGTCTCTGGTCCTCTCTAAGAACCAGTTTTCTCTCTACCCAATGAATTGCTCCTCCTATGGCACTTGAACAAAACAACCACAGAAAAGGTGACACACATGTTTTCGTGTGTGACCTGACCAAGCAATACCAACATAAAGCAGCTCAGGAGAGTCCTGGACCCAGCTCACCACACCCACCTCCACCTCCCCTGTCCACTATGTTCCTGTAGAATGCAGCCATACCTCAGGTTCGATGTGCCGGGGGAACAGTGAAGTGGTGAGGTATTTGTACAAAATTCTCATGTCCTCTTGTTCTAGTCCACTCCTGAAACATCAGGAAAGCACTGGGTTAAAGTCTGAAGTGATCTTCTGACTTCTCTGCTCTGTGAAGATGGGAGAGGGCTTGCCTAGCATGAAGCCCTGGGGCCCATCCCCATCCCTGGTTCACAGCAAACAAGATGGGCGTGTTGGTGCACTACCACTAGGGAAGTTAAGGCAGAAGGATCAAAAGTTCAAGGTCGGGCTGGAGAGATGGCTCAGTGGTTAAGAGCACTGGCTGCTCTTCCAGAGATTCTGAGTACAATTCCCAGCACCCACATGGTGGCTCACAACCATCTATAATGGGATCTGATGCCCTCTTCTAGCATGTGCCATATATGCACACAGCACACTCATATATAAATAGAAACTAAAAAAAAAAAAAAGGTTTAAGGTCATCCTTTGCTACACAGAGTTCAAGGTGAGGCCATACTACCTGAGACCTTGTCTCAAACAAAACAAAGACAAACAGGAGAAGCCTATCCCCCAAAGGGGAAGCTCGGAAGGAAACACACTAAACCAAGTGTTGGCCCTAGCACTGCATGCTGACCTGCTAGCAGCTGCTGCTCCACAGCCCTGTGCATTAAATAAGACTTGAAACAAAAGCCCCACAGGACCAGCAAGAAGGCTCAGCAGGTAAAGGCATCTGCTGTGCAAGCCTGGTGACCTGGGTTTGATCCCCGGACCCAATGGTGGGTGGAGAGACGTGTGTGCATGCATGTGACTATCAGGATGAAATCCAGGAGGGTTCCCTAGGGAACAGCAGGTACCACACACTGTATTCTGGTAGCACATCCTGGCATGCTGGCCTACACAGTGAAGACCACATTCTGGAAGATATCGCTATGCTACAGATACATAATTTGGCCATATGTATCAAAAGTATATGTGGGTATTTATCCACTAGGTCTCATTGTAGACAAAAGAAAGAAGCTTCAGGCAAACAGCCACATCTCCAACCAAGGCAGGAATAAGGAAAAGTGCTGGGAACCGGCAGACATCCACCTCCTTTTCTGTATTTTTAAAGATTTATTTATTCTGTATACAGTATCCTGCCTGCACACCAGAAGAGGGCACCAGATCTCATTACAGATGGTTGTGAGCCACCATGTGGGTGCTGGGAATTGAACTCAGGACCTCTGGAAGAGCAGCCAATGCTCTTAACCTTTGAGCCATCTCTCCAGCCCCGACATTCACCTTTAAAGAGGTTTTTGTTGTTGTTTTAGCACAGGCGATAACAAGGAAACTAGGGAGTCCTGGGAGAGTTTTGCATGAACACCTCTTCCGTTCCCTGTCCTGTTAGAATGAATTCTGGCCTTCCTTGCAAACAGCTGCTGTCCTTCTTCAGTGCCTTCATTAGATAGTGGACCTGGTCGTCTCCCATACTGCCCCTCTGCGTGTTCTTGGGAGTCCTGACAACATCTAAGGGGTGACAGGGGCTGGGACACAGCTCAGGGGTACAGTGCTTGCACACTAGCATGAGGATCCGGACTTAGATCGCAGCACCCATGTTGAAAGCTAAGTGTTGCAGTGCGTGCCTGCAGTCCAAGTGCTGGGAGCGGCAGGCAGGAGCATGCTGGCCTCGCTGGCAGCCAGCCTGCCTTGATAGGACGCAATACCTACACATATTAATAAGATAAAGATAAATGTTGAAGACCGAGCCGCAGCAGTCTGGAGGGTAGTGGGATTTCTAAGGCAAACACATGGATGGCTACAACACTTTTCTTTTGCAGAAATAACTGAGATGAGAAAGTGGAAGAGCAATTGAGGATGGTTCCTGGAATTAACCAAGCACACACACTCCCATGCCTACACACATGTGCACCTACATACATACAAAACCACGCACACATACATACATAGCACACACACTCATACACACACACATACATGAAAAGTGGGTTCTGGGGACCTGAACTCTGCTTGGTAATTTGACATTGCCTACAAAGAATTTTCCAGCCAGGTGGTGGTGACGTACGCCTTTGATCCCAGCACTCGGGAGGGGAGCGGGCAGAGGCAGGCGGATCTCTGTGAGTTCGAGGCCAGCTTGGTCTACAGAGTGAGTCCAAGACAGCCAAGGCTACAGAGAGACCCTGTCTTGAGAAACAAAGACAAAAACCCTCGCCTGCTGTTATTTCCTGTGTCCAGACAGCTCACCAATTGCTGCTGTGCGTGTCGTTGCTCTGACCCCCATCTCTTACAGGCCAGGCCACACAGTGTTACCTACCAGATGAGTTGGTCGTTGTAGAGGAACGCGGTATATTTGACTACACTTAGGCTTTCCTCCATCCTGTTAATAAAGGACTGGATCTTCAAGTAGGTCATTTTATCCAACGGGAAGAAGCTGATTCCACCAAAAATATCAAGGAGGTCACATGACTGCAAATGTAGCGTCTGCAAATACTGTGGGGAAAACAGACACACGCTTAACAACAGCACACTCCATACAGTGCTCTTCAGTGGGATCACCTCACATCAGGCCGCTACGTGTGGCACAGTCACACACCGACACACAGCACAATGACAAGGCCAACAAGTAGTAAGTCAAGGGTAACTGATTTGAAATCAATACCAATTTTGAAATATAACTGTTTAATTGTTCTGTTGCATCCACATGATAGAGCCATGGACACAATGCCACTTTGGAGGGCGTCAGTCGGGACAACAGAAGACTCATACCAGGACAGTAATGAGGACGAGAACAGGGTTAGGGAAGGATGGCACCCAGTGCCTTATCTCATTCAAGATGGCTCAGAGGCTGACGTGCCTGCCACACAAGCCTGAGGACTGCATTTCAGACCCCTCGCACCATGTGAAAAGCAAGGAGGGCCAGTAGCTACCTGCATCCCAGCTGCGGGAGGCAAAGACAGGGAGCCTGGAGCAAGCTGGCCACCATTGCTGAAATGATGCAGAAGAAACTGAAAAAGACACCCAAACCCAAGCCCAGGCTGCATGCACACAAATAATAATAGTAAGCTAAAGAATACAAACGCAGGGATGAGGGATGTGGAGGTCTGAACAGGAGAGGCAGCCACAGGCTCACAGAGTCCAAGGCTAGGCCCCTAGTTCGTGGGACAATTCTGAAAAGGACTGGGAGGTGCAGCCTTGTTGGAGGACGCCTGTCACTGGGGTTGAGCCTTGAGTGACCCAGTCCCTCTGTCTGTCTGCCTTCTGCTGGTGGGTCAGATGTGAGCTCTCGGCTACTGCTCCAGTACCATGCCTGTCAGCCTGCTGCCACGCTCCCGGCCATGATGGTCATGGAGTCACCCTGTGAGACTGTAAGCAAGGCCCCAGTCAGATGCTTTCTTTTGAAAATTGCCTCAGCCATGGTGTCTCTTCACAGCAATAGGACAGTAAGTAAGACAAGAGGTGTTTTAGGGAAAAAATAAACTGAGAATTTTACTGGAACATAAAGTGATTTTGATAGACTTTGGGGCAAGTGAAGCAAAACCCAAAGTACAGTGAAAGAGACTGCTAACTCCTTAGAGTATCAGCACTTGGGACGTGTCACACTCCTGTGACTAAATCCATGTCACAGCTGTGTTAGCCACTAGTCTACCGCTGGGAAGAGACACCATGACCATGGCAACTCTAAAAAAGAAAAGCACTTAGTTGGGGCTTGCTTACCATTTCAGAGGTTTAATCCACTATCATAGTAAAAAGAATGGCAGCATGCAGACAGACATGGTGCTGCAGAGCAGCTGACAGCTCTGTATCTGAATCCACAGATAGCAAGAAGACAGAACCACTGCAACTGGCTTGGGCTTTGTTTTTTGTTTTTGTTTTTTTTGAGACAGGGTTTTTCTCTGTGTAGTCTTGGGTGTCCTTGAACTCATGCTATAGACCAGGCTGGCCTCAAACTCAAGAAAAATCAGCCTGCCTCTGCCTCCTGAGTGCTGGGATTAAAGGCGTGCACTTTTGAAACTCCAAAGCCCACTCCCAGTGACACACCTCCTCCAGCAAGACCATACCTCCTAACCCTTTCAAATAGTGCCACTCCCTGGAGACCAAGTACTCTAATCTTTGAGCCTATGGGGGCCAATCTCATTCAAACCACCATAAGAGTCACAACCCTGTCCCTTGAGTTAATAACTGTGAGGACTGTTAGGATAATAGAGCCAATACAAGCTGGGTGTGGCAGCTCACATCTGTCATCTCAGCACTTTGGGAGGCTGGGACAGGAGGACTACTGTGAATGTGAGGTCAGTATAAGCTAACCAGTAAGATCCTGTCTTAAAGAGAGACAGACAGAGAGGGAGGGAGTTGTGTGTGTGAAATAAAAATGCAACTCTGATAATTGTTTAATGTTTCTAGTCAGCTAACCCATGCACACAGTGAGACTTTTGAAGTAAGCCCTACAATACACACAGATGCAGGCAGACAAGATTGTAGAGAGACATGTCTTGGAGCTACTCCCAGGAGCCCCGGACAGAGGCAGGATGCTCTATCCAGCAGGCTAGATTACAGGCTGTAGGAGCGCCTCACTGCTCTGGGTTTGCCAGAACAGCTCTGCCACATTCAAGGACTGGGGTTTTATATCTACAAAATAAAATACAAATGTGGAAGCTGGAGAGATGGCTCGGAGGTTAAGAGCTCATACAGCTCTTGCAGAGGAGTGGAATTTGGTTCCCAGCACCCCTGGGAAATAACTCCAGCTCCAAAGAACCAGACATCCTCTTCTGGTCTCTATGAGCACTACACTCATGTGCACATACCTGCACAGACATACACATACAATTAAAAATATACAAAACAAACTGGGGCTGGAAAGATGGCTTGCTGGCTGCTCTCCCAGAAGACACAGATTCAATTCCCAGCACCCACATGGTAGATAACAACTGTCTGTAACTCTAGCTCCAGGAGATCTGACACACTCACACAGACATACATGCAGGCAATATATCAATGGAATATATTAAATGTGTGTGTGTGTGTGTGTTGTGTGTATGTACGTAAATTAAAACAACAAACGTGTCTGCCTCTATATTGCTCCATAACATTTCCCCTGTGCTGCTGGGGATCAGCCAAGGTTCTTATCCAAACTAGGTAAGTGCTCGGCCACTGGCTCATACTGCCAGCTGCACTGTTATTTCTCTCAAGATGTGCCTGCATATTATTAAAGTTATAAATAAAATTCAGGCCAGGCATGGTGGCGCACACCTGTAACCCCAGCACTTGGGAGGCAGAGGCAGGCGGATCGCTATGAGTTCGAGGCCAGCCAGGTCTACAAAGTGAGTCCAGGACAGCCAAGGCTACACAGAGAGACCTTGTCTCGAAAAACCAAATAAATAAATAAATAAATAAATAAATAAATAAATAAAATTCAGGACCCTTACCCGATGGAAGAATTTCTCTAATCTTTCTTTCAGGAGCTTGACGCCTCCGTCTTCCATGGCTTTCAGAAACGTCCCATTAAAAAGCTGGTGGTAGAACACATTGTGGAAAATGAAGTCAGTGTCCTGTGCTGCTCAGTGTCTCAGGGGAACACATCTTTTTCACGGTTAACTAGGTTCACTAACACCCTCCAGGCCCTTTTAAGCATAGAAAGTATTTGTGAGGAAGCACAAAGTTATAAATATCTTAACAAACAATACACTAAGTGATAGACACTGCTATTTCCAGAAGGCCGCTTAATAATTCTGCCCATCTCTCTGTTCATCTGTTTGTTTTGGAGACTATAGTATTTCTATGTTGCCCAGGAGGCTGGTCTCAAACTCAGAAGTTGTCTCTAACCTCAGCTCCCTATACAGTTAGAACTATAGACCTGACCTGAACTCAGGTCCTCTGCAAGAGCAGTGCAAGCTCTCAACACTGAGCCATCTCTCTGGCCCTGTAAGTAAATAAAAAGCTAAAACTGAAAACTGAAGGATGGGAACGTAACTACCAACGTAGAGCCTTAGCCCTAGGCTCAGTCCCCAGTACTTAAAGAGAATAAAGAAGTGCTTTTAGAGCCAAATACACCTGTGTGCGCTTTTCTTTCTTTCTTTCTTTCTTTTTAGATTTATTTATTATTATGTATACAGTGGTCTGTCTACATGTACATCTGCAGGCCAGAAGAGGGCATTAGATAACATTATAGATGGTTGTGAGCCACCATGTGGTTGCTGGGGATTGAACTCAGGACCTCTGGAGGAGCAGCCAGTGCTCTTAACCTCTGAGCCATCTCTCTAGCCTGGGGGCACACACCTGTCATCCCAGCATTCAGGACGCTGGTGCAAGATGGTTCTGAGTTTAAGGTCAGCCTGGACTATGGAGGGAAACCTTGTCTCAGAAAGCAAAACCTAACAAAACTATCCTCAGAGGAAGAAGACAGATCCTAATTTCTTTTTTGTTGTTGTTGTTGTTGTGTTGTTTTGTTTTCTGAGACAGGGTTTCTCTGTGTAGCCTTGGCTGTCCTGGACTCACTTTGTAGACCAGGCTGGCCTCGAACTCCCAGCATCTGCCTGCCTCTGCCTCCCAAGTGCCAGACCCTAATTGCAAAGAAAATGCCAGCTGGTGTGGTGGTGCATGCCTGTAATTCCAGCACTCTGCCAGCCTGATCTACAAAAACGAGTTCTGAACAGCCAAGGCTACACAGAGAAACTCTGTCTTGAAAAACAAAACACAACACAACAACAACAACAAAATACATTTGTAATGCATGACCTTTAAACCGTCACTTGTTCTCTTCCTTTCCAAATCCACCTGATGACTTTTGCAGAATGACGCGCAGACCTGGAACACCACGCTTACCTTGTACATGCTGTAGCACTGCTGTAGCACCGAACTGTACACCTTGTCCTACAAACAAGAAAACAGCACGCATCTCACTGGATCCAAGGGCACAGCAACGGGACAACTCTTGGCAAAGGCACATGATTACTATGCACTTGGTCCTACGGTAGTTGTGTGCTGAAATAACAGGTATTTAAGTTCAAATTTACAAACCCATAAGCCTCTTTTGGAAGGGCATCACACACAGGGGAAGGATGAATAAGACAGGGTAGTTAGGTATTGTTGAAGGATTATATTAAAGCAAACAATAAAGAGAAAACTTTCCTATATACCCCAAGAAAGTTCTTAAAAGCTACTTAGTGTAAATGTGAGTTACTTGACACATCCAGGAACACACGTTCCTAAAAGCATGAGCTATGAAACTGCACATTACCAACAGCTCCTCCTCTTGGTACTCCACCACTGGCTTGCCATCTTTTGTTTGCTTTTCAATGATAGGATTCCGAACAACCTATGAGGTGTGAGAAACTGAAATTATATAGTGGTATCACCATATATTTTAAACTTTCTCTTCATTTTAAAAATTGGAGGCTGGGCTGGGCAGTGATAGTGCACACCTTTAATCCCAGCACTCGGGGAGGCAGAGGCAGGTGGATCTCTGAGTTTGAGGCCAGCCTGTTTTACAGAGTGAGTTCTAAGACAACCAGGGCTACACAGAGAAACCTTGTCTTGAAAAACAATAAATAAGAGCCAGGCGTAGTGGCGCACGCCTTTAATCCCAGCACTCGGGAGGCAGAGGCAGGCGGATCGCTGTGAGTTCGAGGCCAGCCTGGTCTACAAAGCGAGTCCAGGACAGCCAAGACTACACAGAGAAACCTTGTCTCAAAAAAACAAAAACAAAACCAAAAATAAAGAAAAACAATAAATAAATAATAAAAATCTGGGGCTGGAAATAAAACTCAATGGTAGAGTGTATGGCCAGCAAGTGGCTCAGTAGAAGCAGAAGCAGTCGGATCTCTGTGAGTTCAAGGCCAGCCTGACCTACAAGTTCAGGACAGTCAAGACTACAAGAGAGACCCTGTCTCAAAGCACCCCTGCCCCCCGCCCCCGCCTCAAAAAAAAGTCTAGGAAGCAGAAACAGGCAAATCTTCATGAATTAGAAGAAGCTGGATCTACAAAAAGAATTCCAGGCCAGCCAGGGCTACCCAGCAAGAATCCTGCCTATAAATAAATAAATGAACAAAAGAATAGACAAGTAAGTAAAAGTGGGGTGTGACGGCACAGTCCTAACATCAGGGAGGCAGAGACACATGGATTCCTGGAACTTGCTGGCCAGCCAGATTAGCGTAATTGGTAAGCCTCAGATCTTAGAGAGAGACTTTGCTCAGAAAACCAGGGAGACTCCTGAGGAATGGCACCCAAGGTTGACAGGGGTACCCCCCCCCCACACACACACAAATGCTCACTCTTCCCGACACAAATACACAAAAGTTAATGGACATGTTACACCGCTAGACACAAAATGTCTTTCATTTGTTTGTGGTATTTTTCCAGAACCCAGGTGAGCACTCTGCTACTGAGCTCAATTTGTAGACAGAAAGGATTTTTTTCTTTTTTCTTTTGGTATTTTGAGACAAGGGTTTCTCAGTGTATCTCTGTAGACCAGGCTGGCCTCAAAATCATAGAGATTGGCTTGCCTCTGACTCCCAAGTGCTAAGATTAAAGACATATACCACCATTGTCTGGCCGGAATCTTTCTTTCTTTTTTTGTTTTTGTTTTGTTGCTGTTGTTGTTTGTTTGTTTTGTTATTTCTCAAGACAGGGTTTCTCTGTGTAGCTTTGGCTGTCCTGGACTCTTCTGGAGACCAGGCTGGCCTCAACTCAGAGATCCGCCTGCCTCTGATTCCCAAGTGCTGGGATTAAGGGCGTGCTCTGCCACACCTGGCTCAGAAAGTTTCTTAAAACAGCCCCAATATGAATAGCAACTTTGATTTTTAAGTTGCAGCCAACGTTGATGTGCTTCCTAAGGATAAAGTTCCCCGGAACTTCACTATTGCTTCACATGTAAATACCATGACCATCCAGAAATTTTCTTCTGGTTCATTGAAGAATTGTCTGTTCTTCTGTGTATGTAAGGATTTTGCAGGCTTCGATGGGCTAAAGGTCCTAGGGAAAAAAGTTTTAAAAACATGGGTGAAACAACTCTAGTTCAAAATAATTCACCAATCCCTACAAACAAAAAAACATATGTAAAGTATTACCTTGTAAACTGTACAATTGCTTCACATAATCCAACATTTCTAATTTTTTCATTCTTTTCTACTTCATTTGGATGGTAAAACAAAATTTTATTTTCTTCCTAGCACAGGAAGAAACAGAAACACAACATTAGTATCAGGATTTATTCATTTTAACTATGAAAGTATTAAGGGTATTTTGTTGTTGTTTTACTTTTTCGAGACAGGGTTTCTCTGTTATAGAGAGCCCTGGCTGTCCTGGA
Source organism: Acomys russatus (assembly GCF_903995435.1). Taxonomy (NCBI): domain Eukaryota; kingdom Metazoa; phylum Chordata; class Mammalia; order Rodentia; family Muridae; genus Acomys; species Acomys russatus. Next base: position 32,947,852 of record NC_067155.1, on the reverse strand, counting down.
CTGTCTTTGTAGACCAAGCTCGCCTAGAACTCACAGAGATCCCCCTGCTTCTGCCTCCTGAGTGCTGGGATTAAAGGGGTGTACCACCACACCTGGCTAAAAGTGCTAACATCTGGGCTTGAGAGATGGCTCAGAGGTTAAGAGCACTGTCTGCTCTTCCAGGGGTCCTGAGTTCAATTCCCAGCAACCACATGGTGGCTCACAACCATCTAGGACGGGATCTGGTGCCCTCTTCTAGCCCACAGGTGTACATGCAGGCAGAGCAGTATATATGTAATAGATAAATAAATAAATTAATTAATTAAATTAAAATTAAACAAAGTGTTAACATCCATCTCTCCCATTATCGACATTAAGGACAAATCTTTAAAATGTCTTTTAAAAACCCAGAAATGGTCTGGAGAGATGAATGAGATGGTTAAGGGCATTGACTGCCCCTCCAGAGTTCAATACCCAGCAACCACATGGTGGCTCATAACCATCTATAATGTGATCTGATGCCTTCTTCTGGCCTGCAAGTGTACATGCCGGCAGAACGCTGTGTACATAACAATAAATAAACCTTTAAAAAAAAAAAGAAAGAAAGAAAGAAAGAAAAGAAAACCCAGAAATGCTGGCCTGGGTGACACACACCTTTAATGCCAGCACTCCAGAGGCAGAGGCAAGTGCATCTCTGTGAGTTCAAGTCCAGGACAGCCAGGGCTACATAGAGACACACTGTCCTGAGCACACACACACACACCCTGCCTGTCCCCCCAAAAAGGAAAAGAGGACAGGAATTACTTAATTGTGGTTTTGTAAATACTGTATCTCATCAGTCTACAGTTGTGCTATTCACCAAATTACATTTCATCAGTAGTACAAAATGAGTTTAATGAAAATGTTGGAATTTCACCAGACATGGAGGTGCACACCTTTACTCCCAGCACTCACGAGGCACAGGCAGGGGGATCTCTGTGAGTTCCAGGACAGCCTGGTCTACAGAGCGAGTCCAGGACAGCCAGGGCTCTGTGTAACAGAGAAACTCTGTGTCCAAAAACCAAAAGAAAAAAGAAAGAAAGAAGGAAGGAAGGGAAGAAGGAGGATCTCAGATTTCCATGTGTCGCAAACCCTCAGAGGGAAGATCCCTGCATGCAGGTGTACAAGAATTCAGATCCACAACTTGCACCAAGTTGGTTCAAGAGCACTCGGACTGACAGCCTCTAAATAGGACTGAGGTTTGCTTGGGGACGGGGGCGGGGACAGCTCTGGACAGCCTTTGAGGAAGTCACCACCCTCAATTCAGAGCAAACGAATATTCTTGTAACTTATTAATTTTGAGTTGGTGGGGGATGATTAACTTTCTGAGGCTCTTCCAAGTTTTTTGTTTGTTTGTTTGTTTGTTTTATTGCCCCTCTTTTGGGAGCTGCAGTCCACTAGTCCGCTTCCTCCTTTCCAATAGAAGAATTTTTTTTTTTTTTCTTCAAGAGAGAAGTTCAATTTCCATGGCCCAGAACTGATGCAAAGGGAAAAAGACATTCGAACCGGGATTAACCCGACGGACCTTTTCTGACAGGACAGGCCAGCACTGTCAAACACCGGGCACGTCCCACCAGGCGCAACACCTGCTAACGAAGCGGGCTCGGTCAGGGCGGGGAAGAAGGAGGGGCGCCGCCTCCAGGACGCACCCCACCAGCAGCCGGGCAGCGACACCGGCCGCCGCCGGTCCCCGGTCCCTCCTCGGTCCCCGGCAAACCTTCGCGCGCTGCCCCGCTGCCCCCCCCCCCCCCCCCGCAGCATACCTCTCCCTCGCGCGGCCCGAAGCGTGGGTTGTAGATGAAGAAGCTCAACAGCGCCGGCGGGAACTGCTTCTCCTGGGCCGCCCACGTCCCTGTCCCGGCCGCCGCTGCCGCCATTCCGGCCGGGCCCTCCCCCCTCCCACTTCGAGAGCCTCCTCTTCGTCAGCTCAGAGACGGCGGCCGAAGGAATCGCCACACTTCCGCCTCCCTACCGGGCGGCCCGGAAGAAGTCGCTACTGACCCAGAAGAAGAACCCGTAGTGCCCGGTCCTTTTCTATAATACGTCCGGGTAGACCCGATTTCCCCCGTGTTTCTTGGGCTGTGGTGTTTCTTACTTTATTATTGACTCTTGGCTATCATCTGTCGTGGCTGAAGAGACGGCCATGAATTTCAAGAGAAATGTAACAGTGAGTGGTGGTTGGGCTTTTGTTTTGTTTTGTTTAAAGACAGGGTTTTACCATCTAGCCATGGCAGATCTGGAACTCACTATGTAGAACCGGCTGGTCTTGAACTCACGGAGATCCTGGCTGCTGCCTCCTGAGTGCTGGCATTAAAGGTGTGCGCCATGGTTGTGGCATTTTTGAAGTGCGGAGAAGCTTAGGATAGGGAAGCACATGCGTTTTTCTAGAAGTTGGCTCATTTACATCTGCTTGCTGTTATTTTGGATGTCTGGGTTTGTTGTTGTTGCTGTTTTGACATCTATTTATTTTTCCCTACGGAGAGAGGGATGCCACGGCACACGTGTAAAGGTCAGAGGACGACTTATTGAAGCCGATTCCCTGCTTCAGCACCACATAAACAAGGTGCGGTGGTGCATGCCTGTCACTGCAGCGCTGAGGGACGAGGTGGAGGCAGGAGGATTGTAAATTCAACAGCATCCTCGAATATATAGCACCTCAACGACTTTACGGCATAAGTTGTAAGCATTGGGCTATAAGCAAAGGTGAAAATGTCAAAATCGACCTTAACACTGAGCTGGAGAGATGGCCCAACAGTTAAGAGCACCTGCTGTTTTCACAGAGGACCGTGGTTCAGTTCCAAAGACCCACGTCAGGCAGCTTATAGCCCCCTGTAACTCCAGCTCTAGGGGACCTGATCCCTTCTTTTGGCCTCCATGGGCACCTGCTCAAATGTGGTACATATAAACCCATACAGGCATGCATATACATATAAAATAAATAAATCCTTTTGAAAAGCCTACCCTACCACCGACAAAATAAAGCTGGTTGGGGTGGGTGGAACAAGTGAAAAACATGTAAATCTATCGTCTTCTCAGTGAATAAATTAACAGGCTAAGTGAAAACTATCCCGTCGATTCCGATTTCATGAGTCTTAAGTGTTTGTGAAGTAATCCCATACCCTAGCAGTTGCAGAACAGATACAGGGATAGGTTTTTGCTTGAAATTGGATTCCTGAGCATTCATTTACAGAGCACTAAACTGTAGTTGCTACACAGAACAACGCCGACAAGCATGTTGACAAGTGTTTACCATCTTTGCTTTCATTTTTAATTTTGATACAGAAAGAACTATTCTGAAAATTTATTGGTAGCCAGACGTGGTGGCACACACCTTTAGTCCCAGCACTCAGGAGGCAGAAGCAGGTGGATCGCTGTGAGTTCGAGGCCAGCCTGGTCTACAAAGTGAGTCCAGGACAGTCAAGGCTACACAGAGAGACCCTGTCTTGAAAAAACAAAAACACAGTCTCACATAGCCCAGCCTGGCCTCAAAATCACTATTTAGTCAAGAATGCCCTTAAATTCCTGATCCTCCTGAATTCACTTTCCACATGCTGGTCTTGCCAGTGTGCACCACCAGGCTCAGTAATCCTGAGTCTCAACTGTTAAGCCATCCCACAAAGCTGGCCTTGGTTTCATACCCATTAAATCCTGATCTGCCTCACCAAGCTACACGCCAAGATTATAGTTAGGTAAAAATATAGTCCAAATTAAAGCCACTGTTGCAGCCTTATTTTATAAACGAGCAAGGGGAAAAAAAACAAAAAACAAAAAACAAGATACTTAGTTTTTCGGTCTGTATCCTAGACCTTCATTTTAAAGTCCAAATATTCAACCCTGGGCTGAGAACCTATTTTGCCAGTCTTCCGAAGATTAGGCGAAAATAGCAAAGGCAAGCATGAAAAAGAAGCTGTTTGTATGTTTGGTTAGCCCTTCTCAGGACTGACAGACTTTTAGAGCCTTCCTGTTTTGATTTGGCCCTGGAGTTATTATATTTAAAGCATTCCCTCGATACAGGAAGTAAAAAACTGAGTAAAAATGTAAGAAACAGAATATATGTGGACCATACAAGCACGCGTGTTAGTGAGGATGTGTCCATGCCACAGTCCATATACGGAGGTCAGAGGACAGCTTCCTTGCATCTTGCCTGAGGCACGATCTTCATTATTTTTCTGATGCATAGAGCAGGCTAGCTGGCCCACAAGCTCCAGGGGATTCTCCTGTCTCTTAACTGTATAGCAAAGGCTTTTACCTGATTAGCCATCTCCCCATCCCTGATGACTTTCTGTTTGTTTGTTTGTTCGTTTGTTTGTTCGTCCTCATAAATAAAGACTGAGAAATTAAGCCCTTAAAATCAAATTTGAAGACTATGTATGTGGAGTATTTAGGGGTTTTGTTTGTTTGTTATAGCTTTGGGTTTTTTAAATTTTTGTTTGTTTGGGTTGTTTTTTGTTTTTTTATTTTTGTTTTGTTTTGTTTGAGTTAGGATCTCACTATGTAGCCCTGGCTGGCCTGGAACTCTCTAGGTAGACCAGGTTGACCTCCAGTTCACAGAGACTCCTCACCTGCCCCTGCCGCCCCAGGACCAGGGTTAAAGAAGTTTAAATATTTGCCAACGTATTTGGCATATAGGAGGCAGCCTAGAAGACCCCCGGAACATGGTAAGCTTGGACATTGGGTTAAAAGGATGAGATCCACGGGGGTGGAGAGATGGCATGAGGACCTGAGTTCAGATACCCAGCACCCAAGAAGAACGTTGAGCAAAGCGTGGTGGGCCTGCGGTCCCAGCGGTGAGGAGCCAGAGGCAGATAGGCTTACTGGCCAGCCAGCTTAGCCTTATCAGCCCAAGTCCAAGTGAGAGGCCTTAATCCCAGAAAATAAGGTGGCGAGTGATTAAAGAAGACATCTGACATTGATCCCTGGCCTACACACACACACACACACACACACACACACACACACATTCTTATGTATACATGCACACACACACACATACACACGCTCCTAAGAAAATAGTTCAGACCTCTCTTGGTGTCCTCAGGTCTCAGTATCAGCCAGAGAATAGTGTTAGGTGCCACTTAAAAAGCAGCCTAGAGCCGGGCAGTGGTGGCGCACACCTTTAATCCCAGCACTTGGGAGGCAGAGGTAGGCGGATCATTGTGAGTTCGAGGCCAGCCTGGTCTACAAAATGAGTCTAGGACAGCCAAGGCTACACAGAGAAACCCTGTCTCGGAAAAAAAAAAAAGAAAAGAAAAGAAAAAGAAAAAGAAAAGAAAGAAAGAAAGCAGCCTAATGAGAAATTGCTGGCTTGAGCCTCCCCAGCCCTGTAACAGGACCCTAGAGGCTAGCCTCAACCGGGACCGGCAAGTCTAGGTAAGCTCATCTCAGGTGTTGTCACCTATGAGCCAGAAAAAAATGGTGGCTGAGAAGAAAGGGGTGGGTGGGGGGCAAGCGAACCTGAAAGCTCGATTCTCCTGAAGGAAAAAGTTAAAACACCTTCCAAATGAGTCTGTTCCTGGTGAGCTGTGCTCTGTGAGCAAGTGCTCTGGGCTTTATAACCCAGCTCAACGGTTCTGCCTTCTCTTGCTTGCTTGTGTTTGGATCTCTCATAGCAATCTCATACCCACCAAGCAGAAAACAAAAACAAAAACAAACCGTGTAAGAGTTAAGTCTTAAATTAACATTTCTTGTTTGGGCGGTGAGGAGCCCTGTGCCATAGCATGATCCCAGAGGTCAGAGCTTAACTTTGAGGAGTTACTCTCTCTCTCTCCTCTCACCCACCTCAGTCCTGGAGATTGAGAAAGGGTGTAACCCCAGTTGGTTGCAAACTCGAGACATGAAACCAAAGCTGGCCTTGAACTTCTTCTGATCCTGTTTCCATCTCCTGAGCATTGGGACTACAGATGTGTACCACCGTGTCTGGCTCACATAAGAGTCATTTTATGATGACTGAAAATCTCTCTGAAGAATAGTAATTTCAGAGTTAGCCGGACTGCTGAGAGTAAAATTCCTGGCAGGACAATAATATTTATTTGCAACACTTACATGCTTTTAAAACCAGATCCAAAGCTGGGCGTGGTGGTGCACGCCTTTAATCCCAGCACTTGGGAAGCAGAGGCAGGCAGATCACTGTGAGTTCAAGGCCAGCCTGGTATACAAAGGGAGTCCAGGACAGCCAGGGCTCATACACAGAGAAACCCTGTCTCAAAAAAAAAAAAATCTGAAAAAACAAACAGAAACAATTCCCGTTAGCTCATGTACAGTGCCAGTGTGGCTCACTCAGTGTTTGAGAGCACCTGAGGTCTATTTTTAAAATATTTTATTTATTTTTGTCCTATGTGCATTGGCGTTTTGCCTGTGTGTGTGTGTGTGTGTGTGTGTGTGTGTGTGTGTGTGTGTGTGTGTGTTGGATCCTTGAACTGGAGTTGCAGACAGTTGTGAGCTGCCACGTGGGTTCTGGGAATTGAAATCAGGTTCTCTAGAAGAGCAGCCAGTGTTCTTAACCACTGAGCCATCTTCCCAGCCCTGGCACCTAAGATCTTTGGAAAGACTTGCTTTGGTCCTGTTTAATTTGGTCCCACTACCTTGCTGAAGGAAAATAACAAAACAAAACACACAAAAAAAAACCCCAGCAAAACCATTCATTGTAGCTGGATATGGTTGTGTGCATCTTTAATCCCTTCTATCTCTGAGGAAGTAGAGGCAGGCAGATCCTTGTTAGATTAAGGCCAGCCTGGTCTCTCTAAGGGAGTTCCAGGCTAGCCAGGGCTAAAATTTGAAATCCTATCTCAAAACAAAAGAAGAAACCATCATGATGAGTATTGTCCACTTGGCAGGATCTAGGATCACGGAAGCAAACTTCTGGCCATGTCTGTGAGGAATGATCAGATCAGATTAAGTGAAGTGGGAAGGTCCACCATAAACTCGGGTAGTCCCATCCCCTGGGATGGGGTCCTCGACCAAAGGAAACGGAGAAAAAGCAAACTGAGCACCAACATTCATCTCTCTTTGCCTCCTGACCAGAAGATGCGACGTGACCAGCTGCCTGGCTGCAGCCACCGTGCCTTCCCCATAGCCCCTCACACTGTGTGGGCCAAAGTAAACCTTTGCTTTCTTCCTTAAATCGCTCTTGTCATGCACGTTGTCGCAGCAAGGAGACAAGTGACTCATACAGCCATACATCAGCCAATGACAAGAAGTTTATTTTACTGGGTGATTTTTAAAGGCACTGTCTGCCAGGAAGGGGGTGCTTACAGAAGTCATCAGGACCTACCCACCATGACCAGAGAAAGAAGAGCCACAGACCATTGCATTTCCTCAAACAAGGAGCATGTTGCAGAAGTGCTGTTTTGGGGGGGTGCGGGGAGGACTTGATAAATTAGTTCAGGATAGGTTGGGGAGCTTCCCAGTCCCAGGGCTTGGGAGACCGTCCGGCAGAACGCCCCTTCCTCTCTTTCTTCCATAGACTTGGGCTTTAAGACTGCACCATTTCCTGGAATTCTGGAATAGAAAATGAGAGAACAGGCTCACCATAGGTGGCTCGGTGTTGTGCAGGTGTGCTGTCCCCCTCCCCGCCCCAGAACCTGAAGAGGGAAGAGATGAAATAAATTTTCGGAGAGGTACAGTCCCGTTCAAGACATGCCTGGAAGGTACCATGAGCGTCGGTGATATCGCTCAAGGGAGTCTGCAGCTCCCTTGCCATCCAGCTTTTGGCATTATTTTCTATAAAGCGTCTCCTTTGGCAGCTCTTGTTGGGCTCAAATTAATTATCCTCCTGCCTCAGTTCCTGAAGTGCTGGTATTGCAGGTGTGTGCCAAATGCCTAGCTTGCTTGCTTTCTTGCTTTCTTTCTTTCTTTTTGGTATTTTGGTATTTTGAGACAGGGTTTCTCTGTGTAGCCTTGGCTGTCCTGGACTCACTTTGTAGACCAGGCCGGCCTCGAACTTACAGAGATCCTCCTGCCTCTGCCTCCCTAGTCCTACGGTTAAAGGTATGTGCCACCACACCAGACCTTTTTTTTTTTTTTTTTTTGAGACCCGGTCTAATGTTGACTACTGGTCTCAAACTTTCTATATAGCCAAGGATGACTTTGAACGCCTGCCTCCTTATCCTCCTGTCTTCACGTCCCAGGTGTGGGATTGCAAGCCTGTGCAGCAACATGCACTGGTTTTTCTGCATAATCTGTGTGTGTGTGTGCCCATATATGTGCAAGTGTGTGGGATGCACATGTGTGTGGATGCCCACATGTGTGCATGGGTGGAAGCCAAAGATTGATATCAGGTGAGCCAAAGATTGAGTCTTTCAGTTGAACCTAGGACTCACCAATCCATCTAGTCTCTAGCTTGCCGGCTTTCCCTAGGGATCCCCTGTCTTCATTTGTCAGCCGAGGTCTGGGACTGCAGTTGGGCCACCAGGATCTCCCAGTATTTACATGGGTACATGGGAACTCAAACTTTGGCCCTTACATTTTCATGGACCGTGCGTTAGACCTGCGGAGCCCAGCCCCATGCATACTTGTGTTTAGCAAATATCTTCATAGCTGCAGCGCCTTGGGCTTGAGCTTATCTCAGTCTATCTTCTCCAGCCGTGAGAGGCACTGGAAACATGTGCTGTGTGCTGGGGTTCATTTCAAATAAACACAGGAGGCTTTCCTTCACTGTTCTGTGCCTATTATACTATTCAACAGAGCAGAACTTTAAATAGATTTTCTTCCACTGAGCCCTAGTCTTAGCCTTCCCCCAAAGTTTATATTACTAAAAGAAAGATACTGATAATGTGTGTGTGTGTGTGGTGTGTGTGTGAGTGGTGTATATGTGTGTGAGAGTGGTGTGTGTGTGTGAGTGGTGTGTGTGAGTGGTGTGTGTGTGTGTGAGTGGTGTGAGAGTGGTGTGTGTGTGTGTGAGTGGTGTGTGTGAGAGTGAGTGGTGTGTGTGTGTGTGTGAGTGGGGTGTGTGTGTGTGTGTGTGAGTGGTGTGTGTGTGAGTGGTGTGTGTGTGTGAGTGAGTGGTGTGAGAGTGGTGTGTGTGTGTGTGAGTGGTGTGTGTGAGAGTGAGTGGTGTGTGTGTGTGTGTGAGTGGGGTGTGTGTGTGTGTGTGTGAGTGGTGTGTGTGTGTAGCTATGAACCCACAGAGGTCAGAAGAGAATGGTGGGTGTCCTGCTGTGTCACCTTGCACCACAGTCCCTTGAGGCAGGGTCTCTCACTGAACCTACAGCTAGACTGGAGAACAATGAGCCATGGATGATCTGCCTGTCTCCACTTCAGACAGTGCTGGGTTACAGGGGTGTGTGTGTGTGTGTGTGTGTGTGTGTGTGTGTGTGTGTGTGTGTGTGGCCATGCCTGGCTTTAAGCCCTGACTCTAAGAAACTGTGGCGGGTGCACAGTGAAGTTGAAAATGGACATTGGCTTTCTATTAATTGGTCCAGTTTTTTCCTTTATCTGCTTAGACATCTTTCAGGGTTGTGGCCTTTTGTAAATTATCATTTTAAATTTGGGACATAGCCAAGGCTAGCCTGGAATTCATGATATAGCCAAGCCTGGCCTTAGACCCCACAGCTTGCTAACTGCTTGTATGGCACACGTGTGCCGCTGAGTTTAAACCCATCAAGCTTTCCTTGTCTGAGCTAGTTTATTTAGGATGCCTACAGAAGCTGCCTTAACATGTGTAGTAGATTATAACTGCGTGCTTCAGTGAGGATCCACAGTTGGGCTTGGGACACACGCCTGCACTCGCAGCACCAGGGAGGCAACAGCAGGAGACTCAGGAGTTCAAAGTCAGCTCCGGCTATGTATCAAGTTCAAGGCCAGTCAGGGCTGTACACGAGCCCCTCCCACAAACAAACGACTCTATTTTAGCATTTTTCACTTTTTTCTAATTAGTGCCACAGACAGGGTGGCCCCTATCCCACCCTGTGAGTCATTGCTTAAACAGAAATGTAAGCAGCTTGACAAAGTCAAGCGTAAACAATCCGAAGACATCTGAACCTAGGGCTCTGCACACAGACACCGTGAATAGTGTTAGCTTATTTGCCCTTTATTGTCGCTGTTCTGGCACGCAGGTGTACATGCAACTAGGACACTCATATACATAGAATAAATAAATAAAATCTTTTTAAAAACAGGAGTGTGTGGTGCACGTGTGTGTGTGTGTGTGTGTGTGTGTGTGTGTGTGTGTGTGTGTGTGTTGAGACAGAGTCTCACTCTGTAACCCAGGCTGGCCTTGAGCTCCGTATATAGCCCAGGCTGGCTTCAAACTCATCCCAATCCTCCTCTCTCAGCCTCTCAAGTGATAAAATGACAGATGTGGGCTATCGTCTTCCAGAATTGTGTGTGTACACACCCGTGGCGGTCAGAAGACAACTTTGGGGAGAGAGCTCAGGTCACTACATTTGGCAACATGTGCCATTACTTTCTGAGCCATCTCATCAGCCCTAAGCCCAGAATCTGTGTGTGGTGAGGGGTGGGCGGTGCTGGGCACCAAGTTCAGACGTGCCAAGCACACGGTGGACTTGCGAGCTACATCCCCGGTGGACCCCACGTGTTCACGCACAGTTGGCATGCTTACCCAATCACACTTTGCAGACGCAAAGGCTGAATTTCTCAAAATTCAGAAAAAGCCCCACCTCGGGTATCCCCTATGCTGATGTGTGTTAGTCTAAAAGCAGGAGCAGACCTACCTTCAGCCCCGATCTTCCCGTCTCCGTTATTGTCCGCCGCGTCCATCAAGGACTTAGTCTCTGACTCAGTCAGCTCTCTAGCGTCGCTCTGGAACTTCTGGAGGAAATACCTACAGCACCACGAAAAGCTGGCGGCAAGTTCTTGAAAGACGTCGTGCCCTCGGTCCCTCCCTTCCTCTATCTCTATCCTCCTTCTTTCCTTTGCTTACTGTCCCCTTCTTCTTTCTTTCTTTTTTTTTTTTTTTTTTTTTTTTTTCCGAGACAGGGTTTCTTTGTGTAGCCTTGGCTGTCCTGGACTCACTTTGTAGACCAGGCTGGCCTCGAACTCACAGCGATCTGCCTGCCTCTGCCTCCCGAGTGCTGGGATTAAAGGCGTGCACCACCACGCCCGGCCCCTTCTTCTTCCTTCTCCCTCTCTCCCTTCCTCTGAGTCCATGTATCTGACAGCTACAAACATCAGTCAAGGTCTAGCAAGTAGAGTTCTCCTTTGCTATAGAAGCCATGGCTAGACATGTCTGTTTTTAAGAGTTTTGCTTGGTGGCGCACGCCTTTAATCCCAGCACTCGGGAGGCAGAGGCAGGCGGATCGCTGTGAGTTTGAGACCAGCCTGGTCTACTAAGCGAGTCCAGGACAGTCAAGGCTAACACAGAGAAACCCTGTCTCACAAAAAAAAAAAAAAAAAAAAAAAAAAAAAAAAACAAAAACAAAACCAAAACAAACAAACAAAACAAACAAAAAGGGTTTTTTGTTCCCAGGCGTATTGGCCCACATCGTTAATCCCAGCACTTGGGAGGCAGAGGCAGGAGGATCTCTGTGAGCTTGAGGCCAACCTGGTCTACAAAGCAAATTTAGGACAGCCAGGGCTACAGAGAGAAATTTTGTCTTGAAAAAACAAAATAAAGAGTTTTGCTGCTTCATTTGCCATAAGAAATCCCTTGAACAAATCTCGTTGTATGTAGTCTTCCGTGCCCACACGTAGGGCCCCATGTGAGTAGAAGGGTGGCCGACTTGCATCCTTTTTGTTTGTTTGTTCTTTTTGTTTGTTTGTTTTAGGGGGTTTTTTGGTTTATTTTGGGACAGGGTTTCTCTGTGTAGCCTTGGCTGTCCTGTAGACCACAGTGATCTGCCTGGCTCTGCCTCCACTGCAGCCGGCTCAATTTACATTCTTTTTTTTTTTTTTTTTTTTTTAGTAGTTTATTTATTTATTTTTATTTATTTATTGTATATGAGTGCTTTATCTGCAGAAGAGGGCATCAGATCACATTACAGATGGTAGCCACCACGTGGTTGCTGGGAATTGAACTCAGGACCTCTGGAGGAGCAGGCAGCGCTCTTAACCACTGAGCCATCTTTCCAGCCCTCAATTTACATTCTTTAAAGAGTTCAGATGAATATCCAATGCCAGGGCCAACCGTGGAGAGAGGACTGAGCCAACAGGGCCACCTCACACCCTGCTCCTGCCCCCGCATCCATGTTGAGATGCTCTGGACATAGCTTACCTGAGCTCCTCTTCTTCCAAGAATCCACTCTGGTCATTGTCTATGCACCGGAAGACATCCTGCAGTTGGCTGGCAGACATCTTGGAGAGGCCCAATGTCTGGAAGAACTTTTGTGGTTCAAAAGTGTCTGGGTCTAAAGAACAGAGACCAGGTTATCCTGACGCCCAGTGGGTCACATTCTATATCTGTGCCTGAGGGACAAAAACACGGGCTATTAAAAATACTTTCCTGGGGCTGGAGAGATGGCTCAGAGGTTAAGAGCACTGACTGCTCTTCCAAAGGTCATGAGTTCAATTCCCAGCAACCACATGGTGGCTCACAACCATCTCTTCTGGCCTGCAGGAAGAATGCTGTATACATAATAAATAAATAAATCTTAAAAAAAAAAATACTTTCCTGATGTCCCTCAAGCTATGTGGATACTTGACTCTCCAAAGACTCAGAAAGCCAAGTCTAAGTAGTCCTTTTCCCCTTGTCCTCTCTACCCCAGGTTGCCCTCACCACTTGATTTTGCCCGCATCTTCTGGCTCTACTCGGTGTCTTGCCCTCTCTCTCCTCACTCAACAAGCTGCACAGCAAGTCCACAGTACCATGTGATTAGTTGGAGACAGTGGATCCAAACAGGCTTGAGAGAAGCAGCACATTGATTGGCTCTTGTTTGTTTGTGGCTAGTCTGGAACCCACTGAATAGCTCAGGCTAACCCCACTACTCAGCTACAACCCCAGCCTTCCTACTGAGGCTTTTTCCTTTCTTCTTCTTCTTCTTCTTCTTCTTCTTCTTCTTCTTCTTCTTCTTCTTCTTCTTCTTCACGTTTTTCAAGACATGGTTTCTCTGTGTAGCCTTGGCTGTCCTGGACTAGCTTTGTAGTCCAAGCTGGCCTCAAACTCACAGAGAGCTGCCTGCCTCTGCCTCCTGAGTGCTGGGAGAGGCTTTTTCTTTTTAGTACTGACCCTTGAACTCAGGACCTTGGGCATGCAATGCAAGTGCTCTATCCCTGAGCTACATTCCCAGCCCCCACTGATTTCCCACACACATACCCCTTTTAGTAAATCTCTTTCATCTTGTGTAAACATAATCATATACTTAGGTCTCGTAATTCCTGTCATGTTAGTGGCCTAACTTATAGCAATTCCACTGACAGGTTCTGCAAATCTCTGAGAAAACTTCACATTTTAATCTCTGCTGCTTTGCTGGAGGTGGGAGCCCATGCCTGCCTGATGTCTCCTTTCCACTTTGTTCTTTGTCTGATTTTGAAGGATCCATGCTCCAGGCGGGCCTCAAGCTCCCTATGTAGGCAGGAATGATCTCGAACTCCCAACCCTCCTGCCTCCATCTCCCTAGTGTGAAGAATACAGATCTATATCACCTGTCTATGCGAGGCTGGGGATGGACCCCAGGTCTTCATATGTACTAGGCAGACATCTTGTCAAGTGAGCTATAGCTAGCCACAACCCCTTGTTTTGTTTTTGTTTTTGTTTGGTTGTTTGGTTGGTTCGGCTTTTCGAGACAGGGTTTCTCTGTGTAGCCTTGGCTGTCCTGGACTCACTTTGTAGACCAGGCTGGCCTCGAACTCCTAGAGAGCTGCCTGCCTCTGCCTCCTGAGTGCTGGGATTAAAGGTGTGCTCCACCACACCCAGATGTCCCTTGTCTTTATTCAGAGACAAGATCTCACTCCAGAGTCCAGGATCCCCTGGACCTTGCTATCCTTCTACCCCAGTGCCACCACGCCCCGCTCCTCCAGTCCCCACCACCACGCCCCGCTCCTCCAGTCCCCACCACCACGCCCCCCTCCTCCAGAACCGCCCCCCCTCACCTTGGCATTCCTGCAGGGCTGCCGCAATGTCGTCAGCACTAAGAATATCTGTGATGCTCATTTTCCACCTGCTCACACAGAACAAGTGAGACGTGAGCAACGGTGACAGAGAAAATGAACACATGGGGAAAGCGCACGTTATCAGCCAGCACCATGTATGTGTCTCTAGAACTTTAAAATGTGACAGGCATCTTTTTAAGTGATGGGACAGAACCAAACCAGGCGCCTCTTGTCTCCATGAGTTCTCCTGAATTCACTCCAAAATTGAAGTTAAAAGGAAAAAAAAAAAAAAAAACCAGACCAAGCTGGGCTTGTAACTCCTGCCCTTGGGAGGCAGGAACAGGAGAATCAAGAGTTCAAGAGCATCCTGGCAAAATAGTGAACTCCAGACCAGCCGGAACTACATGGCCCAGTCTTTTCCCAATCTAAAACCAAACAAAAGCTTTCTCTTAGGGTGTAATACTTCTTGTAAAAATTATACTTACCTAATCAGCCGCCACAGGCAGCTGCAAGCCCTTTAAAAATGAACCGTGTTATAACCCCCCTCCCACCTTTGTCAGCCAGAGGCTCGCACTAGTGAAAGGCTGACCCTTGCAACAGAGCCTGGATCCTCCCCAGTGCCAACCACAGTTATAAGAACTCCAAGTACAAAATGCACATGTCTTATGTAGTACACGCAGAGAAAAAGATCTTGGGGTCTGGTAGGCGCACCGGCTACTCACCAATTTAGATTTGAAGTCCAGAATGGGGAAAGAGTTGTAGGAACAGGGGAAAACAAACCAGAAGGGCTTTTCCTACCTTATATAGGATTGACACTGTGATCGTGATAGCCTCTTAAGTTTCATGTTCAAGGATCAAGTGTGCATAGCTCAAGTGTCTTTACCTTAGTAATGAAAACTCTCTCTCTCTCCTTTTCTATTTATAGAAAGGTGGGTAGAAACGGCCAATTAAAAAAAAAAAAACTCAACAATCCTTAACTAAGGTTTCAGTTGCAAACAAACCTAGTTGGTGAAGTGTGTGGAGAAGCCACTGTAGACCTGCAGGGGGTGGTGGGGTGCAGGTGAAATGAGGTAAGAGCGGTGGGGTGCTCTCCGAACTGAAGACTTCCCAGATGTTAGTAGCAGCTGTTTGGGGAGGTCTGTCTTCAGCGTATGTGGGCAAATATGTGAGGCTAACTTCAATCTAGGGTGGAAAAACCTCGAAAGTCAGTGTCACCGAGGTCTTGGTTACATAATTTTCCTACCAACATATTTACTTATTTATTTATTTTTGGTTTTTCAAGACAGGGTCTCTCTGTGTTAGCCTTGGCTATCCTGGACTCACTTTGTAAACCAGGCTGGCCTTGAACTCATAGCAATCCACCTGCCTCTGCCTCCTGAGTGCTGGGATTAAAGGCATGTGCCACCACCGCCCCTGGCTTCTTTCTTTCTATTTTTTTTCTTTTCTTTTCTTTTTTGGTTTTTAAAGACAAGATTTCTCTGTGTAGCCCTGCTGGCCTGGAACTCACAGAGATCCTCCTGCCTCTGCCTTCAGAATGCTGGGATTAAAGGGTCCTTAACCACTGTGTGTGTGTGTGTGTGTGTGTGTGTGTGTGTGTGTGTGTGTGTAAAGTATGCTTATATATTTGTGTGTGCACCCACGTGTGTGCAGACAGAGTGTAGATAATGTTCAGTAGCTTTCTCAGTCGCCCTTCACTTTACCTTTTGAGAGTTTTTCATTGAACCTCATACCTAGGACTTAGCTAGACTGATAACTTCCAGGGATCCTTGTGACCCTGCCTCCCCATGTACTGGGGTTACAAGTTTTCCACCACACCCAGCTTTTTGTTTTTCAAGATAGGGTTTCTATGCGTAGCCTTGGTTGTCTTAGACTCTCTTTGTAGACCAGGCTGGCCTCGAACTCACAGCGATCCGCCTGCCTCTGCCTCCCGAGTGCTGGGATTAAAGGCGTGCACCACCACGCCCGGCCAGACCAAGCTTTTTAATATAGGTTCTTATCCTCGTAGGTGGGTCCTTCTATAGTGGGCACTTTAACCTGCTGAGCCATCTCCCAGCCCTCCTCACTTCTTTGACATGCGCATGCAGGACAATGGAGTCAGCTGTACGCATTGTGAAATAGAACCGAATAACTTTTTCATCCTGAACAAACTGAAGTTCTGTGTTTACTGAACTTTAGGCCCCTCCTGCCTCAGCCTTCTGAGTAGTTAGAATTACAAGCCTGTACCACCAAACCCATCTCAACATTGCCTTCCTTTTAAATGCTGGATTCAAATTTGTTTTTCTTTTTTAGTAGATTTATTTATTTAGTTTGTTTATTTGGGTTTTTTGAGATAGGGTCTCTCTGTGTAGCCTTGGCTGTCCTGGACTCACTTTGTAGACCAGGATGTCCTCAGACTCATGTCAATCTGCCTGCCTCTGCCTCCCCAGTGCTGGGATTAAAGGCATGGGCCACCATGCCTGGCTCCAGAGTGATTTATTTTTATTGTATGTTTATGGATGCTTTGCCTGCATGTATATCTGTGCACCAGAGGAGAGCATTGATTTCTCTGGAAGTAAAGTTATAGACAGTTGGGAGCCACCGTGTGGGTCCCTGGAACCGAACCTGGGTCCTGTGCAAAAGGAGCCACTGCTCTTAACTACCAAGCCGTCTCTCCAGGCCCTCCTTTTGTGGTTTTTGTCTGTAATCCTGGCACACGGGCATATACCATCAAATCTTGCTAGAGGTGTGGCCCAGGCTAGCCTCTTCAGCATCTGACTACCATTGTGTGCAGTGGTGGCCAGCGATCTTTCTGGCAGAAAACGAAGATAATGGCTGGACGGCGTGGTGCAAGCCTGTGATCCTAACTATGTGGGAGGCTGAGATAGACGATACAGCCTGAGGTACATATCGAGACCCTGTGCCTTTAAAACAAAAAGGAGAGGTCTAAAAGAGAGCTCAGATGGTAGAGTGCATTCTGAAGATCCACACACACCCAAGGCTGACCTCTGCCTCCACATACAACACACAGCCACAAAGGAAGGAAAGACAGAGAGTAATCGTCTAATCAGAAGCGGGCCGTCCGTGTGCCTGGTTTGGAGAGTATATTATTTGGCCTTCCCCAGTTTGGTGGTACATGTCCATGTGCTAGGATTACAGGCAAATCCCCAAAAGGGACCCAGAGAGAATGGCTCAGTGGTTGGGAGCATTGGCCACGGTTGCACAGGAGGTTGGCTGTTGGCGTAGAGAGTAGACGTGGTCCTGGGTGAATGTGCATCGTTTGAGATGACCACAGCCATGTCGTGGAGGACCAACGCCTCAGCCCCATGGGAGTGGCAAAGCCTTCCCCAGGTGAGGCTCAGAAGGATGGCAGAGCCTTCCTGTGGTGTGAGCGCAAGTGTGGACTGTGTGCAGTCGATGTCCAGGAGAGCTTTCTGCCCTGGGATGTTTATGGCTGGAAGACTTCTCCCCTACAATGATGGCTCCTACCCAATTAGCGAATCCTGCCCCCTTGCTCACTATTTGTGTATGCGATATTGTTTGCAGTACTGTATAAAATATTCCTGTCTTCCTATTGGTCTGTATGTAATAGCCCCGCCTCCCCATTGATCTGTACATATAACCCCGCCTCCCTGATGAACTGAGTGCAATAGCCCCTCCTCCTAGTCAACTGTTTATAATAAACACGCTAACTCCTGGGGTGCTGAGGTTTCCCCAGCCAAGAATCCAGACCACCGGGTCCCAGCTTTTCTGTGTCTGTGGAGAGAGAGAGAGAGCTCAGTGTATTCCTGTAGTCTCAGTACTGGGGAGGCATGACAGGAAAATTCCTGGGACTCATTAACCAGTGAGCTCCAAAGTGAGAGAAAAGTGACTGGGGTGGAGTGTAGTGGCGTAAGCCTTTAATCCCAGCACTTGGGAGGCAGGACAGGTGGGTCTCTGTAAGTTCCAGATCAGCCAAGGCTACATATTGAGACCTTGTCTCAACAACACCAACAACAGCAACAAAAGAGTGACTGAAGAAGGCACCAATGCCAACCTCAGCTTTCCATTTGGCGCACGCGCACACACACACACACACGTTGGCTCTGTTTCTTAACAATTAAACTTTATTATACAACCCAACTATCTTACACAAGAGGGAAAAAGGGTTAAAGGGAAACAAAAGTGAACCTTCTGGTATCCGGGTCCCTACCTGTCTCTGGCCTGCGCGCTGGACCGGCCTGTTCACTGATCCTTTTCCCGATCCACGTGCACTCGAGCTTGGTCTGAACCAGCTGCCCCTCACATCCTCTCTGTCTGTCTCTCTAGTGCAAAGGCTGGTCTCCTTCTCCCATCGTGGACCAATTAGAAACACAATAATCTGAGTGAAGTCCCTTGTCACTTCCTGAATTCCAGGCCCAGGATGGCTCCACCCAGTCTATCTCAAGGTTAATCTCAGGGAGTGTCCAAGAGCAAAGCCCGCCAAGATTGCTTTCATCTGTGACAAAGTTTACAATCCTTCCCCACACACACACACGCATTCAGGTTGATTTCAGCCTGACAAAGTTAGGGGACAATGTGGTCACTGTTAAAATGCGTTCATCAGGTCTTTAAAAGCCTTGGTTCAGGTAGCAATGTTTGCTTTTGCCTTGTCTAATTAGGCAAGGTTTCTTTTGTCCTCTGTGTGTGTGGGGGGGGGGGGGGTTTGTTTTGTTTTTTGAGGGTTTTGCTGCCTTGTTTCTTTTGTGTGTGAGTGGTTTGTTTTGTTTTTTGGGGGCTTTTATTGTTGTTGGTTTTGGTTTTTCAAGACAGGGTGTCTCTGTGCAGCCCTGGCTATCCTGGGACTCACTCTGTAAACCACAATGGCCTCTAATTCAGAGATCCACCTGCCTCTGCCACCTGAGTGCTGGGGTTAAAGGTCATGCGCCACCACCGCTGGCATGTGCTCTGTGTTTTGAGAGCAATTATGTGTCCTTAATACATTTTCAGCTCTAAGGTCCAAAAACATCTCAGAAAAAAACAAAATTCACTGCATCTTGGCTTTCTAGTTAGGAGTAACGCAGCTAACTCCCAGTGCTTAATAATTTAGCCTTTTGGGTGAAGTTCTCGTTAGAATAGGTTGAAAGCATGAATTATGCACAGGTTTGGGAATCGTGCTGCCCAGCTGTGCAAACACTGGCCAAAAAAGTACCTTCTGCCCTGACAAACAGGTTCAAGGTGTCTGGATCGAGTGACTGGGTCACAGTGAAACCAAACCTGGTGTTGATGGGAGTCCCAGGTCGTGGGTGATGGTATCAAACAACAGCACTGCCTGTTACCTTTTACAGTTCTCTTCAGGCTGAACTACACCATCCCAAATTCCCTCAAATTTGGAGAAGTCACAACCTAAGCTCTGGGGCTTTTCTCCCACAGGCTCACCAGGTGACCAAGTCATTCCTGCCCTATCCGTGTTCTAGCACTTTACTTTTGGTGAGATGATGGCTATTTTTAAATTTGCTTTCTTTTATGAGTTTGTGTTGTGCATGTGTGTGAGTGTGTGCATGTGCGCGTGCATGAGTGTGTGTGTGTGTGTGTGTGTGTGTGTGTGTGTCAGGAGTGTGCCTTGTGGCCTCAGAGGTCAGAAGAGGACGTTAGACCACCTGCGACTGGGTTATGGATGGTTGTGAGCCACCATGTGGGTGCTGGGAACTGAACCCGGGTCCTTTGCAAGAACAGTAAGTGTCCTTAAGTGCTGAGCCATCTCTCAACACTGGGGATAGTTTATCTTGGTTATGCCTGAGGGAGTTTCCAAAGACAATTAGATCATATCAACCATAAGAGCCCTGACCTAGTAGATTTAATCCACAGGTGGATTCTAATTTTTCTTTTTTCTTAAATTTTATTTATTTATTATTATGTATACAGTGCTCTGCCTCCATGTACACTTACAGGCCAGAAGAAGGCATCAGATCTCATTATAGATGGTTGTGAGCCAGCATGTGGTTCCTGGGAATTGAATTCAGGACCTCTGGAAGAACAGTCAGTGCTCTTAACCTCTGGCCAGCTTTCCAGGCCCAGGATTCTAATTTTCCAATGCTGGGAAGCAAACCGAGAGTCTCACGCATACAAGTCAAGCACTGCCCAACTTGGGTTCCAAGGCTGCTGGGAGGTAGTGGACCTGTAGTGTGTGGTTAGAGGAAGTAAGCCCCGGAGGAGTGTCACTAGATGGACAGCTTGCTCTAGCTGCCCCCTGTTTCTCTCTGGTTCTTGGCAGCCGTGATGAGAATTGCTTTGCTTCACCAAACCTTCCCCACTATGATGGATTGACTCCTATGAAACTGTGAGCTAAAAAAAACCTTTCTTCTTTTTAAGTTGCTTATTGTCAAGCATGAGATAACAATGAGAAAGTTAATTAAAATGATGATCTTACTTCCTCATAGAATCAACTTTTTCTTTCTTTTTTTTTTTTTTTTTGTTTTTTTTTGGGGTTTTGTATTGGTTTGGTTTTTTGTTTTTTGGGTTTTTGTTTTTGTTTTTTGGGGGGGGTTGTTTGTTTGTTTTGTTCGTGGTAATGGTTTTGTTTTTTGGAGACAGGGTTCCTCTGTGTAGCCTTGGCTGTCCTGGACTTGCTTTGTAGACCAGGCTGGCCTCGAACTCACAGCAATCCACCTGCCTCTGCCTCCTGAGTGCTGGGATTAAAGGTGTGTAACACCACACCCAGTAGAAACAACCTTTTTTTTTATTTTGTTGGTTTGGTTTAGTTTTTTGAGACAGGGTTTCTCTTGTAGCCCTGGCTCTCCTGGACTCACTTTGTAGATCAGGCTGGCCCCGAACTAACAGAGATCCTCCTGCCTCTGCCTCTGGGAGTGCTGGGATTAAAGGTGTACACCACCACACTTGGGGATTCTAGGCAGGTGCTCTACCACTGAGCTACACCCCAGCCCCTCACTGGGAGGGATTCTAGGCAGGTGCTCTACCACTGAGCTACACCCCAGCCTCTCACTGGGGGACTCTAGGCAGGGGTTCTACCACTGAGCTACACCCCAGCTCCTCACTGGGGGATTCTAGGCAGGTGCTCTACCACTGAGCTACACCCCAGCCCCTCCCTGGGGGATTCTAGGCAGGTGCTCTACCACTGAGCCATGCCCCAGCCCCTCACTGGGGGATTCTAGGCAGGTGCTCTATCACTGAGCCACACCCCAGCCCCTCACTGGGGGATTCTAGGCAGGTGCTCTACCATTGAGCCACGCCCCAGCCCCTCACTGGGGAATTCTAGGCAGGTGCTCTACCACTGAGCTACACCCCAGCCCCTCACTGGGGAATTCTAGGCAGGTGCTCTACCACTGAGCCACGCCCCAGCCCCTCACTGGGGGATTCTAGGCAGGTGCTCTACCACCGAGCCACACCCCAGCCTTTTCATTTTTGATTTTGAGGTCTTGATGCCTTGAACTCACAATCCTTCTATCTCACCTCTCCAAGTGCTGGAGCTACAGGCCTGCACTACCCAGGTCCATCTTTTTACACATTTTATTTCTCGAAATGAAATTTTCTCTAGAAAACAAATTGGCAGTGTCTTGAAATGTTAAAGACACAACTGTCACATGATCCAGCTGTAGCCTTCTGGTGTCTTCCTTAAGGGCTGAGATTCCCACAGCCTGCGTTCCTCCCAACCTGTTAAAGATCCTGTTGATGATAATATCCCATTTGCTCTTGGTGATGACATTTGCCGGCTTCTTGTTAAGAATTCCTAAGCAGCTTCAACAAAACCTTAGCCTTGGAGCTTCTGTTTGTCTCACCAAGCCAGCTGTGGTGGTGGGTTGGAGGTGGGGGGTGAGGCTGGGGTCTTTATTCAGGGTTTCTGACCAAGGGCAAACATTTTCAGAAGAGCTGCTTAGATGAAGGAGCGGGAGATGCTATCAGACAAAAGAAACCAGATGCTGTGGAAGGCTGATTCTTTCATGAACAAGAAACGTGAGCATCCACATCTCAATTTCCAGATGGGCAGGAGGCCGTACTTGACAGAGACTCATTCAAGCTAATTAGGGAGAAAATACCACTAATGTCATAAGATAGGCTACATCTATGGCTCCCAGGTGCCCTTTTATTATCTGCTCTTCTCTTGACACAGGTGCCCAGGGGTCCCCTGGTAGAGGACAGGATGAGGTCCCGGAGATATGACATTTTTCAAGCTAACAGGGTAGACATAAAAAATTCCAAAGAGGGGCCAGCAAGATGGCCGAATGGATAAAGATCCTTGCTGTCAACGCTGCTGACGTGAGTTCAATCCCTGGATCCCCACATGGTAGAAAGAAAGAACCACCGGTGGTGGCACATGCCTTTGGTCCCAGCACTCAGGAGACAGAGACAGGTGGATATCTGCGAGTTCGAGGCCAGCCTAATCTACAGGGTGAGTTCCAGGATAGCCAGAGCTACACAAAGAAACCATGTCTCAAAAAACAAAACAACAACAACAAAAAAAAAACAGCCAGGTGGTGGTGGCACACACCTTTAGTCCCAGCACTCAGGAGGCAGAGGCAGGTGGATCCCTGTGAGTCCAAGGTGAGCCTGGTCTACAGTGCGAGTCCAGGACAGCCAAGGCTACACAGAGAAACCCTGTCTCAAAAAACAAAACAAAACAAAACAAAAGGGGAAGGAAGAACCACTCCCAAGGAGTGTCTTCTGACCTCCACAAGAGCACCATGGCATATATACATCATAAAGTACATATATTAAATTTTTAAAATGTTTTTTGGTTTTGGGAATCACAGGCACGAGCCACCACTCCCAGCCCTAAATTTAATTGTTTTAAATTCCAAAGATGGGAGTATGGAGCTAGCACAGTGGGTAGAGATGCTTGTGCTGCAAGCCCCAGAAGAAGCGGGCATGAGTTTGGGTCCCCGCACCGACATAAATGTTGAGCATGGCTGAGTGTGCCTGTAATCTCAGCACTGGGAAGCAAACACAATGAATCTCGATTGATTTCCAGGCTTTCTAACTGAAATGGTGAGCTTCCAGTTCAACGAGAGATGCTGCTTCAAAGCACTAAGATGGAGCATAATAGAGGAAAACACCTGAATATACACACACATGGAGAGAGAGAGAGAGAGAGAGAGAGAGAGAGAGAGAGAGAGAGAGAGAGAGAGAGAGAGAGAGAGAGAGAGAGAAGAGAGAAGAGAGGAGAGAGGAGAGAGGGGAGAAAGGAGACAGAGAGACGTCTCAGCGGTTAAAAGCACTGACTGCTCCTCCAGAGGTCCTGAGTTCAATTCCCAACAACCACATGGTGGCTCACAGCCATCCATAA
The DNA here is from genome assembly GCF_903995435.1 of Acomys russatus. Lineage (NCBI taxonomy): Eukaryota > Metazoa > Chordata > Mammalia > Rodentia > Muridae > Acomys > Acomys russatus. The sequence continues at coordinate 32,924,616 of NC_067155.1, read as the reverse complement.
TGTGATCTGATGCCCTCTTCTGGCCTGCAGGTGTACATGCAGGCAGCACTGTATTCATAATAATAAATAAATACATCTGTAAAAAGAAAAAGAAAGAAAGAAAGAAACAGAGACAGAGAGAGACCTGGATAGACATCAGAGCCTAACTCAGGAGATGGTTGTAAAGGTTCAGTAACCCTTTACATTCCAATCTCGACATGGCCTTGAGGAGGTAAAGGCAGCCTGGCATACTACACTGTAGCTTTTCCAGCTGCCTGACTTTAAGAAGCTTATGTCATGGCATTTTTGTCTTGTTGTTGTTATTGTTTTGAGACACAGTCCCGTGAGTCTTCAAACAATTTCTGCAGCCAAGGATGACCTTGAACTCCTAACCTTCTTGCATTCCTGGCGTAAATGCTGGTTTACAGGTGTGAACCATCACATCCAACTACTAACATGCATTTCTTTCAGCCTGGCCTGGGGTGGTTTCTGAAAGCAAGACCTTAAGTTTAGGGTGCAAGGGGACACTGATGTGGATTGTCCTTTTTTGTAAGTTTATTGGAACAGCTATTAATGCCACGTGGATGTACAGACAATCAGCAGAACAGACGGGGCTCTGAGGAAAGTTCAGGTTTCAATGTCGCACATAAGCAAGCAGTATGGTGGGGTCTCTGAGGAGACTTTGGAGCTCTTTTTTTTGTAAGCCCCAGTGACGGGGAGAGGTTTTGCAGCAGGGCTCAGCACCCATGGTCTGATTTCCAGGCAGCAGTGGGAGAGTGAGAGTATCGGGGGAAGCACTGTGTGATCCCCAAAGGTATGGGGAATTAAGGACGGGCATCTTTATTTGGAGTGTACCCATTATGGGGGCAGGGGCATGCCATTCCGGGCCACCTTCTGATGTCTGAGGAGTCTGTCACAGGCTCTCAGAGGCAGCAAAGATCCCAGAGCCAGCCATGAGGATAGACACCAGCGTTCCCACCTATACATTAACGGGAGACAATAGGGACCCCGAGCAAGGCTCACAGCAACTTCCTGCACATGTTGCTCTGGGACTCTGCCCTGCAAATTCTAGCTGCATGGACCTGCCCAGACTCATCTCATCGTGACTCAGGAGGGCACGGGCTCTGCCTGGGCTCCCACAATCGAAAAGCAGGAAGGGTGAGCAAGCTGCACATCTGCTAGAGATGTGTAGGGGGTCTATGTCCAGCCCGTGCATGCTCTTTGGTTAGTGGTTCAGTCTCTGTGAGCCCCCATAGGCCCAGGTTAGTTTACTCTGTAGGTCTTCTTGTGGTGTCCTTGATCCCTCTAGGTGCTTCAATCCTTCCCTCATCCCCTGCTCTTCCACAAACCTCACTGAGCTCCTCCTAATGTTTGGCTGTGGGTCTCTGCATCTGTTTCCATCAGCTACTGCGTGAAGCCTCTCAGAAGACAGTTACACCAGGCTCCTGTCTGCGAGCATAGCAGAGTATCATTAACAGTGCCAGGGCGTGGCTCTCTCCCACGGGGTGGCTCTCAAGTTGGGTCTGTCATTGGGTTGCCATTCCTTCGATCTCTGCTCCATCTTTATCCCTACATTTCTTGTATGCTAGACAAATTTTGGTCATCATGTGGGTCCCCTAAGGATGGGAGTAGGAGCTGTCTCTGACTCTGTTGCCTGCCCCAGGATCTCTTTCCTCTAGCTGGGCTGCCTTGTCTGGCCTCTGTGGCACAAGATGCATTTAGTCCTGCTGCAAATTGAGGTGCCTGGGGTGGGTGTGGTACCTCTTGATGGGGGTGTCTCCCCTTCTCTGAGAAGAAGAGGGGAATGGGAGGAGGGGGAGCGTGAGGTTGGGACTGGGAGGAGAGGAGGGAGGAGTAATTAATTTACTTACCACGGGAAAAGTGGCTGGGCCTGCAGCTCACTCGGTAGGGTGCTTGCCCGGCATGTCTGTGGCCCTGGGGTCCATCCCACAATCACTTACACCTGTGGCGGTGTGGGGCTAGTCCTCACCAAGTAGAGGCAGAACAGAAATTCAAGAAATTCAAGGTTATCCTTGGCTCTCTAGGGCATCTGAAGCCATCCCGGGTTACACAAGACCCTATGTCTAAACACAAATCAAACCAAATCAAAGGATAATGTCAACTTTCCTTTTTGAAATTTGTGTGTGTGTGTGTGTGTGTGTGTGTGTGTGTGTGTGTGTGTGCAGACTATTGATTGCCTTGGGAATCCTGACCACTCCAGTCTCCTCCCTCCTTGTTTGCGGGATAAATCTCACACCTGCCTGTAGAGGGCACCAGAGGAAGGCTAGTTGGAGAAGGGCAGAGACCACAGTGAGCGCCCTGCAGGCGCCCCAGCAGAGGGATCGGAGGAGAACAGTGTGTGGAAAGTAAGACATTCCTTTCACAGAACCAAAATTAGAAATAAAGAGAGAGTGAAGCCGTTATCAGGACAAATGTCATCATAAGCATCCACATTAGAGATTGTCCGGTGAAGAGCAAAGATGAAAAGACTCAGTTACGTTCTGGTATCTGAAACAGTCTAGTTGAAGTCGGAGTTATTAAATTCTCCTTTTCCAAATTCCAAGTTATTGAAATCTTATTTTCCTTCAGCTCATGTGTCTCATAAGAAGTCTTTTGCACTATGGTGGGTGCAACTGTGTGGTGTGTGTGTGTGTGCACGCGTGCATGTGTGTGTATGTGTGTTTTTTCACAGTGTTTTTATTTTTATTTTTAAGCAATTACAGGGATGCAGCTCAAAACCTCCTCTTTATAGCCTGGTACTCTACCACTGAGCCACACCCCAGCCCCTCACTGGGGGATTCTAGGCAGGGGCTCTACCACTGAGCCACACCCCAGCCCCTCACTGGGGGATTCTAGGCAGGGGCTCTACCACTGAGCCACACCCCAGCCCCTCACTGGAGGATTCTAGGCAGGTGCTCTACCACTGAGCCACACCCCAGCCCCTCACTGGGGGACTCTAGGCAGGGGCTCTACCACTGAGCCACACCCCAGCCCCTCACTGGGGGATTCTAGGCAGGGGCTCTACCACTGAACCACACCCTAGCCCCTCACTGGGGGATTCTAGGCAGGTGCTCTATCACTGAGACACGTTCCCCACTTATTAAAACATTTTGAAGGCCATCCAGAGTGGTGGCGCACACCTTTAATCATAATACTTGGGAGGCAGATCACTGTGAGTTCAAGACCAGTCTGGTCTACAAAGGGAGTTCAGGACAACCAAGGTAACACAGAAAAAACCCTATCTTAAAGAACAAAACAAACAAACAAACAAAACCAAAAAGAATCCCAAAACATTTTGATGGGGCTGGAGAGATGGCTCAGAGTTTAAGAGCACTGACTGCTCTTCTAGAGGTCTTGAGTTCAATTCCCAGCAACCACATGGTGGCTCACAACCATCACCTATAATGTGATATGATGCCCTTGTCTGGCCTGCAGATGTACATGCAAGTAGACTATTGTATACATAATAAATAAATAAATATTTTAAAAAACATTTTGAGTTTATATGTAATAACTGTTCACATTGTGATATTTTGCTACTGTGCTAATTAAATTATATTAGGTAGCATAACTCTCATTTCAAAGATTATTATTATTGAGGAATATCATTAATCTAATGATTTTTTTTGTGTGTGTGTGTGGAAGAAATTGAGTACACTCCGCTGATCTGAAAATATGATTCCCAGAGTGGTAAAGCTACCCCAGCAATGGAGAAGACTATGGTGTACACAGGAAGACACACACCGATGGAAGACAAGAACTAACTCGGCTGCAGTGGCACACAGCTGTAATCCCAGCACTTAGGAGGCGGAGGCAGGAGTATCAGGAGTTCAAGGCCACCCCAGCTACACAGCGACTTCAAGGCCAGCCTTTGTTAAATGACCTCCTATTTCAAAATAAAAAATAGGAAAGACAGAGGGGCACTGTGGCGCACGCTTTTAATCCCAGCACTCAGGGAGGCAGAGGCAGGTAGATCGCTATGAGTTCGAGGCCAGCCTGGTCTACAAAGCCAGTCTAGGACAGCCAAGGCTACACAGAGAAACCCTGTCTCAAAAAACTATAAAAAAAAAAAAAAAGAGCACAGGCTGGGGGCTGGAGAGATGGCTCAACGGTTAAGAGCACTGCTCTCCCAGAGTTCCTGAGTTCAATTATTAGCAACCACATGCTTGCTCACAAACATCTACACTGGTATCTGATGCTGTCTTCTGGTATGCAGGTGTACATGGAAATAGAGCACTCACACACATAAATAAAAAAAATTTTTAAAGTTTTTTAAAAGAACATGGGCTGTTCTTCAAAAGGTCCTGAGTTCAATTCCCAGCAATAGCTGGGTGTGGTAGCATTCACCTTTAATCCCAGCACTTGGGAGGCAGAGGCAGGCAGATTGCTGTGAGTTTGAGACCAGACTGGTCTACAAAACGAGTCTAGGACAGCCAAGGCTACACAGAGAAACCCTGTCTCAAAACAAAAACAAAAACAAATCAATTCTCAGCAACTACATGGTGGTTCACAGCCATCTGTCATGAGATTGGTGCCCTCTTCTATCCTACTGGCACACATGAAGGAAGAATGCTGTATAAATAATAAATAAATATTAAAAGAAAAGAAAGAAACCATGGAGGGTGGCTTAGGCTAAGAGCAGAAGCTGGATGTGGTAGTGCATGCCTTTAGTCCCAGTATTTGGGACTCAGAAGCAAGTGGATCTCTGTGAGTTCAAGCCCAGCCTGGTCTAGAACAGCCAGACATGTTACACAGAGAAACCCTGTCTGGAAAAAAGAAGGAGGAGGAGGAGGAGGAGCAGGAGGAAGAGGAAGAGGAGGAGAAGGAGGAGGAGGAGGAGAACTTGTGGAGCAGCCAGGAAGACCAGAGTTTGGATCTGAGCACCTATGCCCTAAGCTGAGTTTCTAGGACATGCCTGTAGCCCAGCTCCAAAGAGGTGGAGATATTAACCCAGCCAAGAAAGCACAGTTGTGGCCCCCAGATTCAGGGAGAGGCCCTGCCTCAAAACAAATAGGTGGAGAACGGTAAGAGGACACCTGATATCCCACGCATATGTGTGTGTACTTTCTCACACACACAGCAAGTAAATCACGAAAGGGGAGGGCAAGTGGGGTTGGAGAAATGGTTCACTGGTTAAGAGCACTTGCTGTTCTTACAGAAGACCCTGCTTTGATTCCCAGCACCCACAGTGGTATCTCACAACCGTCTGTAATTCCAGTTCCCAGAAAGGGTTGGGAGAGAACCAATGACATAAAATGATTTATTTATTTATTTATTTTTGAGATAGTATCTCAGTCTGTATGTAGGCCTGGCTGGCCCAGAACTTGCTATGTACAACAGGCTTACCTCAAACTTAAGAGAACTTCCTGCCTTGCCTTCCTGGTGCACCACCACTCCTGGCTCAATATCTTTTTGTTTTGTTTTGTTTTTAATAAATCAAAGAAGAAACCAGATTTTATGGTTCACACGTGCAATCTCAGCACTTAAGAGGCAGAGGCAGGATGATTCCTTGAGGCTATGAGTTCGAATCCAGCCTCAGCAACTGGATTCATAAAGCCAGCGTATTTAAAAAAAAAAAAAAAAAAAAAAAGACAAAAACACTGCCAAGCATGGTTGCTTTCCTTACACCATTGATTTTGCCTTCAAATCCCAAAGGAAAGAGCAACGCTCACCAGGTCCACCAGGGGACGCTATTGTCACGGCTCTAAGTCCTGACTATCTAATGGACCTCTCGCCTTTCCTTAGCAGTATCATTTGCCCCTTTTGTCAGGAGGCTCCAGCCCGCTCCTCTCACCCAGTTTTTACTCAGTTTTCCCATCCCCCCCTTCCTGCCACTCCTTTCACCCAGGGACAAAAAGCTCCTATCCGAGCCGGATTGCCTTGTGGAATTATTTGTACCTGACCCTCCAAGAGTTAATTAAGTTCCCTTTGCTGGTGTTTTGGCCCATCAGGTTGACATAATTGCGTGACCTAAATGATTTCCTGCTGTATCTAAAGACCGCGTTCTATTTCCCTCTGGAGAGATCTTATGAGGGGTAGGGCGGGTGTTTGGGGGAGGGGTGGGGGTCGGTGGGGGGATGGGGACTTGGGAGGTTGGGGGTGGATTGGGGGTGGGTGGGGGTGGGTGGGAGAAATCCTCTTAGGTAGAAGGTATCCTTTCGCCAAACTGGTACTGGAGACATCAGTGGCTGCCCTTGCAGAGGACCGAGTTTGATTCCCCTATCTGGGGGCTCCAGTGGACCCAACATTCTTGAACACCCATATTAACGTGCACATACTCACACAGACACACAAGAAAATATGCAAGCTCAAATTCGCTACTCTGAAGCCTTAAAGTGTCCTTTGGGACCAGGGAGATGGTTTAGCATGTCAGGTGATTGGCACAAAAATGTGAGCACCAGCCGGGCATGGTGGCACATGCCTTTAATCCCAGCACTCGGGAGGCAGAGGGAGGTGGATCGCTGTGAGTTCAAGGCTAGCCTGGTCTACAAAGTGAGTCGAGGACAGCCAAAGCTACACAGAGAAACTCTGTGTCGAAAAACTAAAAAAGAAAAGAAAAGGTGTGAGCACCAGAGCTCGTATTATCAGCACCCACAAAAGCTTCCTGTAATTCCAGCAGTCTGGAGGTGGAGACGAGGTCCCAGAGCTGGCTGCAAAGCGTGAGGAGGCAACTCGGCAAACTCTGGGTTCTCATGTCTCCGTACATAATAAGATGGAGAGAGGCTGAGAGATGGCTAAGTAGTTAAGAGCACTGTCTGCTCTTCCAGAGGTCCTGAGTTCAATTCCCAGCGACCACATGGTGGCTCCCAACCATCTATAATGTGATCTGATGCCCTCTTCTGACGTGCAGGCACATAGGCTCTGTACAGGCATACATTGAAAAAAAAAAGATGAAGAGTAACCCAGAAAGACCCCTGATATCAGCCTCTGGCCTCCATGCAGGGGCACAACTACACCACACACACACACACACACACACACACACGCATGCAGCCGCGTGCACGGCCATAAACACACCATACTCCCCAACATGTGTCCTTTTTAGTCATATGCACACTTCGTGAATCACAGATTTCCAGCAGAAATAATGCATGTGAGAGTGTGTGGGGCCTGAGCTGATGAGCCTCCTGGGCAGAAGGGCCTGAAGGCACTGTGGCTGCTAGCAATTGAGGTAGGCACTCATGAAAGTCAGTTTGTGGGTGCCCTCCCAGCCTGAGAGTGGGCCCTGCGCCACCCACCATTCCAAGTTTGCTAGAAAAATAAGGAGATGTGGGTTTGTTTGTTTGTTTTTCCATAGACATCTCCGAACGCTTCAGTATTGCCAGCTTGTTATAGATTTTTCTGGCTCTTTTACACTCTCAAACCAGTCTACACTCGACACACCGATGTCCAGCTGAGACTTGCCGCTTCCAGCTTTCAGTGCAGTCTCAAAGACTAAATACCACAGGACATCTGTCATGAGAACGACCTCTTTTGGTGTGTGTGTGTGTGTGTGTGTGTGTGTGTGTGTGTGTGTGTGTGTGTGTGCAGGTGCATGGGTTGTCTTTTTTGATCACCCAATCGCTCAGAATTCTTATGTTTTGTCACAGGATCTCTCACTGAACCCGAATCTCACTAATTCAGGTCAGGAGGACTGTTTAATTCACAATAGACAGAAAGAGAAAAGAGGGGGTTGGGGGTTGGGTGGGGAAGGGGGTAAAAAAGAAAAGAAGGAAGAGAGGAGAGGGAGGGAGGGAGGGGACAAAGACTTATTTCCTCCAGCTAAATCCTACCTTGTAGTCTTTTTTGGGTTTTGTTTTGTTTTGATTTAGAGACAAGGTTTCTCTGTATATGATTGTCCTGGAACTGGATCTGTAGACCAGGCTGGCCTCGAACTCACAGCAATCTGCCTGTCTCTGCCTTCTAAGTGCTGGGATTAAAGCCGTGTGCCCCCACTGCCCAGTCCTACCTCCTAGTCTTAAGAACATGCCCAAGCTGGGCGGTGTTTAATCCCACACCTTTAATCCCAGCACTTGGAAGGCAGAGACAGGCAGATTGCTGTGAGTTCGAGGTCAGCCTGGTCTACAAAGCCGAGTCCAGGACAGTCAAGGCTACACAGAGAAACCCTGTCTCAAAAAACAAACAACAAACAATAACAACAAAAGAACATGCCCAAATAGTGCTATCAGCTGGGAACCTAGCATTCAGTACATGAGCTTATGGGGGACATTTTATTTTCAAATTATAACAATATCCTAATTCCCAGACTTGTCCAGATTGTGTTCTTCTGGAAGTCTGTGTGTGCATGTACATGTGTGTATGTGTGCATGTAGAGGCCAGAGGTAAATGTTCAATGTATTCCTTTATCATATCCCACTTAATTTTGCGGATAGAGTCTCTTGCTGAACCTGGGGCTCCCCAATTAGGCAATACCGGCTAGCCTATGGAACTCACAGATGCCCAGGTCATCACCTCCCCAGCACTGTGCTTGCTGCCAGGCTCAGTCAGGTCTCTGCTACCATGTGGGTTCTGGGGCTTGAACTCAGATTGTCAAGCTTGGTGGCAAGCTCCTTTACCCACTTTGCCATTTCATCTGCCCATAGCAGTCTTTTACCTAAGCAGCAGAGGCATCAGTAACTTCCATGAAAGCCTCCACAGCAGGCGCACACACACAGAAGCATCATATTCCGTGCACCCCCCACACACACACACCTGGCTACCCCCATCTCCACCCTGGCCCTCATAATGCAGACAGAGTCTTCAGGAGATGCCAACCCATTGCAGCTCACCCATGCAGACATGCTGAAAGGTTGACTCCACTGTCCCTTGGCTGGTTTCCTGGTCCTTCGGTATGAGGGGATGGGGGAGGGGCTCATTCTCACAGCTCAGTCAACAACAAGAGCCCTGGATGCTGGTGCTAGCTAGGTGGGATTTGAAAGTCCTGGATGCTCTGAGCTCTTCACACCCAACCAGTGAGTGTGATCGCGGCTGCAGATCTAAAATAGATGTGCTTGGCAGGGACCTGCCTAAGGTGGGACTTCACATGCCCAGCTGAGGTGTATGTGGAAAAGGCAGCTAGACGTTGCACACCTCCCCTCACGTATCCAGCAAGAAGGACTTGCCGTGTTATTATTTACATTTTATTGATTACTTGTCGTGTGTGTCTAGGTCAAAGGACAGCTTGCAGGAGCTGCTTTTCTCTTTCTGCTCTGTGGGTCCCTGGGATCAAACCGGGGTTGTCAGGTTTGGCATCTCAGGTTGGGCTTTTACCAAATGAGACATCTTGACAGATCTGGCTTTGCATTGTGTGGCATGTGTCTGTGTTTGCATGCCCGTTGCATGCACATGTATGCCCGCTGCATGCACATGTATGCGTTCTTGTGTGCACATATGGGTGGAAGCTGCTAGGACCGACTTCAGGAGTCTTCCTTGATCACACTTCACCTAAATATTAAGGCAGGGTCTCTCCCTTGAACCTGGAGGGTGGCAATCTGGCTAGTCTAGCTAGTCAGGGGGTTTTCATACCTGCCTGGCGTTTACCTGGGTACCACAGAGCCAAACTCAGGCCCCCTCCCTTAGGCAACAAGTGCTTTAGCCATTGAGCCATCTCTCCAGCCCCACATGGAACTTCTTATAAAGGTCCTATTAGTTTATTTATTGGGTGTGTCGGTGTGCACAGATGCATGTGCACATGTGTGTGTGCACATGGGGGCCGGAGGAAAACCTCAGATGTTACTCCTAAAGAACTCTGTCCATCTTGAGAGGCAGAGGGAGATGGATCCCTGTGAGTTCGAGGCCAGCCTGGTCTACAAAGCAAGTCCAGGATAGCAAAGGCTATCACAGAGAAACCCTGTCTCAAAAAACAACTAAACAACAAAAAAGAAGAACTTGAGCCGGGCGTGGTGGCGCATGCCTTTAATCCCAGCACTCGGGAGGCAGAGGCAGGCGGATCGCTGTGAGTTTGAGGCCAGCCTGGTCTACAAAGTGAGTTCAGGACAGCCAACGCTACACAGAGAAACCCTGTCTCGAAAAACAAAAAACAAAAAACAAAACAAAACGAAAAAGAACTCTGTCCATTTTGTTTTTGAGATGGAGTCTCCCATTGGTCTAGAGCTCATTAGACAAGGCTGGACCCATCTATTCCCACCTACTTGTGCTGGGATTATGAGTGTTAGGATTGCAGGTGTGTGCCACCATGCCTGGCTTAAGGGGTACCTGGGTTCAAACCCAGGACCTCATGAATGCTACCCAGCCACTCTGCCATTTGAATGCCATCCCTGGACCCTCAAGAGAACACATTTGATCTTTGTAAACAAAACAAAACGAGTGGCCAGATCTGGGAAAGCACTTAGTGAGATCAAATGTAATTTAAGCAGCAAATTTAAACTTTGGGAGCTCAGAGTCAAAGGCAAAAGGAAAACATTAGGCTTGGTCTCAGAAATCAGAAGGAGCCAAAATGACAAATGGCCATCACTAGGGGAAGCAGAGAGCCACTTCCAAGTGTTAATGTGTCCCTGCTGTGTGCAGACAGCACTTGGGGAGGAGGCTTGTCTGGCCAGCTTTGTAGGAAATGAATCCTGGAATATGCCGCTTATGTGTCTCAGGGGATAAATGTACAAGAACGGTGAATTGTCAGCGTGTGTGTGTGTGTGTGTGTGTGTGTGTGCGTGCGTGTGTGCGTGCGTGCGTGCGTGCGTGCGTGTGTGTGTGTGTGTGTGCTGTGCATGTGTGTTTCAGGGCATCACAGCTCCCATCCCAGGCTGTCTCTCAGGTTGTCAGTCCTCCGGACTGTGACTGATCCAAACCACAGCCCTTCCTGGTTATCCAGCTTCGGACAGCACACGTGACCGACCTTTCTCAGCCTCCGTCATCTTGAGTCAAGTTTCCTAAGAAATTTGGGGCTGGGGGAGATGGCTGCATTGGTAAAAGTGCTCGCTGTACAGCAGGAGGGCCTGGGTTCAAAAATAATCACCTGAGTGGGTCCCGTACCCAGCACCCACGTAAGAAGTGGGTGGGGCGGCGCTGAGGAGGTGGAACCAGAGAGAACCCTGGGGCTCACCAGTTAACCCATGTAGACAGTATATGAGCTCGAGCTGGGTTCCTGACTGGCCGAAAGCAAGGCTTTGCAGGAGATCACTGCTAGCATCCACCAGCCTGGTCTTTTGAGAGGGATGACTGGCACGCGCCATCACGGCAGGCTTCTTACATAGGAGCTGGGGATCTGAACTCAGATCCTCATGCTCACGTGGCAGAGGCGCTTTCCTGACTGAGCCTTATCTCCGGCATACAATTTAAATGTATTTTCTTTTATTTATTAGTGTTGTGGGTGTGCATGTGTGGGCACATGGGCTCTCTCACCCCACCCATACATGGGTCCCAGGAATCAATCTCAGGTTGTCTGTCTGGGCAGCAGGTTGTCTGCCTGTCAGGCGCATTTACCGTCTGAACCATCTCACTGGGGTCCTACCTGAAGGTAATTTAAAAACAAAACAAAACACAGAAAAACTCTGCTTCCTTAGGGACCACTACAACTTTTTGACTTTTTCTCCCACAATCCTTAGCTATGCAGGGCATCTAATTCTTCTGCCAAATTGCTGCGTTGGTTTATGCTGGGAGGTGAGTTTTTAGTAAAGTTAAATCCAAATTCTCTACGAAAAGTAACAATCCAATAGCGTCCTGCCCGGCAGTGCCCTCATGGATTCTGAAATCCCCTTCACCACTGGGTCTGAGTGTTCCCCAGGGATACTGAGGAAACGCCTCGTTTGGGCTTTTTTTCCCCTCATTCTGGCACCATGTCAATCTTTGGCTGTAGACGGAATCTATTTTGAGTTGCCAGTGTGTGTGTGTGTGTGTGTGTGTGTGTGTGTGTGTGTGTGTGTGTGTGTTGCTTCCTATGAGTAGTCTCCTGTGGGCTTTGCATCTGAGGTGTTTCTCTCCCTCTCAGACTCACAGAGACGCAGACAGCCAAACCGGGAGAGCTTTTCTTAGGCACAGATGGCTGCTCTGGGGGAGGAGAGGCTGCCGCGGCTCTCTTCCACCTGTGCCTGCAGAAGGACGTCAACTTCTTGGTCAGCCTTTAATATCAGAACACACCAGTCACAGGGACGTGATGGCATATAACTCTAATCCCAGCACCCCAGAGGCTGACATAGGAAGATAGAAAATTTGACGCTAACCTGGGCTACTTAGTGAGTTCCTTAGGATAGCCTGGGCTCTGTAGCAAGAGAGCCCTGTTTGTTAGGTTTTTCAAGACAGGGTTTCTCTGTGTATCAGCCCTGGCTCTCCTGGACTCACTTTGTAGACCAGGCTGGCCTCGAACTCACAGAGATCTGTCTGCCTCTGCCTCCCAAGTGCTGGGATTAAAGACGTGCGCCACCACACTCAGCCGAGATCCCATTGAAAAAAAAACATCAGGGTCTAGCTGGGTGGTGGTGGCACACGCCTTTAATCCTAGCACTCAGGAGGCAGAGGCAGGCAGATCACTGTGAGTTCAAGGGCAGCCTGGTCTAGAAAGTGAGTCCAGGACAGCCATGGCTACACAGAGAAACCCTGTCTCAAAAAACAAAAAAACAAAACAAAACAAAACAAAAATCAAGGGCATCCTTACATTCAGAGCTAGTTTTAAGCCAGCCTAGGAGCTACATGAGACCCTGTCTCAAATAAGTAAATACTGATGGTTTGTTTGTGCTGATCACAACTGTATGCAACAGCTTTTTCACTCATGCCCCAAAGAAGCTTGTCTAATGCGTATTTTAATTTAATTTTTGGTAGTTTGGATACATGGGTTTCCTCTGAGCCCACTCAGTTGCAGTTTTACTTTCTTGGGTTTCAGCTACATGTGGTCAAGCACCGTCCGAAGCTGTGAAGTGAAAGTGTCTAGGGCCAGAGAGAAAGCGTCCTAGGTAAAGGCACCAACTGCCAAGCTGGAAGGCCAGAAGTCATTCCCCAGGATCCCTGTGACGGAAGGAAAAAATGCCTCCCCGAGGTATCCAGTGACCTCCACATGTGCACGGTAGCACATGCAACCCCACACACATACACACGCATATAAAAAGAGTACAGAGCACTAGCTGCTCATCCAAAGGACCAGGGTTCAATTCTTAGCACCCGCATGGCAGCTCACAGCGGTCTGTAACTCCAGTTTCACGTTCTCTGGCACCCTCGCACAGATACAAATGGAGGCAAAACATCAATGCACGTAAAAATAAATAAGTATTAAAAAAAAATAGATTTTAAAAAGTTGACTTGGTAGTTTACAGAGTTTTGTTTGGGGAGCTGCTTTTTTCTTTTCTTTCTTTTTCTTTTCTTTTCTTTTCTTTTCTTTTTTTTTTTTTGGAAGGGGGTGGGTGTTCAAGACAGGGTTTTTCTGTGTAAATTCACTCTGTAGACCAGGCTGGCCCTGAACTCAGAGCTGTACCTGCTTCTGCTATATAAAAATACTTGCTTATTTTTATGTGCATTGATGTTTTGCCTCCATTTGTATCTGGATGAACGTGCCAGATAAACTGGAACTGGAGTTACACACCGCTGTGAGCTGCCATGTGGGTGCTGAGAATTGAACCCTGGTCCTTTGGAAGAGCAGCTAGTGTTCTTTACTCATTTCATGTGTAGGATTGCATGTGCTACAGCACACATGTGGAGGTCAGAGGACAACTTGGGGATTAAAGGCATCTGCCACTACTACTCAGCTGAACTGCTCAGTGGTAGGTAGAGCACCTGCCTAGAATCCCCCAGTGAGGGGTTGGGGTGTGGCTCAGTGGTAGGTAGAGCACCTGCCTAGAATCCCCCAGTGAGGGGCTGGGGTGTGGCTCAGTGGTAGAGCACCTGCCTAGAATCCCCCAGTGAGGGGCTGGGGTGTGGCTCAGTGGTAGAGCACCTGCCTAGAATCCCCCAGTGAGGGGCTGGGGTGTGGCTCAGTGGTAGAGCACCTGCCTAGAATCCCCCAGTGAGGGGCTGGGGTGTGGCTCAGTGGTAGGGCACCTGCCTAGAATCCCCCAGTGAGGGGCTGGGGTGTGGCTCAGCGGTAGAGCCCCTGCCTAGAATCCCCCAATGAAGGATGTGGATGTAACTGAGTGGCAGAACATTTTTTTAAAGGAAAGGAAGGAAGGAAGAAAAGAAAAGAGGCCACAAAGTAGGAGACTGGCAAAATACCTCATGGTAGATAACCCAGCTGGAATGGTACCCAACTCTTAAAAATAACAGCTACAAAGGCTGCAGTGGTATATATGTCCACGACATAATTGTAAGTAAAGCAAACTCAACCCACGCTGGTCTCTGCCTAGAACTGGGTAAAAATACACCTCCAGATAAACAGAGGCCGGAAGGGACACCGAAAAGCACAGATTGGCATGGATTTTTTTCTTCTTCTTTGCTGTGATGGTGCTGTGAACACAAGTTGAGAGGGATCTGTGGCGAGGAAGAAGGGAGCCTCGTGCCTCTGGGTTGAAAGGCCGTCATTGGGAATACGTGTGCTTTACCCGCAGCTCTGGGCACAGAGTGTTGGGCTTTTGGGGTTAGTCAGTGCCAACATGCTCTCAAGGACTTTACATTTCCCAGTGTGAAATGGGACCTCCCTGATTTCCAGAGAAATGGTGTGGGTGGGTGTCTGTGCGCACGCCCGCGCTCACAATCTCAGATACCTTCTACCTTTTTTTTTTTTTTTTTCCAGACAGGGTTTCTCTGGGTAGCCTTGGCTGTCCTGGACTCACTTTGTAGACCAGGCTAGCCTCGAGCTCACAGAGTTGCCTCTGCCTCCCCAAGTGCTGGGAGTGTACCACTGTGCCTGGCTCCTTCTATCTTTTTTTACTTTACCTTTGTGTGTGGGGCCTGACTGTGTGGGGCGGGGGGAGGGGGGTGAGGGAGGACCAGCTATGTTTATGCAGGTGCCCACAGAGGACAGAAGAGGGCATCGGGTGCTCTGGAGCTGGGATTATGGTTACAGTCCTAAATGTGTGCTGGAAACTGAACCCAGGTCCTCTGTAAGAGCAGCAAGTACTAGCCACTGCTGAGCCATCTCTTCAGCTCCTCCCTCCCCCTTTTCAAACGTTATTGATTTAATTTGTTTTTTATTTATTTTTATTTTGTGTGCATTGGTGTTTTTGCCTATATGCCTGGGTCTGTGTGGAGGGGTGTTGGATCTTGGAGTTACAGACAGTTATGAGCTGCCATGTAGGTGCTGGGAATTGGACCCAGTTTCTCCGGAAGAGCAGTGAGTGCTCTTAACCACTGACTGAGCCATCTCTCCAGCCCCTCCTCCCTTTTTCTTTCCTCCTCCTCCTCCTTCTTCTTCTTTAATGTTTTTTAATTGAATTGAAAAATAAAATCATTCATATTATATTTCAAATTCTTCTCTTCTTTTTTTTTTTTTTTTTTTTTTTTTCCGAGACAGGGTTTCTCTGTATAGCCTTGGCTGTCCTGGACTCGCTTTGTAGACCAGGCTGGCCTCGAACTCACAGAAACCCACCTGCCTCTGCTTCCCAAGTGCTGGGGTTAAAAGTGTGTGCCACCCCCACCAGGCTCGCTCTTTCTTTCCTTTCTTCCTTTCTTTTTTTCTTTTCTTCTTTAATAGTTTTACGAGACAGGGTTTCTCTGTGTAGCCATGGCTGCCCTGGGCTCTGGCTGGTCTCGAACTGACAACCAGAGACTGCCTGTCCCTCTTGAGTGCTGGGATTAAAGAAGTATAGCACCATGCTTGGCTCCTCCCCTTTTCTTTTCTTTTCTTTTCTTTTCTTTTCTTTTTTTTTTTTTTTTGTTGTTGTTGTTGTTTTTTTGTTTGCTTTTGTTTTTGTTTTTGAGACAGGGTCTCTCTGTGTAGTCTTGTCTGTCCTGGACTTGCTTTGTAGACCAGGCTGGCCTTCAACTCACAGCCATCCACCTGCCTCTGCCTCCTGAATGCTGGGATTAAAGGTGTGTGCCACCATGCCTGGCATCCTCCCCTTTTCTTAAGATGGTCTCTCAAAGGCCTAAGACTTGCTAAACAAGCCAGATCCTCCTGCCTGACCCACCAGCATTCTACCTTACCCAGCTCTTTTTGTTTTTTCCAATGTGGATTCTAGCGATGGAATTCAGATCCATCCATGTCTGTTAAATAATTAATATAAAGTCTCAGGTACCCTAGGCTGGCCTTGAACTCACTCTGTAGCTAAGGATGATTTTGGATACCTGATCCCTATGTCTCTATCTCTGATGTTTCGGGGTTACAGGTGTGCACCACCACACATGGTTTATATGCAGCCAGGGATGGACCTTAGGGCCCCATGCATGATAGGCAAGCGCTCTGTCAACTGGGCCGCATCTCTGGTCCACATGCCTGTTATTTTAAGCCACTCCACTTGCATCGTGTGTATAGTGCTCTAATCCTATGGGCTACATGGTGCCTTCCCCCTCCATGTTGAAGCTCTATCATCCAGAAGTTCAGAATTCGACTATATTTAATGATGGGCTGGAGAGATGGCTCAGAGGTTAAGACCACTGACTGCTCTTCCAGAGGTCCTGAATTCAATTCCCAGCAACTACATGATGGCTCACAACTATCTGTAATGTGATCTGATTGCCCTCTTCTGGCCTGCAGGTGTAGGTGCAGGCAGAGCACTGTATACATAATAAATAAATAAATCTTAAAGGGGATAATGAAGTTAAAATGAGGTGGTAGAGTCAACGTGATGGCTTGGCCGGTAAAGGTGCTTGCTGCCAAGCCTGATGGTCTGCATTCATCCTCAGAACCCACGGGGTGGATGAAGAGAATGGACCCTTACAATTTGTTCTCTGAACCTCCACACATACACCCAAGCACTTCTACCCACGTGCATGCAACCCCAGCCCGCCTCCCCCCACCACAAAAGTAAATGCAAAAACCAATGAGATTGTTTTGACCAATTTGGTGGGTGACCTCATAGGAAGAGAGACCAGAGAGCTAAAGTGATGATGCTCAGTGGCCTAGGGCACTAGCTGCTCTTCCAGAGGGCCCAGCCCCCCTTGCACCTCTGCAACTCCAGTTCCAGGGGGTCAGATTCTGTCTTCTGGATTCCGTGAGTACCATGCACACACATGATGCACACACATACATGTGTGTGGCCAGAGGAAAGGCCGTGTGAACAGAGTGATAACAAGTTTGTGCACAAGCCAAGGAGAAACCAGCCCTCTCAATGCCTAGCCAAGGTTTCGAGTTGTTGAATGTACTTAGCCTCAGCTGGGTGTGTTGGCGCACTTGGGAGTCAGAGGCAGGAGGATCGCTGTGAGTTTGAGGCCAGTGTGGTCTACAAAGTGAGTGCAGGACATCCAAGGCTACACAGAGAAACCCTGTCTTGAAAAACAAAGAACGTACTTTGTGTGTGTGTGTGTGTGTGTGTGTGTGTGTGTGTGTGTGTGTGTTACTGAAGATTGAACCTAGCGTTTTGTGCATGCTAGACAAATATTCTACCCCTGCACTATGCCTTCAATCCCTTACAGATCTCCTTTGGATCCCCACCAATCCCTCTAATATTGAGCTACACCCCCAACTCCCAGGGAGATCCTAGGCAGGTGCTTTCCACTAAGCTATGCCCCCTGCCCTTTGGTTGACTTTTCATTCTGAAATGGGGGTCTCCATAAGTTACCCATACTGCCCTTGAGCTCACTCTGCCTCCCAGGCTGGCATTAGTCTCTCAGTCTCTCCCCTGGTGTTGTCCCCACCGTGTTCATGTTCCTGAACTATTTCTTTTTATGTATATGGGTGTTTTTTGCTTGCTTATATGTCTTTTGCGACCTCCCAACCCTGAGCCAGAGTTACAGATGTACATCAGGCGTTGTGGATGCCGGGGATCCGAACATAGGTCGTCATGCTTACACGGCAGGCACTTTACCTGTTGAGCCATTACCTTGTTTCTGCAAATGGGGATTTCTTAAGAAATGGCAAGTATATAAAGCAAAAAAAATATTCAAATATAGCTATTGCGGGGATATCTGAGTATTTACCATACTCTCTATGGCTTTTTATGTTTGAGTCGTTTCATAATGATGGTAATAATAATCAGTGCTGAAACACTATTTATAGTTTTCAACCCACTCCTTCTCAGTCATCACATTTTAAAGACAGGAAACCTGAAGCCTGTATAGGCGGGGGTGAGGAGGCAGGGTTAGAGCCAATTAGACGGAGGGTGAGACCAGGAAAGGTGACAGGGAATTGAGACCGGCTCCTGACTTCCGGGATTCGCTTTGGCTCCGCCTCCGCCCAGTTGTAACCATGGAAACCAGGTCAGCTTGCTTGGCTGGACCAGCAGTCAAACCTAGCTTCTGCTGGAGGCTCCCTTGGCTAGGGATGCCCAAGTGTGAAATCTAGAAGCCAGTTTCCTTGGAGACAATGAGCATTGTCACACCAGGTCCCAGCTGCGTCATGCTTAGGATGTTAACAAATTTGGTTTTATTAACATTCTGCTGCAGGCCAGGCGTGGTGGCGCACGCCTTTAATCCCAGCACTCGGGAGGCAGAGGCAGGCGGATCGCTGTGAGTTCGAGGCCAGCCTGGTCTACAAAGTGAGTCCAGGACAGCCAAGGCTACACAGAGAAATCCTGTCTCGAAAAACAATAAATAAATAAATAATAAAAAAATAAAACTGAAAAGGAAAGGTTATGTGGGTGCTGTGAACTGAACCCTGGTGTGCTACAAGAGCTCCAAAAGTCCTTAAACACTGACTCATCCCTCCAGTGTGCCCTCTGAGACATTTTGCTAGTTAGCCCAGGCTGGCTTTGAACTTGTGACGCTCCTACTTCTTCCCCTTCCCCCCCCCCCCCACCCCTCCACCCCTTGTGCTGTACCACCATGCCTGGATAGTGCCTGGTCTACTGTAAAATTTTATGTACCCATGCCCAAGCAGAGCTAGCATTGAGGTCTTTATCTCACCAGCAGCTCCCTCCAGCTTACATGTTGGAGCTGGTTTCTTGCAAAATCAAAAATTGACAGCCTCAGAGTCACTTTCAGCCATAGCACTGGAGACCACTGGCCGTGGTCGGGGCCCAGCTCCTTCATTTAATGGTCATTTTGTGTAGCTGGGCTTTTGTTGGTTTTTGGGGGGAGCGTTAAAAATTTTTTTTGAGACAGGGTTTCTCTGTGTATTCTTGGCAGTTCTAGAACTCGCTCTGTAAACCAGGCTGGCTTTGAACTCACAGAGATCCACCCGCCTCTGTCTCCTGAATGCCGGGATTAAAGATGTGCGCCACCATGCCCAGACTGACTTTTAACTTACTATATAACTGAGGATGACCTTGAACTCCGACCTTCCTTCCTCTACTTCCCAAGGCCTAGGATTACAAGTTAATGTAACACTCCTGATTTTTCTCAGTGCTGGGGCTTGAACCCAGGACTTTGTATACCCTAAACAAGCACTCTACCAACTGCTGGTCTCATGATGTGACTTAAGTATTCTGTAATTCATGTTTTCCCACTTAATGTATTTTCCTTATATCCAGATATGTGTGTATCTTGTTTGTTTGTTTGTGTGTTTGTTTTTTGAGATAGGGTTTCTCTGTGTAGTCCCGGATGTCCTGGACTTGCTTTCTAGACTCACCTGCCTCTGCCTCCCTAAGTACCGGGATTATAGGTGTCTGCCACAGCACCCAGCTGAATGTGTGTGTCTTTAACAGTTACTGTGTTGTTGGTTTGGTTTTTTATCCAAACATGTGTTTACTGGGATGGTCCCCACTCATCTTGAATCAGGGCTTTCAGTGCTGCCTCCTCCTGAGGAGCATCCTTCTGTCAGACTTGTTTTTCCTCCTGTGGACTGACAGGACAGTGGAGCAGCCACACATAAGACGACCCTGTGTGCATGGCTCAGAGCACTTCACGTCCGCACAGTAGCAATCAGGGCTCTGCACCAGGTGTTTTTTCTTGTGTTTCCTCTTCTCTTTTGGAGAGGGATGAAGAAGATCCTCTTCGAAATGCATGTCCTAGTGGGGAGGACATCTCTTCATTCGTTTGTTTGTTTGTTTTTAAGACAGGGTTTCTCTGTGTAGCCTTGGCTATCCTGGATGTCTCTCTGTAGACCAGGCTGGCCTCAAACTCACAGATTTGCCCCTCCCAAGTGTTAGGATTAGAGGTGTGCACCACCACACACCAGATAACCACTATTTTAAAACCTATACTTATTTGTTTATTTATTTATTTATTTATTTTTGGTTTTTTGAGACAAGGTTTCTGTGTGTAGCTTTGGCTATCCTAGACTCACTTTGTAGACCAGGCTGGCCTCGAACTCACAGCGATCCGCCTGCCTCTGCCTCCCGAGTGCTGGGATTAAAGGCGTGTGCCACCACGCCCGGCTTACTTATTTGTTTATTGTGTGGACACACACATGAATGTGTTCAAATGTGTGCACACGTGACAATGGACGTGTGAAGGCCATAGGACAATCTGCTGGAATTGCTTCTCTCTGTCTACCGTTTGGGCCGTCGGGGCTGAACAAAAGTTGTCAGGTTTGGTGTCAAGCACTTTCACCTGCTGAGCCATCTCTCTAGCCCCATGTATATTGTTAAAGCACAATTTTGGTTTTTTGACACAAGGTTTCACTATGTACCTGGTTCTGACCTTGCACTCTTATTCTCTTGCCTCGGCCTCCACAGTGCTGGGGTTGCAGGTGTTCACAATTATTTCCAGCTCTCATTAAAAGTTTTTTTTATTACATTTGTTTATTTGCGTGTGTGTGTGTGTGTGTGTGTGTGTGTGTGTGTGTGAGAGAGAGAGAGAGAGAGAGAGAGAGAGGGAGAGAGAGAGAGGGAGAGAGAGAGAACACCCTGTGGTATCATGTACCCTGGTGATTGAACTTAAGTAGTCAGACTTGACAACAAGCACCTTTACCCACTGAGCCATAGGTCCCCAGCCCTCATGGCCCTCATGTAACAGAATGTCTTCTTTTCTTTCTTTCTTCTTTTTTTCTCCTCCTTTCTTCTTTTTTTCCCCTTCTTTCTTTTCTTCTTCTTCTTCTTTTTTTTTTTTTTTTGTTGTTGTTGTTGTTTTTTTTTTTTTTGAGACAGGGTCTCTCTGTGTAGCCTTGGCTGTCCTGGACTCACTTTGTAGACCAGACTGGTCTCGAACTCACAGCAATCCTGCCTCTGCCTCCCAAGTGCTGGGATTAAAGGAGTGTGCTACCATGCCCGGCCATAATTTCTTCTTTAATAACCATGTCTCATCAAGTGTGGTGACATATGTCTTTTTTTTTTTTTTTTTGGTGGCACACGTCTTTAATCCTAGCACTGGAGCAGAGGAGGGTGGAGCCAGAGGCAGATGGATCTCCGTGAATTTGAGGCCAGCCTGGTCTACAAAGCGAGTTCTAGGACAGCCAGGGCTGTTACAAGAGAAAACCTGTCTCAGAAAATGAAGAAAGAAAGAAAGAAAGAAAAGAAAAGAAAGAAACAACCATGTCTCTAAATACAAACATGCCCTAAGGTGCAGATTAGTACTTCAGTACATGAATGTGGGATGGGCCATGACCAGCCCATTACAGCCCTCTTCTGTTACTTTGAGGCTCTGAGATAAGAGGGAGTGTGGATCTGTGAGACCTATCCTGGCTCCAGGGATGCATCAGGACCCCTACAAGTCTCACCAGCTGATGACAGTGGCCTAGGTGCCAGAGTCTGCACAGCTTGCTGCCCACAAAACCACACCAGCTTCATGCCCATAGCCATCCTCACAGCACTGGAGATGAGACAGTAAAACAGGGCAGCGGAGCTTGTTCAGACCAGTCCCAGCCTGCAGCTCTCACCTCCACATGAGGACCCAGGAGGCGCGGGTAAATATCTGTTGGCTAAATGGGAAGGAACAAACCTTCAATTAATGACTCCCCAAGGGTTGTGTGTGGGGGGGTGAGGATTGGCGGAGAGATGGCTAGACAGTAAAAACTTTCCATCTGCTATGGCTGTGAAAATCCACTGGGATATCCCAGCAAGGATGGGGGAAGAAATAGATGGTAACAAATGAAGATAAATAAAGCAAGATGGTTTCGGATGATGGGAGGGACCTGGAGAAAGTGAAATCAGGTAAACCTGAGAATAAAAGGTCACTTTAGAAAGGAGGCTGGGTGAACTACGTGGCTTAAGAGGTTAAGAGTATGAGCCACGAGCCGAGCGTGGTGGTGCACGCCTTTAATCCCAGCACTCTCGAGGCGGATCGCTGGGAGTTCGAGGCCAGCCTGGTCAACAAAGCGAGTCCATCACAGCTAAGATAACACAGAGAAACCCTGTCTCAAAAAAAAAAAAAAAAAAGCCGGGCGTGGTGGTGCATGCCTTTAATCCCAGCACTCGGGAGGCAGAGGCAGGCGGATCGCTGTGAGTTCGAGGCCAGCCTGGTCTACAAAGTGAGTTCAGGACGGCCAAGGCTACACAGAGAAACCCTGTCTCGAAAAACCAAAAGAAAAAAAAAAACCAGAAAAACAAAAAACAAAAACAAACAAACCCAACAATGGTCTACAAAGCAAGTCCAGGGCAGCCAAGACTACACAGAGAAACCCTGTCTCAAAACAAAACAAAATAAAACCCAATAACAACAATGGAGGAAAAAACCTAGAACTTGGCCTTCCAACCTCAGTCACTCCTAGGAACACTTTGGACAAGGATCGTCCTTTACGGTGCGGTGACCTTCCTGTCCATCACAGGACAGCGACCTACATCCTAGGTAGGCTGGAATCCTTCTATCTTTCTCCTGAAGATTGCCTCAACTCCCGCGTCTCTGGATACTGCCTTATGTCCAGGTCCAGAAGAACTGACACCCAGTCTAAAAGGACAATGGCCGTAAGGGTGCCAGGGTAAGAACCAACTTTGTAGCTTTTCTCAGAACAGAGGTTTCCAGAAATAGAAGCTGAAAGATAGCGGCTGGTGGAGGAGAGTCTGGTGGAGAAGGGAGGAGGATGAAGAGGAGGAGGGGAGGAATTGGGAGAAAAGGGGGCCTTAACCAGTGGCTGTGGAAGGTGGTAGATTCTATTTTACAGGTAAGCAGCAGACCCCAGGAGGAGGGAAGTGGGACGTGAGCTGAGAGATCATTCTAGCTGTGGGGGTGGAAATTGGGGGCACAGATTACAGAGGACAAGAAACTGGGGTTCCTGGGTTAGGAAAGCGCTTGCCATGAAAACATAATATCCTGAGTTTGTATCTCCAGCGCCAGGAGGCACGCCAATACCTCCTGTTCTGGGCTTGGAGAGACAGAAGAATCCCTGTGGCCTGTCGGCCAGACAGTCTAGCCCAATCAATGGGTTCCAGGTCCAGTGAGAGAGCCAGTCTCAAACAATAAAGATGGACAGTGACTGAGGAAAACACAGTGACGTTATCCCCTGGCCTCAAACAAATGAGAGCACACCACATATACACACAGAGGATAGAGTCTTCCTGTGGCCACGCTAGCAAAGGACACTAAAGGGGAAGGGAAGTGTGTGCCTTAAAATGGAAATGTTCCCAGCTGGGCATAGTGGCGCACGTCTTTAATCCCAGCACTCGGGAGGCAGAGGCAGGGGGATCGCTGTGAGTTAGAGGCCAGCCTAGTCTACAAAGTGAGTCCAGGACAGCCAAAAAAAAAAAAAAGGAAATGTTCCCCTAGGTAGTGTCAGTAGGGTGGCAGAAGCAGTGGCACAGGGACCTCAACTCATTAAAAAAAAAAAATCCTGGGCTGGAGAGTTCTGAGGTTAGGAGCACTGCCTGCTCTTCTAAAGGCCATGGGTTCAATTCCCAGCAACCACATGATGGCTCACAGCCATCTATAATGAGATCTGGTGCCTTCTTCTGGTCTGCAGGTGTACATGCTGGCAGAGCACTGTATACATAATGAATAAATAAGTAAAAAAAAAAAAATCTTAAAAAAAAATCCTTACGGATTTGGTGGCACATGCCTTTAATCTCAGCACTCAGGAAGTAGAGGCAGGCAGATTGATGTGAGTTTGAGGCTAGCCTGGTGTACATAGAGAGTTCCAGAACAGTCAGGGCTATTACACAAAGAAACTCTGTTTCGAAAACCAAAACCAAAACCAAAAATAAAACAAAAGCCTTGGTTTTGGTATAGAAAATAATTTTAAGATGAGCCAGTGTGAATCAGAGTTGAAGTTTTTGTTTGTGTATGTATGTATGTATGTATGTACGTATGTATGTATTTTTAAAGAAAGAGGTCTGGGAGCCAGCTCAGCAGCAGCTAAGAACACTTGCTGCTCTTGCAGAGGACTTGGGTTCAGTTCCCAGCACCCACATCAGGTGGCTCACAGCTCTCTGTAACTTCACTTTCAAGAAATCTGATGCCCACTTCTGATCTCTACAGGTACCAACCACACACATAGTGCACATACATGCATGCAGACACTCACACATATAAAATAATAATAAACAAGCCCTAAAATAATAGAGAAGAAAGAAAGAAAGGCACGTAGGAAAACTAATATAGGCACATAAGCACATGGAGCGAATCTCCCAAAGAAGAGATGAATACATGGTTTGGGGCTTTTTGTTTGTTTGTTTGTTTGTTTCGTTTTGTTTTGTTTTCGATTTTTGTTTGTTTTGGTTTTGGTTTTTCGAGACAGGGTTTCTCTGGGTAGCCTTGGCTGTCCTAGATTCGTTTTGTAGACCAGGCTGGCCTTGAACTCACAGTGATTCACCTGCCTCTGCCTCCTGAGTGCCGGGATTAAAGGCGTGTGCCACCACCACCCGCTGATTTTGTTTTTTTTTTAATAAATTTTTTTGGTTTTTTCCTTTTTTTTCTTTTTCTTTTTCTTTCTTTTCTTTTTTTTTCTTTCTTTCTTTCTTTCTTTTTTTTTTTTTTAGAGACAGGATTTTTCTATGTAGCCTTGGCTGTTCTGGACTTTCTTTGTAGACCAGGCTCACCTCAAGCTCACAGAAATCTGTCTGCCTCTGCCTCCCGAGTGCTGGGATTACAGCTGTGCACCACACACAGCTGATGGTATCGAAGCCTGGACTCGGGGCTTAGTCATGGTGGTAGCCAAATATACCCTGTAGTTTTTGCTAAGTGAGTTGACAGGGTGGCTGCGGAGGTAACGTGCATGGAGCTATGATCTGATAAGGTGAGACCGGGAAGCGCTAGGGCTGCTCAAGGCGTTCAGGGCATATCTTTTACTGTAGTGGGGTTTCTGGTGAGATTCCTAGAAAATTGCAGGTTACAGATGGGAAGGGAGGAAGGCCTTAAGGAAATGCAGTGAATTGTGCCGGAATTTCCACTTCTCAGCCAGATAGAGGCTGCAAGCAGCTGCCTGGATCAGGGATTTTTCCATTCACGTGGCGCCCATAATGTCCTCATCTTGCTATTGTGTCTCATGGAGACCAGACGTTAAAAATCCAGGTGTGGGTCCGGCCTCATTCCCTTCAAAGGTTCCTGTCATTTCTAGAATTTAGTGACTCCAGATTCCTGGCACACAGCAGTTGAAATGTCTTTGCCCTCTTCTCATGCCTCTCTAGGTCCCTCCTCCTAAAAGGACACCAGTCAGTGTTTGCATTCAGGGCTCACGCTTGGTGTAGAATGACACTGTCGTTTCCATGCACACAGGCCCAAGCCTCAGTCCTCTCACCGCGCACCCTCCTGTAGCAGCAGAGATCTGGCTGCCCTGCCCCCCTGCTGTGGCTGGAGCCAAGATATTCTAAAGAGAGACACGTGTGTCCTCCCTTCAGCTACTACGTTATAGAAACAGTGGTCTCCAAGGAACTCTCCCCTACCCAGGAGTCTCAAAATGGGAGAAGGGAAAGACTGAAAGCCCCAGGGGCCAGGCAGAGGGCGACATTGTCTCCTAGGAAGAGATTTCACGCGAATCTGACCAGTAGTCAGAGCACCTTGCAGTAGAAACCGGAGCTGAGACAAATGATGGGTCAATGATGGGTAGGACCACGCCTGGACCACACGTAGCTATAACCTTTGCCCTTTATTTAAAGCTAAGCCTCGAGGGCGTGGTGGATGTTGCTGGATCCCTTCATTCCTCCTCCCAATGGGTCCACACTGAATACATCTCCGTTCTCTGTTCCCGACTACCGCCTTTTTAATGAGCTTGCTGAGAACAGGTGGCTGGATCTGTAGTGTTAGGGTTACCGGCTCCAGGCTTTGACTCTATAAAATTCTGGCAGTTCTTGTGCCTGGACTATGCCTTTCCCTGCAATCGACTTGTTTGCTGGGTGTGGGGCTTCCTGCCTCTCCTTTCCAATGTGATGTCAAGTTTCCTGGGCAATCACAACCTGGTTAGGCTTTTTGTTTTGTCGTTGTTGTTGTTATTTGGGTTTTTTGTTTTGTTTTTTGTTTTTTGTTTTTGTTTTTTGGCTTTTCGAGACAGGCTTTCCTGGAGCTCACTCTGTAAACCAGAGATCCAACCAGGTGTGGTGGCTCATGCCTTTAATCCCAGCATTCAGGAGGCAGAGGCAGGTGGATCGCTGTGAGTTCGTGGCTAGCCTGGTCTACAAGTGAATCTAGGACAGCCAAGGCTACACAGAGAGATCCTGTCTCAAAAAAACAAAAACAAACAAACAAAACCCAGAGATCCGCCTGCCTCCGCCGCCTGAGTGTTGAGATCAAAGGTGTGTGTCACTACGCCTGATCTGTATTTTTTTAAAATAATTTATTTTTATTTTATGTGCATTGGTGTTTTGCTTGCACGTTTGTCTGTGTGAGGGTGTCCGATCTTGGAGTTGCAGACAGTTTTGAGCTGTAATGTGGGTTCTAGGAACTGAACATGGGTCCTTTAAAGAGCAGTCAGTACTCTTTTTTTCCTAGACAGAGTTTCTCTCTGTAGCCCCGACGGGCACTTTTCTTTCTTTCCTTCCTTTAAATATTTGATATTTGGCCTGGAGAGATGGCTCAGAGATTAAGAGCACAGGTTGCTCTTCCAGAACACTGGGGTTCAATTTCCAGCACCCACATGGCTGCTTACAAGTGTTTGTAACTCCTGTTCCAGGGGATCTGACTCTCTCACACATGCAGGTAAAACACCAGTGTACAAAGCTGGGTGTGGTGGTGCACGTGTGACTGAATTGGTTTCACACTTAGGTATGGTGTGTGTATGTATGTATGTATGTATGTATGCATGTATGTATGTATGCATGTATGCATGTGTCTGTAAGGGTCTGAAAATCACTGAAGAAGACCCCAGACTGAAATAGTATGAAAAAACAAAGAACATTTATTCTGCAGAAACAGCCTGCATGCAGGGGTCAAACCATCCGTACAAAATGGTGGCGACCTCAAGGGGGAGCTCGAAGGCTTTTTTAAAGGCTCCTAGGGGAATCCTATCTGTGGCTACATGACTAGCTGGGATTGGGCAGTGCGTGTGGAGGCAGGCTCGTGCTCATGGAAGCTACATGAGTCTAGCCACGGACCTTTGAGCAATATCTGGTCCTCTCCTTTCCCCTTGAGTAATGTTCCATCTCAAATCCTTGTCTGGGGCTTAAGGGCTGATATTGGGATTTTAACACAATGAGTTGTTTTAAAAGAAGAAGAATCTAGGCAGGCATGGTGGTGCATGCCTATAATCCCGGAACTCACAAAGGCAGAGGCAGGTGGAGGTCTGTGAGTTTGAGCCCTTTGTGGGCTACAAAGCAAGGACCAGGACAGCCAAGGATACACAGAGAAACCCTGTCTCCAAAATCATCATCATCATCATCATCATCATCATCTAGTTGTGAGTTGGTGAGATGCCTCATCAGATGCAGGTACTCGCTGCCAATCAGGAGTTTGATCTCTGGGATCACGTGGTGACAAAAGAAAAATGAACTATCCTCTGATCTTCACACATGTGTGAATGCACCCACACCCACACAATCAAATGTAATTTTTTTTTTTTTTTTTTTTTTAAAGAATCCAGGGTCCAGGCTGGAGAGATGGCTCGGAGGTTAAGAGCACTGGCTGTTCTTCCAAAGGTCCTGAGTTCAATTCCCAGCAACCACATGGTGGCTCACAACCATCTATAATGAGATCTGGTGCCCTCTTCTGGTGTGCATGCAGGCAGAACACTGTGTATATATGATAAATAAGTAAATCTTAAAAAAAAAAAAGAATCCAGGGTCCATGCCAGAGGTACCCCTTCTCTCAGTGTTGACGCCCTCCTCCACCTTCCACATGAAGAGGAACAGGGAAGTACTGCACAAAGCCTGGACCAGCTCCACCACTCAGTGTGGTCCAGCCCTCTACCAGCCCTTACGTGCTGACTCAGCCTCCTATTCCAGGGCTTTCTCGCTCTCTCTCTTGATCCTTCCTTCCAGCTGGAACATAGTAAAAGAAGGACTCATCTTAGTTTTGTTTTCTATTGCTATAATAAGATAAAATACCCTGACAAAAACAACTTAAGGACCGGGCGTGGTTGCATACACTTTTAATCCCAGCACTCGGGAGGCAGAGGCAGGTAGATCGCTGTGAGTTCGAGGCTAGCCTGGTCTACAAAGTGAATCTGGGACAGCCAGAGCTATTACACAGAGAAACTCTGTCTCAAAAAACAAAAAACAAAAAAAATCAAAACAAACAAACAAAACAAAACAAACTAACAACTTAAGGAAATAGTTTAGTTCACTATTCTGGATTTAGTCATGGGAAAGTCAAGGTGGCAGGTCTTCCCACATCAACATAATTAAGATAATAAGTACACACACACACACATACACACACCCCAAAAACAAAAGCAAAAAAAAAACCTTCAAGTCAACCTTATCTCTAGGTAGTTTATCATTTATAATCTCTTCTCAGGTGATTTTAGATTGTGACAAGTTACAATTAAAACTAATTATCATAGAGACTTATTAGTGAAGCATCATAGCCATAGGCAGCCGTGATGATGAGGCCCTGAAGCGGGAGAGCAAGCCTTCAGGTCCAAGGAGGAGCTTCATTACAAGAGACAACCAGGGCTGGAGAGATGGCTCAGCGGTTAAGAGCACTGACAGCTCTTCTAGAGGTCCTGAGTTCAATTCCCAGCAACCACATGGTGGCTCACAATCATCTATAAGGAGATTTGTTGCCCTCTTCTGGCCTGCAGGCACACATGCAGGCAGAGCACTGTATATGTAATAAATAGAAGAAGAAGAAGAAGAAGGAGGAGGAGGAGGAGGAAGAGGAGGAAGAGGAGGAGGAGGAGGAGGAGGAGGAAGAGGAGGAAGAGGAGGAAGAGGAGGAAGAGGAGGACGAGGAGGAAGAGGAGGAGGAAAAGGAGGAGGAAGAGCCAAACCAGGCAGTGGTGGTGCATGCCTGTAATCCCAGCACTTGGGAGGCAGAGGCAGGCGGGTCTCTGTGAGGTTGAGGCCAGCCTGGTCTGGTCTATAGAGTGAGTTCTAAGACAGCTATGGCTACACAGAGAAACCCTGTCTCAAAAACAAAGGAAAGACGGAGAAAGAGAGAGAGAGAGAGAGAACCATCCTAACAGGAAAGAGCCAATTTCCTTCAAAGCATTGTGCCATAGATAACATTATGGCATCCCTCAAAGGAAAAGACAGAACGTGATATTGGCTCTCACAATATTATGAAAGTTATAATATACTGTAGGCAGTGCGATGGGGTCTTAAAAGAGAGAGGCTACTCTTACGGTTGCTTTTTTGTTTTCGTACTTTGAGAGGGGAACAGTACATATGTGGATGTGTGACCTAGTCTAAATACTAGCGGTCAGCCGGGCGTGGTGGCGCACGCCTTTAATCCCAGCACTCGGGAGGCAGAGGCAGGCGGATCGCTGTGAGTTCGAGGCCAGCCCGGTCTACAAAGTGAGTCCAGGACAGCCAAGGCTACACAGAGAAACCCTGTCTCAAAAAAAAAAAAACCAAAAAACAAAAAAACAAAGGCAGGCGGATCGCTGTGAGTTCGAGGCCAGCCTGGTCTACAAAGCGAGTCCAGGACAGCCAAGGCTATACAGAGAAACCCTGTCTCAAAAAAAAAAAAAAAAAAAAAAAAAAAAACCTGAGAAAACAAACAGGCCTGGTTTCTTTGAGAAAGGGAGGCAGCTACGGCCTAATAGGACCAGCACCTGAATTCAATCCTCAGCACCACCTAAACCAGGAGCAGTCAGTTCATATCTATTATCCCACACTTAGAGGCAGAGCCAGGAGCATCAAAAGTTCAAGGTTATCCGTGGCTACATAATACATTTGAGGCTGTCCTGGGATATATGAGACCCAGTCTTAAGAAAAGAAAGACAAGCCGGGCGTGGTGGCGCACGCCTTTAATCCCAGCACTCGGGAGGCAGAAGCAGGCGGATCGCTGTGAGTTCGAGGCCAGCCCGGTCTACAAAGTGAGTCCAGGATGGCCAAGGCTACACACAGAGAAACCCTGTCTCGAAAAACCAAAAAAAAAAAAAAAAAAAAAAAAAAAAAAAAAAAAAGAAAAGAAAAGAAAGACAGACAGAGGGAAGGATCTTTCAAAGGCATTTTCACCCAATGATTTATTTCTTCCAATGAGTTTCCACCCTTTGATTGCCCATTCAGCTTTGAGCCCATGAATGAATTAATCTATCCATTCACAGCAGCTGGGCATGGTGGCGCACGCCTTTAATCCCAGCACTCAGGAGGCAGAGGCAGGCAGATCGCTGTGAGTTCGAGGCCAGCCTGGTCTACAAAGTGAGTCTAGGACAGCCAAGGCTACACAGAGAAACCCTGTCTCAAAAAACAAAAAAAAAACAAAAAACAAAAAAATAAATTAAAATAAAAAAAGACAGCAGCCTTTAAGCTCTCCATTAGTAATGTTTTCAGCTTGTTTCATACGTGTCTATGGTTGTATACTCCAGCCATGGTCCAGGATATCAAATTATTAAACAATGTATTTATTGCTGTGATGAAATACCTGACAAGGGCAATTTAAGAAGTAAAGCATTTGGCTGGGTGTAGTAGCACACACTTTTAATCAATCCCAGCACTGCAGGGGCAGAGGCAGGCAGATTTCTAAGTTCAAGGCCAGTCTGGTCTACAAAGCAAATTTCAGCACAGTGGGGTGTGTGTGGGCTAGACAGGGAAACCCTGTCTTAAAACAAAGAACAAAAGACAAGAAAGAAAGGATTTATTTTGGCTGAGAGTTTGAGGATACAGTTCGTCATGGTGGGTGTCTTAGTCATTGCTCTGTTGCTGTGACAGACCACGACCAAGTTAACTATTATAAGAGAAAGCATTTCATTGGGGGCTTGTTTCCAGTTTCAGAGGGTGGGTCCTTTATCATCACGGTGGGGAGCATGGTGGCAGGTGGCCAGGCACTGGGGTAATAACTGAGAGCTATATCCTGATCCATCGGCAGAGAAACCGGGAGAGGGAGAAAGACCCTCAGCTTGGCATGCGCTTTTGAAACCTCAAAGCCCACTCACTCCCAGCGACATATTTCCTCAAACAAGGTCACGCCCCCCAAAATCCTTCTAATCCTTTCGAATATATAAACATAGGAGCACCATTTTTTATTTGAATCGCTCCAGTGGCAAGGCACGACATCTGGACCATGAGCCACTGAGTCACACTGCAAGCATGGCTGGTGATCAGCTTATTTTTTTTGCTTTGCATTCAGTCCGGAACCCCGGCCCACGGGAGAGAGCAATACATAATCAGGGTGGGCCGTCATGTCTCAGTCAGCCTCCATCTAGAAACTTCTTCACAAGCATGCCCAGAGACTTGTTCCCATTGCCAGGCTAGATTCTGCCCACGTGACAGTTATTTACCAGCATAGAGGGGCATGATCATCAGACACTAGGAAGATGTCTCTTTATGAAAATGAAGGTACCCATGCTGGGCTGTGGCTGCCCGGGTAGAGCCGATGGACAAGCTATTAAGCTGCAAGAATCTGAGCACATTCAGCCTTGCTTTGGCTTCATCCTCTTTGCCAGAGAACGCTAGCTATCCTCCATTGCTGCCATTACTTTTTTCTCTAGTGGATAGAACTCCTAAAACTTAGCTAGCCACACAGCCAGCCTTCAGATAAAGACTACAGTTCCCAGCCTCCCTTGCAACTTGGTATGCTTCTGCACATATACTCTTTGCAGTGAGATTTTTGTTTTGCTTTGATTGCTTGTGTGTGTGTGTGTGTGTATGTGTGTGTGTGTTTCCTGAGACTGAGTCTGATGTAACTCAGGCTGTCCTTGAATTCTTTTTGTAGCCAAACCTGGTCTGGAATTACTGATCTTCCTGCTTTTACCTTTCAAGTACCAGGATTATAGGCATGAACTACCATGCCCAGGACATTGTGGATTTAAATTTTGAGGTGTAACGCACATATCACCAAAGTCATCCTCTCAAACTATCCAACTCAAAGGTTTTCAAGACAATTCACAAAGTTATGAAACTGAATTTTAAGCATTCTAGAACCTTTTTTTTCTTTTCTTTGTCTTGGTTTTTTGAGACAGGGTTTCTCTGTGTAACAGCTCTGGCTGTCCTGGAACTCCCTCTGTAGTTCAGGCTGGCCTTGAATTCATGGAGATCCACCTGCCTCTGCCTTCCAAGTGCTGGGATCAAAGGTAAGTGCCACCACGGCCCTGCTAAAACCTTTCTTAAAAGATGGCTGTCAGCTGGGCTTGGTGGCACACGCCTTTAATCCCAGAACTCTGGGAGGCAGAGGCAGGTGGATCTCTATGAATTTGAGGCCAGCCTGGTCTACAAAATGAGTCCAGGACAGCCAAGGCTACACAGAGATCCCTGTCTCAAAACAAACAAACAAACCAAAAACAAAAGATGGCTGTAAAATGCTCAGCCCAGCATGGTGGCAAACACTTTTGAATCCCAGCACTCAGGAAGGAGAGGCACAGGGATCTCAGTGAATTAGAAGCCAGCCTGGTCTTCATAGTGAATTCCAGGCCAGCTAGGACTACATAGTGAGACCCCATCTCAAAAAACCAAAACCAACCAACCAAACAACAAGCTGGACTGGAGAAATAATTCAGAAGAGCACTGGCTACTCATCCAAAGGTCCCGAGTTCAATTCCCAGCAACTACATGGTAGCTCACAACCATCTATAGTGAGATCTGGTGCCCTCATCCAGCAGGCAGGCACACATGAAGAATACTGTAAAAATAACAAATAAATTGCCGGGCGTGGTGGCGCATTCCTTTAATCCCAGCACTCAGGAGGCAGGGGCAGGTGAATCCCTGTGAGTTCGAGGCCAGCCTGGTCTACAAAGTGAGTCTAGGACAGCCAAGGCTACACAGAGAAACCCTGTCTTGGAGGGAAAACAAAAACAAACAAAAAAAGAAGTGCATATTGCTCTTGCAGAGGATCTAAGTTTAATGCACAGAAGCCACACTGAATGGCTCACGACTACCGCTTGCACTTACGCGCACATACCCACACATAGAAATACAAATGTAATTAAAATAAAAATACAATAATGCTTGCCTTTAAATTTTTAATTTTAGGGGCTGGAGAGATGGCTCAGAAGTTAAGAGCACTGACTGTTCTTCCAAAGGTTCTGAGTTCAATTCCCAGCAACCACATGGTGGCTTACAGCCATCTATAAAGATATCTGGTGCCCTCTTCTGGCATGCAAGTGTACACTTAGGCAAATCACCATATACCTAAATAAATAAATCTTTAAAAAATTTTTTTTAAATTTTATTATTTTGCGTGAGTGGGTATTTTGCCTGCACAGATGTCTGTGTACCACATGTGTGCAGGGCTCTTGGAGGCCATATCCCCCAGGCATCAGATCCCTTGGGCCTAGAGTTATGGATGATTGTAAGCCACCATGGGGGTACTGGGGATCGAACCCGGGTCCTATGGAAAAAATCAGACAGTGCTCTTAGCTGACTGCCGAGCCATCTCTTCAACCCTTTGAAATAAATCTCTAAAGTAAAAATAAGGTGGAAAGCAATTAAGGAAGACACTTGACGTTGACCTTTGGTTTCCACATGTGCAAGCACAGGCATGCTTAGGGACACACAGCCTAGGCACACACCGGAACATACATACAGAAAGAAGGCCATCAGTATTAATGGCACATGTTTGTTTGTTTTGTTTTGTTTTTTCGAGACAGGGTTTCTCTGTATAGTCTTGCTATACAGCCTATGAAGACCAGGCTGGCCTTGAACTCACAGCAATCCATCTGCCTCTGCCTCCCGAGTGCTGGGACTAAAGGCATGTGCTACCACTGCCTGGCACATGTTTGTAAATCCCCGTACTTGGGAAACTGAAGCCGAAGGGTCTTTAAGGCTTAGCCAGGCATCTGCAATTCCAGCATTTAGGAGGCATGGAAACGTGATGGTTGGGGTTCTATTGGTCATCCTGTACCGGGAGGACGGCAACATACCTGAGGGATGGCAGAACAGGCATCTGGAAGATTCAGGACACCTAAGGTCTGGGTGCTGCCAGCCTAACTGCTCACCCAGGCTTTTAAGTGAGGAAAAGATAGGCTTTCTTATTTAAGACAGTCTTTTTTGGCAGGGATGGGGGTGGAGGGTGTTCCTAATCTTCACAGCTGAACTTAAAGCTAACCAACACCAAGCAGTCTGGTGAATCAGTCTAAATTCTTAGTTGTAACCACAGGACTAATTTTAACTGGTTTGAGAAGAAAGGGGATGTGTTAAAGGACACTGGGTAATTTGAATCTCTAAAAGGGCTGGAGCCTCTGGCTTGGAAGTCTTCTCAGAAAGAAACAGATCTCGAAGCACGTAAAAAAAAAAAAAAAAAAAATTAGTTCAACAGAGCCACTGCTGCTGAAGCAAATGGCAGACTGGCTAATTCTTTCTCTCTAGGATGCAGTCATAGCCAACCTCTTCCACTATGGAAGTGCCTGGCACCCACTTTTCTTTCTCTCAGCCTCAGGTTGCCAAATGGCAAGATTCAAGCTTGCGAGGGCGATAGGAAAGATCATCCCTAGCTGCAAGGGAGGCAGAGAAATGATCGCTAGCTGCAAGGAGGGCAAGGGTGGGTGCAGGGGAAAATGATCATCGGGCTTCTGTGACGTGATTGGGTAGCCAGAAATAGTAAGCAGTGACTGCTATATGGACTCCAGCCTTCCTAACAGTTTTCCAAGCCAGAATCCCAGCAGGCTGTTGGTTGGATGGAGCTTCTGCTTTCTCCCTGTATGGAGACTTTCCCTGACAGATCGTGGCTGAAATGATGGCTTAATCGGCTACACTCTGGATGCTTTGTATTGCCCGCCACTTGGGATTCAATGTATCTGTATACTGCCTCTTACCACTCTCCAGTCCAGTGCAGTTCCTGACCCAGCAGAAAATGTCCCCTGGAACTCTCTCCCTTGGAATTTGTTTTCTTTCTTTCTTATTCTTTTCTTTTCTTTTCCTCCTCCTCCTCCTTCTTCTTTTTGAGACAGGGTTTCTCTGTGTAGCTGAGGCTGTCCTGGACTCCCTTTTGTAGACCAGGCTGGCCTCAAACTCACAGAGATCCACCTGCCTCTGCCTCCGGAGTGCTGGGATTAAAGGCATGTACCACCACACCTGGATTTATTTTATTTTTTAAAGATTTTTTAAAAAATTTATGATTTATACAGTATTCTGTCCACATGTGTGCCAGAAGAGGGCATCAGATCTCATTATAGATGGTTGTGAGCCACCATGTGGTTCCTGAGAATTGAACTCAGGACCTCTGGAAGAGCAGCCAGTGCTCTTAACCTCTGAGCCATCTCTCCAGCCCCCACTCTTTTTCTCTTTCATGGTGTTGGTGGTCAAATGAAAAGCTTCATGCATGCTAGGCTGGTGCTTTTTGGTGTATTTGTTTGTTTTGGTTCCATTTTTTTGAGATGGGAGCTGACTGTATAGCCCAAGCTGGCTTGCTCTTGAATGTGCAATCCTGCCTCAGCCTCCAGACTTCTGGGCTATCAAGTGTGTTCCACCAGGCTCAACTAGACTCCTTATCTCCAAAGAAGCCATCTCTGTGGTAGCTACTGATTCCTTGTGCAGACAGACTCACATGTACCCACAGGGACTCGAATAAAATAGGACAAGTAGAACTTCTCCTCTGGGCATCTATACCATGTTCTGAAACAATATTGACATAATGAAATTGAGATGCTGTGAATGATCAGCTGATGCTAAGAACCCTTCAAGTGAGACTGAGAGGTGCAGTGGGCTATAGCTAACCATCCCTACCAAAAATAAAACAGTCCTGCTTCCCTCAGCCGATTCAATTAGCTCTCTAAAAAAGGGACGTTTCTTTTCTTTTCTTCTTCTTCTTTTTTTTTTTATAACACTTCTCAACAGGCAGCAGATCTAGCAAGTGAGTTCTTGTGAACAGCAGTGAATAATCAGGTGACTGGGGCCAAGATGTGAAAGAAAACATGGCCTGGCTTGGCCATGAGTAGAGACGGTAAAAATGAATAATATTGTTTTGGTGCCATCTGGATTGGGTTTTGTGATCAAAAGCATACTTTTGCTTTTCTAGTCATGAGAGTATGCTGATGACAAAGCCTTTGTTGTTGGGGAGGAATTGAGTTTTTTTTTTTTTTTTTTTTTTGCCCCTTCCCCAGTGGGCTAGAGAGATGGTTCAGTGGTTAAGAGCACTGTCTTTTCTTCTAAAAGACCCAGGTTCAATTCCAAGCAACCATGTGGCAGCTTACAAGTATCTGTAACTTCAGTTCCATATGATTTGGCACTCTCACACTAATGCACATAAAAATAAATAAATTATTTAAAAAGCCGGGCGTGGTGGTGCATGCCTTTAGTCCCAGCACTCAGGAGGCAGAGGCAGGTGGATCGCTGTGAGTTCTAGGCCAGCCTGGTCTACAAAGTGAGACCAGGACAGCCAAGGCTACACAGAGAAACCCTGCCTCGAAAAAACAAAAACAAAGAAAGAAAGAAAGAAAGAAAGAAAAGAAAAGTCCCCCTCCCCCCAGTAGCCATGGTGGCGCATGCCTTTAATCCCAGCACTCAGGAGGCAGAGGCAGGTGGATCGCTGTGAGTTCTAGGCCAGCCTGGTCTACAAAGTGAGACCAGGACAGCCAAGGCTACACAGAGAAACCCTGCCTCGAAAAAACAAAAACAAAACAAAAACAAAGAAAGAAAGAAAGAAAGAAAGAAAAGAAAAGTCCCCCTCCCCCCAGTAGCCATGGTGGCGCATGCCTTTAATCCCAGCACTCAGGAGGCAGAGGCAGGTGGATCGCTGTGAGTTCTAGGCCAGCCTGGTCTACAAGTGAGACCAGGACAGCCAAGGCTACACAGAGAACCCTGCCTCGAAAAAACAAAAACAAAGAAAGAAAGAAAGAAAGAAAGAAAGAAAGAAAAGAAAAGTTCCCCTCCCCCCAGTAGCCATGGTGGCGCATGCCTTTAATCCCAGCACTCAAGAGGCAGAGGCAGATAGATCTCTGTGACTTCGAGGCCAGCCTGGTCTACAAAGTGAGTCTAGGACAGGCAGGGCTACACAGAGAAAAACCCTGTCCCAAAAAAAACAAAAAGAAGTGGGGTGGTAGTGATGCACGCCCTTAATCCCAGCACTCGGGAGGCAGAAGCAGGTGGATTGCTGTGAGTTCAAGGCCAGCCGGTCTACAAAGTGAGTCCAGGACAGGCAAGGCTACACAGAGAAACCCTGTCTCAAACAAACAAAATTGGTCGTAAAACACACTTTCACGCATGTGCACATACATGCACAGAAACCCTCCTTTAGGCCTATAAAATAATAAAGCCGGGCGTGGTGGTGCATGCCTTTAATCCCAGCACTCGGGAGGCAGAGGCAGGTGGATCGCTGTGAGTTCGAGGCCAGCCTGGTCTACAAAGTGAGTCCAGGATGGCCAAGGCTACACAGAGGAACCCTGTCTCGAAAAACCAAAAAAAAAAAAAAAAAATCCAGGTTCATTAATAGAATGAAAAAGTAAGAAAACTCAGCAAAGAAACACCATAGTCCTACTATTTAGAACAAAAATCCTTCAGTGCTCTGATGACTTCTTTCCAGTCCTCATGAATACACATGACACGGACATGAATATGCATATGCGTATGGGCTCATGCTGTATTTTGCTTAGCATGGTGAGACATTTTCTCTTGTTGATGGAGTCATTCCTTGTCTGGTCATATGTCATATTTGCATGAGTCTTCTTTTCTGTGTTGTGAGGTTTTTCTTTTTATTTGAGACAGGCCTCTATGTAGACTATGCCAGTCTTGAATTTGCTGTGTCTGAGGCTATCCTTCAACTTAGAGTCCTCTCGTTCCCACGCCCTGACTGATGGGATGACAGGTGTGGGCTAGAGAGGTGTATGCTGGGAGTTGGAAAGGGGGAGAAGGGCAGGGGGAACCAAAATGTCTCAGGGAGAGGGGAAGCCCCGCCCCTAGGCAGGGAGCAGGGCGTGCCAGCCACACCGTGCAGCAGGACATAACTTTTTGGTATTTTTTTAAAGATGTATTTATTTATTATTATGTATACAGTGCTCTGCCTGCATGTACATCTGATGGCCACAAGAGGGCATCAGATCACATTACAGATGGTTGTGAGCCACCATGTGGTTGCTGGGAATTGAACTAAGGACCTCTGGAGGAACAGTCAGTGCCCTTAACCTCTGAGCCATCTCCCCAGCTCAGGACCTAACATTTCTAAATTTAGAAATGTATTTTACTGTGCTACAAAGTGAGTCCAGGATGGCCAAGGCTACACAGAGAAACCCTGTCTCGAAAAACAAACAAACAAACAAACAAACAAAAAATGTATTTTAAACATTTACAAAATAAAGGCCAGGAGTGGTGGTGCGTGCTTGTAATCTCAGCACTCAGGAGGCAGAGACAGAGGCAGAGGCAGAGGCAGAGGCAGAGGCAGACTGATCTCTGGGAGTTCCAGGCCAGCCTGGTCTACAAGGTAAGTCCAGGACAGCCAGGCATACACAGAGAAACCCTGTCTCAAAGAGGCAAAAAAAAAAAAAAAAAAAAAATTTTTTTTTAAATGTGTATTTACGCCGGGTGGTGGTGGTGCACGCCTTTTAATCCCAGCACTTGAGATGTAGAGGCAAGCGGATTGCTGTGAGTTCCAGGACAGCCAGGACAGCCAGGGCTAAACAGAGAAACCGTGTCTTGAAATCTCCCCATGTGTATTTACATTTTAAACATATTTTTAAACATTTAAAAACCCACATGCATATATGTGTATCCCATGTATGCCCGATGCCCTTCGAACCCAGAAGAGTGTGTCAGATCCCCTGGAGCTATATGCGTGTGACTTTTTCTGTGGGTGTCGAGAGCCAAACCTTTGTGCTTAACAGAAGCATCCAGTGCTCTTAGCTGCTGAGCCACCTCTCAAGCCCTCCCCCCATCCTTAGGTTTTGTGACAGGGTCTCTCCATGAGACCTGGGCTTACTGACTAATCTAGACTGGCTGGCCAGCAAGCTCCAGGGATCTTCTTGTCTCTGCCTCCTAGTGCTGAGGTTATAGATGGCCACACCTGGTTTTAACATGGGTGCCGGGGATCTGAACTCAGGCCTGAATGCTTATACATCGAGCTCTTTACCCACTGACCTATCTACCCAACCCATACATGGTCATTCTTTTTGTTTGTTTGTTTTGTTTTGTTTTGTTTTCGAGACAGGGTTTCTCTGTGTAGCCTTGACTGTCCTGGACTCTCTTTGTAGGCCAGGCTGGCCTTGAACTCACAGAGATCCACCTGCCTCTGCCTCCCTAGTGCTGGGATTACTGGGATCACAGGTGTGCGCCGCCATGCCGGGCTTTACATGGTCATTCTTAAAGGAACATGGGAATGCTGAGCAAGACCTGCAGGGAATAAATAAGATGGGAATCTGGGTAAGTTTGTCTTCTGGTGTTCAGGTCCCCTTTGCCCAGTTGATAGGGGGAAAAAATGTCTCAGCTGGCCTGCCTGGATACAGTGGACTCTGTCCCTTTACCAGGAGAGGTGAGCAGGTGGCGCAGACACAGTCCTTGCCCTTCCCCCACTCCAGGCAGAAACAGTGTGGGGAGATAGCCAGAGGGACATCACTGGTAGAAGGCCAGCTTCTCCAGAAGCCTTTCCTTCCTGTATGTTAGACCCTGACCTAAAATACG
The DNA here is from genome assembly GCF_903995435.1 of Acomys russatus. Taxonomy (NCBI): domain Eukaryota; kingdom Metazoa; phylum Chordata; class Mammalia; order Rodentia; family Muridae; genus Acomys; species Acomys russatus. The sequence continues at coordinate 32,884,804 of NC_067155.1, read as the reverse complement.
TCATTCTCTGGGACGATTCTCTGGGACAATTCCCTAGTCCCTGGACCCGGAAAACCAGGCCCAGCTCCAACCTCAGAGGATTTCCTCCGCAGAGTGGTGACATAACGCCCAGGAGAGGCCTGCAAAGCTCCTGGGACACTCAGGTAGTGGAGCATCCTGGGAAGAATACAGACTTGTGTGGGGGAACCCAAGACGATAGGCACACGTGCCCTCTTATGAAAAGCTACAACCCGCGCTGCTGGGCGTGGTGGCGCACACCTTTAATCCTCGCCCTTGGGAGGCAGAGGCGGATTGCACAGTCGGAGCTCTGTGAGTTTGAAACCAGTTCCAGAGCAGCCAAGAAGTTAAGTTTCTAACCGGGGCCAAGCAGCTGAGGTGTCTATTTAGCATACCAAAGCAGACCTGGCTTCCAGGTTCTCCAGGCATCCTTCAATCCCTACCTGTTCCCTGTTCCAGGGCATGGCCAGCATACCTCACCCTCTACCCTGAACTTTCCAGGCCAGGGTCAGGGGCTGCCGTTCCTCCCCCCAACCCCCTCCCCCGCAGAGGTTCTTCCTTATAATAATCCAGCCATTTTGGTTACCTACTCTCTCCACTCCTTCTTTTGGCCTCCTGGCTGCTGTGTTTGGTTTTCTTCTTTCTCCCCTCCCCTCCCCCTCACATGGCTCAGGGTCATGGCTACTGTGGACTCTCCCAGATGTGTCTGCCTCTGGCTATGCTCTCCCACATCTCTACAATAAACTTTCTCCTAGGAGCAGTCATGACCTTCTCTTTTGCTTTTTCTTTTTTTTCTTTTTCATTCACTAGAGCTACATACTGAGACCCAATCTCAAAAACAAACAAAATAGCCGGGCGTGGTGGCACACGCCTTTAATCCCAGCACTCGGGAGGCAGAGGCAGGTGGATCACTGTGAGTTCGAGGCCAGCCTGGTCTACAAAGTGAGTCCAGGATGGTCAAGGCTACACAGAGAAACCCTGTCTTGAAAAACCAAAAAACAAACAAACAAACAAACAAAATAAAGGCTACAACCCAGAGTGGACAAGGGGGCTGGGGGGTGCAGAATCCCATTTTTGGGTTGGGCTCAAGGATAGAATACTTGCCTAGAATCACTCAGAGAGAGGCTGGGGGCCTGGCTGAGCAGTAAAGCTAACATCTTGCAGATTACAACGCTCAGGGTTTTACCCAAACCTATTCCTAATAAGAAGAAATAGCCACACCCCCTGGTACTATTAAATAATAAGTCCGTTGAGTATTACAGAAAGAACCACACATTTTGGCCCAGCCTGTTAGCAGATGCAGGAAACACGTTAATAAATACCTTTGGACGCAAACAGGTGGGGCAGTGGGAGGTACAGGAAGTCACCTGGGACCTCCTCTATCTCTAAAGTCACCTTTAGCTCCAGCCACAAGGGATGGGACTGTTGATGAGACAAAGCTTCCTGCTGGGCTCTGAGCCCAAAAAGGGAACCCGTAGGCAGACTCTCGGAGAGTGCCTGCCACACTATTGTTAATTCATTTGATTTGATTCCAGGTTGTATGCGAGGTAGATCCCAGGAGCGTCATTTCCTCTCTCTTTACGGCTGGCCACTCACTCTTTGTGGTGGGGAAGACAGAATGTGTTTGCTTTCCTGAGACACCACCCCCCGCCCCCCCAAGCTCTTAGGCTTCCTTGAGACCACCATGGGGACTCTTGGATGAGAGAGGGTGTGCTGCAGGAGAAGTCAAAGAGCTGTAGGCTGAGTGTGATGGTGCATGCCTGCAGTCCTACCACTTGGGGGAATGTCCAGGTTGAAGCCAGCGTTGGCTACATAGCAAGCCCCAGTAAATGTCTCAAAAGTCGGGGGCGGGGGGGCGGGGGGAGAAGCCGGGTGGCGCACGCCTTTAATCCCAGCACTCAGGAGGCAGAGGCAGGAGGATCTCTGTGAGTTTGAGGCCAGCCTGGTCTACAAAGTGAGTCCGGGACAGCCAAGGATACACAGAGAAACCCTGTCAAAACAAACAAACAAACAAGCAAACAAACAAACAAAAAAAGAGTCCCAAATGGACCCTCAGTCCCCTCACTGGAGGATTCTGGCCAAGGGTTCTACCGCTGCACTACACTGTCCCCAGCTCCTCACTGGAAGACTCTGTGAAAGGGTTCTGCATCCTCACATCCCCTTACTGGGGATGCTGGGCAACTCTTCTACCACTAAGCCATGCCCTAGTCCAGAAGGGTCCTCTTCCTCATACACCCGGGATGTATTTCTTTTGTTAGAAGGTCACTTGAATACCTTGCCCCAGATTTCCCAGGAGCGGACCACATACAACTCCAGATCCAGTCTCTCCAGGTCTTGCTTTGCTTGTGGGTCTAGTCTCACGTTCCTGAAATGCCAACTTGTCGTCAGGGCTGGGCAAGGGCCAGAGGGTGACATGGCAGGCCCTGAGTGGCAGGCATGAGCAGTGCCCCACCTGCCTACATGCCAGCTTGCTCCCGCCCTTCCCAGTCTAGCCCAGTTGCCCAGTTGCCTTGGCGGGAAGCAAGCAAGCAAGCAACACAACAGGTAGTGACACCCAGTGTCAGCCTGGTTTTATGAGCTTGGGGCAAAGGGCCTGTGACTGGTGGGTGGGGTTTCCCTTGTGACCTGTGCTCTGCCTATCTTAGGAGTAATCTCACAGAAAGTCGGGAGCTGTCTTGTTCGCCTCAGCATCTGGAATGAGCCTCACAGGCTGGTGCCACATCAGGGGTTTATTGCATGATTGTGGAATAAATAGGGAAAAACAAACATGAAAGAAAAGCCCACAGCTCACGGAAACCAACAATTAGGACAGGGATGGGAACACTGTGACCCTTGTGGCTTCTGTGAGGATGTTAGAAAAGGCAGGACTCCCAGAGTGTACTTGTGCCCTGAACCCGAAAGTGGAAATAGAGCCTCCGTCTATTGTGTGGTGTCCTGTGGAGACTGTGGAGTGAGAGGAGCCAGGGCCTACCCTATATCACCCCACGTCATCCCTTAAACCTCATCTATACCTAACTCAGTGCTTGCCTCTGGCCGCCCTGTCCCCTGTCATGCCCAGCACCGTACACCAGATCTTCCTTTTCCCCATCAAAACTTATCTGTGCCAGGTCTGTCTGGCGGAGAACCACAGCCTCCACTTTGTCACACCACAGACAAAAAAGCAGCAAGACCTTCACACAGCCGGGCAGTAGTGGCAGCGCACACCTTTAATCCCAGCACTCGGGAGGCAAAGGCAGGCAGATTGTTGTGAGTTCCAGGCAAGCTTGGTTTATAGAGCTAGTTCCAGGACTCCCAGGGCTACACAGAGAAACCCTGTCTCAAGGAAAGAAAAAAAGCAGGGCGTGGTGGCTCATGGCTTTAATCCCAGCACTGGGGAGGCGGAGGCAGGTGGATGACTGGAGAGATGGCTCAGAGGTTAAGAGCACTGGCTGTTCTTCTAAAGGTCCTGAGTTCAATTCCCAGCAACCATATGGTGGCTCACAACCATCTATAATGAGATCTTGTGCCCTCTTCTGGCGTGTAGGCACGCAGGCAGAATATTGTATAAATGTTAAATAAATCTTTTTTTTTAAAAAAAAGAGGAAAGAAAGAAAAAAAGGGATTTTTTTACACATCTGCTACTCTCCATCTTTCCTGCCTTTGTGTCATCTGCCTCTTGTCTATCTTTGGGGTTACTGCTGAAATGTCATCCTTTTAGAGAAGCTTCCCCTAATCACTAGAGCAGGCTGTCTTCCACACATGTTCTTCCACACCTAGCACGTGACCATAGATCATTCACAGGGTTCTTTCATAAACAGCTACAGGGGTTTTGGTCCTCAGCCAGAGCATAAACACCAAGAGAACAGGGACTGAGTCTGTCTTGTCCACCATGGTTGTGTTGGTGCCCAGGATCTGGTGAGGGTGCACGTGGATTCGATGACTCAGAAGGAGGATGCCAGGTGGGGTTGCTGCCTGCATCCTCTTGAGAGCCCAGTCCAGCACAGGCTGCTGGGAAGGCGAGGTCCAGAGTCTTTGCAGGAATTCAAAGTAGCTGAGAGATGCTTATAAGGCTATTGGAGCCTGCTGAGACTAGACACAGGAGAGAAAGGAATAGAGGCTCTGGACATAAGCAACATCCAAGAGAGCTAGGCAACTAGAACGTGTGTGTGTGTGTGTGTGTGTGTGTGTGTGTGTGTGTGTGTGTGTGTGTCTAAGTGTGCCGCCTTGGACCATGGGGCCTACCTGAGCCCAGGCTGGGGGTGCAAAGGGTATGTCTGGCCTTTAGCCTTTGTAAGACCAAAAGTATATTGTGGGGACTGAGGAGATGGTGCTGTGGGTGACAGGCTTGCTGTGCAAAGGGAGAGCCAGAGTTTGGATCTGCAACACTATGTAAAGAGCCTTAGCACTTGTCTGCAGTCCTAGCCTCATCACAGAGAGATAAGAGGCAGAGACAGGAGAATCCCCAGGCCAGACTACCTAGAGTATTCAGAAGAAAAATAAAATAAAATAAAATAAAAGGGGATCTGTCTCAAACAAAGTGGAAAGTTGGGACTGACATCCAAAGTTGTCCTCTGACCTTCAAATGCGGGGTATGGCATGTGTGCATTCATACATGTCACTTACATGCAAGAAGGCTCACATGCACACATAGATTAAGAAAAAAAAAAAAAAAAGGTCAGGGCTGGAGAGATGGCTCAGTGGTTAAGAGTGCCGCCTGCTCTTCCAGAGGTCCTGAGTTCAATTCCCAGCAACCACATGGTGGTTCGTAACCATCTATAATGTGACCTGATGCCCTCTTCTGCAGATAAAGCACTCTTATACGATAAATAAATCAATTAAAAAAAAAAGAGGTCATAGGGATTTCTCAGTGTAGGAAAGAATTCATCTACTAGTCAGGCCAAAGAAATTTAAAATACAGAAAGAGAGTCTGTCTTTGGAATCAGACAAAGTTTATTGAGCAAGTATTTCATGGGGAAAACCCCATTACCTACATTCCCTCATGGCCCCTTTTCCCCTGACCCTACCCAAAGACAAATTCTAAACTAACCTCTCCTCTTCTTCCTCATCCTTTCTTACCTTTTTAGGTAGGGTTTCACCATGCAGCCCTGGCTGCCCTGGAACCTCTATGTAGATTCAGCCGGTTTCAAACTCACAGGGAGCCACCTGCTTCTGCCTCTGGAGTGCTGAGGTTAACAGTATGCGCAACCATGGTGCACATTTACCTCATCTCTTACACCATCGGGCCAGGCATGGTGGCGCACGTCTTTAATCCCAGCACTTGGGAGGCAGAGGCAGGCGGATCACTGTGAATTTGAGGCCAGGCCAGACTGGTCTACAAAGTGAGTCCAGCCCAGCCAAGGCCACACAGAGAAACCTTGTCTCGAAACTCCTCTCCCCGCAGTCCACCCCCTGCAAAAAAAAAAAAAGAAGAAGAAGAAAAAAAGAAAAACTAAAACAAAGCAGAACAACAACAACAAAACCAAAACAACAACAAAACCCCCAAACAAACAAACAACAAAAGCCACACAGTATATGGTTTTAATTATATGTAATATTCAGAATGGGCAAGTGTTACAATGATTAAGGCCACTGCAACATATTTGGAATAGAGGAAGTTTACTGTAGGAAAGGTGGAGGGGTGAGAGAGAGGAGGGCGAGAGAGAGAGAGAGAGAGAGAGAGAGAGAGAGAGAGAGAGAGAGAGAAAGAAGGGGGGCAGGCTGGGGAGCTGGTGGGGAATGGGGGGTGGCGGTGGGGTGTTTCCTTTGATCAGGCACACACCTGGCACATCTGGTCATGGCAGCAGGCAATGATGTCAGAGGTTGCTAGGACCCTGGTATGAGGCTAGTGGGACCACCTGTATGCCAACAGTAACTCGCACAGAAACAGGAAGTAATTTAGGGGTGGTCTAGGGCTGGGGGAATGGGGCAGGGCGAGAAATCGGTTCCTTCCTTCCTTTGTGTGTGAGTGTGCATGCATACCCAACGGTCTGATGGTGTGGCACTCTGTTGGGGCTCACAGGACTACCTTTGGGAACTGGTTCTCTCCTTCTGTCATGGGATCCTGGGGGTTGAACTCAGGTTGTCATTCCGAGCAGCAAGTGCCTTTACCAGGTGAGCCACCCCTCCAGCTCCAGAATTGCTTTTCGTGGGTGATGAAAATATTCTAAAATTAGAGAAAAAGTAAAGAGTGATTATGTATAAAGTGCTCAGAGCAGTCTGACACATCAAAAAATGATTCGAAAGGCCTCGTTAAATAAAGCTAACCTCCAGAGGAAGGCATATATGCTGATGAACTTGGGCGTTGGAATCTGTTCGGTGACAGGATTTTAAAGGGATTTTTTTTTTTTTTCCATTCTTGAATCTTACTGCCTGTTGTGTACTTTTTATAAATCTTGTAAATGTCTTGTGGAGAGCATCGTTATATCGCAGTATAGATCACATATATAAGAAGGTTTCAGTTATTAGACATGAATGATGTCATGCTGAACTTCTCCCCCCCCCCCACTTTCCAAGTGGGAGGTGGCTCAGAGCTCTGAAAGGCACATGACGATCTGCCCTTGAGTCACACGCCTGAGGCAGGATGCAGAAGGCAGCAGAAGGCAAGGGTTTCACAGGGACGCCTTTGGATGGACAGCCCACACAGCGTGGAGATAAAGCCAGTTAGCTACCAAGCAGGATGTAACTGGCAGAGAACTAAATAAAGGCTGTGATGAACTTTAACCTATTTGGTCTCCCAACATGCTTATAGCTAGATTAAAGTAATTCAACGGCACGAAGGACTCAAGTTAGCAAAGCAAGGGACAGTCATAAGAACCTTATAGAGCAGCCAGGGGTGGTGGCGATCGCCTTTAATCCCAGCACTCAGGGAGGCAGAGGCAGGCAGATTGCTATGAGTTCGAGGCCAGCCTGGTCTACAAAGCGAGTGAGTCCAGGGCAGGCAAGGTTACACAGAGAAACCCTGTCTCTCAAAAACCAAACCAAATCAACCAACCAAACCTTATAGAGTGGGGCTAGTGTGACAGCTTAGTGGCTAAGAGCACTGGCTGCTCTTCCGAGGACTGGGTTCCATTCCCAGCACCCACATAGCAGCTGGTAATCATCTCTAAGTCCAGTTTTTTTTAAACAAAAATTTTTAAAGATTTATTTATTATGTATACAGTATGTATGAGATCACATTATAGATGGTTGTGAGCCACCATGTGGTTGCTGGGAATTGAATTCAGGACCTCTGGAAGTGCAGTCAGTGCTCTTAACCACGAAGCCATCTCTCCAGCCCTCTAAGTCCAGTTTTAAGGGGATCCAACACTTTCTTTTGGCCTCCTTGGGCACTGCACACATATGGTACACAGAGGTACTTATAGTCTTGCTATGCCTGTGAGTGCCCTGCCAATGTTTTATTTGTTTATTTATTTTGTTGTTTTTGAAGACAGTCTTGCTATGTAGTCCAGGCTGGTCTCACTTCCTGGGTGCATCAACATCAGCTGTATGCAGCACAGGATGGACCCCAGGGCTTTGTACATTGTGGGTAATCATGTCGCCAACCAGGCTATGTCCCCACGAGCATCATTTTCTTTCTTTTTTGTTTTTCGAGACAGGGTTTCTCTGTGTAGCCTTGGCTGTCCTGGACTCACTTTGTAGACCAGGCTGGCCTCGAACTCACAGCGATCCGCCTGCCTCTGCCTCCTGAGTGCTGGGATTAAAGGCGTGTGCCACCATGCCCAGCATAACCAGTGACTTTCAACAGGACCCTCCTGGATGCCCCATATGACCCAGCTGAGCTCTGAAAACCTTTACCCACGAGGCACCAGATCTCCATAGCTGCAACTCATCCTGCGCTAAGCTAAATAGACCTCATATCCATCAGCTTGCAAGCCTCCAGCAGAGCTAGTTGGCAGGACACACAGTGCCAGGAGGGTCTTCTGAATGATGGCTTGGCATGGAGGGAAACTTGGAGGAGGCTGCAGACAAGTGCAAACAGTTACAGGAACACTGAAGTATTATTGATTGATTCCGATCCCAGGGAAATCTAAACCTGAACTATGCTGAAAGCTGGCTTTCTTCTTTTCCTGATTCTGGAGTGAAACTTTACTAATCTAACAGGTCTTTTTGTTTGTTTTGTAAAATCTCTAACTACAAGTCTCCAAGGCAAGTCCTGGTCAAAGGTAGACACAGTGGGGTGGGAGCAAGGGTAAAGGTTTCCAGTAGGCAGCCTCTGAGGAATGTGTACCTTAGCCTATGCGCCATGCGAGGGGGAAAAACAGGTGTGTGTGTGTGTGTGTGTGTGTGTGTTTCAACTTTGGGGCTTACTCAAATAACAACAAAACCTGCTTTGTGATCATATAATGACACGTTGTTGGGGTGCATCTTAATTATGATTAATTACCAGGAGGATTATGAGGCAGGGCTTTCCCTGGGCCAGCTCCGCTCCTCACAGAATCCCTGGCTTCCTTGAATGCAGCGGACTGAGCTCCCTGATGGAAGTCACGGCACAACAGGGCGATTGTGCCTCCTTTCTAGACCTTTGCCTTCCTTCCCTCTCCCACAGAAAGACCAGCAGACAGCGGCTGACTTGAGATTCCGAGTGTCACAATACCAGCTACTTGTTTCCTCAGGTGTTTAGTAAGGCTCACCTCAATCATCAGCAGACACTTCCTCAGACATCCTGTGCCTGGTGCTGAGTGAGCACCACGGACAGCTGGAATTTACAATGGAGATTTGGAGGGAGTTTGGAGAAGTGGGGGTGGGGTGGGGTGGGGTGGAAGGAGCTCTATGCTTGCAAGTTGCTAAAGTCTCATCTGAGACGATGCAAATCAGTTCCTCTGTTGCTTTCGCTCACAAATTGGACCACCAGAGTCAGAAAAGGTGGTCTCCCCCTCCCCACCAAAGTGGCCTCTGAGCTATGTTACTGCAAGTACTTTGTGTTTCTTTTGTGTGTACGTGGATGTGTATGTTGTGTTTTGCATGTGAATTTGTATAAGTGTGTGTATCTTATGTGTGTTTGTGTGTGTGTGTGTGTGTACAGAGGCCAGAAGACAACCTTTGGTGTCATTCGGGGTGTGTGTGTGTGTTATTTGTTTGTTTGTTTATATATTTATTGAGAGGCAAACCCCAAGGATCCACTTTTTTTTTTTCTTCTGTCTCCCCATCCAGCAAGTAGTGTTCTGGGCATCAAACTCAGGTCCTTATGCTTGTAAAGCAACCTACTGGCCTTCACCGCAGTGTTGGAAGCTGCTCCACGCCTCACACACAGCACCAACACCTACCACAGTTCCTTTAGAGGACACCTACTTCAGGTTAAGGGCTGCAGGAGCTGCACTGCTGTCCTCAAGGGGTTTCCAGTCACAGGAACAATAAAACATGGCAGCGGTCCAGGGTTGGGCTGGGGCGGGGCTGTAGATGCTCAATTGTTTGAGGGATTGGTGTGGTGAGAAGTCATCGATGAAGTCATGTTCCAGGTGTGTCTTGACGAATGAAAAGAAGAGTATCTGCCAGGTGAACAAGAGGGGATGGGAAGGGCTGTTTTGGCAGAGAGGCCAGCTCAGCTCACTAGCTATGTCAGTGGGTGAAGTCAGAAACATCCTATTCTTGATCAATTGGTATTTTAAAAAATTCAGAGTTCCTCGGAACCTGATATGATGTAAGGGCCAACCTAAGATGAAGAGGCTAAGAAAGTTCTCATAAGTAAAAATGAAGAAAGCAAACCCGGTTTATGTTTTGAGTGATAAAAATACCAGGAACCATGTTGATAAAAATAAAAAAGAAAAAAAAGAAAGATAATAAAAAGAAAAGTAAGAATAAGAGAGGCAAAAGTCTCAGGCTGAATTATAAGTGGATTTTTATGGTTTTCTTTATATCTTCCTATAATTTAAATTTTAAAGTAATTGTTAGTGTTACCTGCTGCCCACACTGCATTCCTCTGTCTGCAGGGGGCGCACCGCTCGCCACTTCGCCTCCGACAGCTGAGGGGGCGGGGCCCCCCGGAGCCAGTATGATTTGACGATTGGCTGATCCAAATGTCGGTCACGCTGTTCCGCCTCCGCTCTACGTCACATGACGCAGCCCATCATGGCGGCGGGAGCGCGGCTGCTTGGGCCCGCGGCTCCGCAGGCTTGCTGCCGTTGCTGCTGTTGAGGGGCGGCGGCGGCGGCGCAGACGGGCGGGAAAGGAGGATGCTGGTTCTGCGGCTAGAGCGGCGGATGCAGACCAGGAACGAGGTCGCCGTTTGGCCGAAGAGACGCGTGTTCCGAAGCAGCCGGCGCCGGTGTCGCTGAGGCAGCGCGGCGGGCTGACTGACCGACTGACGGCGGCGACCCGAGAGCCCGGCCCCGAGGGGACCGCGCGGTGGACGAGATGCCGGGACCACCGGCATCACCGCCGCCGCCGGTGCTGCTGCTGCTGCTGCTGCTGACCGTCGGCAGTGCGCGGGCCGCGCCACTTCCGCAAACAGGTGCAGGTGAGCGGAGCCCGGGGGCTGCGGGGCCGCTGCGTCTGGCGGGGCGGCGGCGAGGACGGCGGGCCTGCGCGGTCTGGCTGCCTCTGCGACCGACCGGAGGCTTGCCGAGGGCAGGAGGCCGCCGGCAAGCCAGCGATCCTAGGGAGATTTCTTGCCGCAGGGGCGTGGGATGGGGGTGGGGGGGTGGGGGCGCGGCGACGCGCTGGGGGGGTTGGGGAAGACGGCGGGGCGAGGAGGCAGCGACGGGATGGATGCCCCGCATCCCTTGGGGACTCTTTTTCCAAGACTCTAAACTTGTTGCCTAAAGGTCCCTTAAGCTTCTGTCCGCGACACTTTTTCCCTTTTTCCCCCCCGGATATCACCTGCCTCTTGCGGCTTTTCTCACGTCTTATAATAAGAACCGTTTCTTTCCTCTCGTCCTTCCTTAAATGAAACCAATGACTCGGGAAAAGCTGTGCGGCTCCCTGAAACTTGTTCTGAAGTTGTAAATTGATTTTAGATGTTGTCGTTGTCGGTCTGTCTGTCTTGTCTGTCTGTCTGTCTATCTATCTATCTTTCCCAATGAATCTCTGGGGATGAGAAAGGAGCAACAATATTTTCATTTTAAGAAGCCAGTGATTGGAGTAGCAGCTTTTGAGTAACTATTGACAAATTGGCCTGAGGATAATTGCAGTGTCTATTTTAGCGATATCAGTGAGTGATTCTCTTTTCTAGCCCTCAGTCCTCCCATATTTTCTGCATATAGCTTTGATTGGGAGTTTATAAATAAAACTTAAGCCAAAGAAAACATCTCGGAAATTCGAAGGAAAAAAAAAAAAGATCTGGGCTAACTTTCCATTACTACAGCTTATTTATTTCAGTGGAGCGGTTGAAAGAAACGGTAAATAGAATTTAGTCCAATTTCTTCCTCTTTTGCTTTGAGGATACTGAAACACTGGCGGTCAAAAGATAAATTCAAGGTAACACAGCCAAGTTGTTGGATTCAAACCCAGATCTTAGATTCACTTTGTGGTGTGATTCCACCCCCACCTCCCAGCTCACTTGAAGTCAAGCTGTCAGGGGATGCACCTGAGGTCAAGGGTTAAGTGCAGAACTGCCTCCAGTCTATACAGGTGTTTTACACAAATCAGCAGTGAAAGAGATGTAATGGCTTCCAGAACTACACCAGGTTATATGCCATTGGGTGCCCTTCAGATGAGCATCAAATGATGTCACTATACTGTATAATGTAACACTGTGTTTCGGCTGTTGCCTTAGAATGGAATCTTTTTTGGTGTCTTCGGTGTTCATGTTCAAAGGATAAGATAACTGAATGTCAGGGGCTGGTGAGATGGCTCAGAGGTTAAGAGTGCCGCCTGCTCTTCCAGAGGTCCTAAGTTCAATTCCCAGCAACCACATGGTGGCTCACAACCATGTATAATGTGATCTGATGCCCTCTTCTGCCGATAAAGCACTCATATAGAATTAAAAAAAAAAAGATAACTGAATGTCATCAGGAGTAGATAGTCAACTAGGATGGACATTGCAGAAAATACCAGGGAGGCTGGAAAAAAATGATGTGGAAAGTTAGTGATATTGCTATGTAAGGATATTGACACAAATAGAAAATTAACGCTAGAGTAGTACAGTGGATAGAGTGTGTGTGTGTCCGTCCAGAGTATCTTGTGCCTATCAATTTTTATGCATTTTGACATATATGTATGTAAGCGAGGCAGGCTTGGTAGGGCACGCCTGTAATCCCAGCACTGCGAGGCAGAGACAGGTAGATCTCTGAGTTCCAGGCTGTCCTGGTCTACATCATTTTCTGTAGGCTGGAATTTCAGAGTGTTGAGGATTTTTTGTTGTTGTTGTTGTTTTTGAGACAGAGTTTCTCTGTGTAGCCGTGGCTGTCCTGGACTCTCATTGTAGACCAGACTGGCCTCAAACTCAGAGATCCACCTGCCTCTGCTTCCCTGAGTGCTGGGATTACAGGTGTGCACCACTGCCCCTAGCTTCAGAGTGCTGAATTTTGTTGAGGTAATGTAAAACAAAGCAACCTAAAAAAATAAGCTCAGGAATAGAAATAATCAGATTATGACAGGTGATTTGTATCAATTTTTCAGGTTTTCAGAATATGTTTTTGATTCTTGGAGTATAGCTGTATAATTTAAATGTATGGTTAAATGTGGTGAGGGATTAGCAGGTATATGAAACTCACTTGTGTGGAAATGATGCATTATAAATGTCAACCATAGCTGTATGGAATTGTTTCTCCATCCAGGTAGCTCATTGATATTATAACTGAGATAGGTTTTCTCTTTCTCTCTCACCCCTCCCCCCCCCCCTTTCTCCCTTTCTCTCTCTCCTGTACTAGGTATTGAACCCAGAGTCTCACACAGGCCAAACACTCCACCATGGAGATAGATTTTCTTGATCAAGGGTAAAGAAACTTTCACATTAATCCCATCTAGTGAGCTCACTGGTTAAAAAAAGAAGGCCATGTTTTGAACATGTATGGTAGATAAAAGAGCATCTGTACATTGAAAACATAATTGGGCTGCCTGAAGATCTGGAGACCTTACAAGGCAGGGCTAGCCTTCCCAAGTATGGGTAGGCTCACTACATGGAACCTTTGGCCTCTGTACTGGCTGGTTTTGTGTCATCTTGACCCAAGCTAGAGTCTTCAGAGAGGAAGGAGCTGCTGTTGAGGAACTGCCTCTATGAGATCCAGCCTCTAGGGCATTTTCTCAGGTAGTGATGAAGGGGGCGGGGACGGCCCAGCCCATTGTGGGCGGTGCCATTCCTGAGCTGGTGGTCCTGGGCTCTTTAAGAAAGCAGGCTGAGCAAAGCATGGGAAGCAAGTCAGTAAGCAGCAGCACCCCCATGGCCTCTGTATCAGGCTCTTGTCTTGGGGATCCTACCCTATTTAAATTCCTGTTGTGACTTCCTTCAGTGCTGTGGAAGTGTAAGCCTAATAAACCCTTTCCTCCCCAACTTGCTTTTTGGTGTTGGTGTTTAGTTGTAGCAATAGTAGCTAAGACAGCCTTCTTGCTCTTATTATTTGTAAAGGAAAGACTGTTTAATGGTGCCTTTGAGAAAGCTAACTTCTCAGAACTAGGTTGTGTGTGCGTGCATGTGTGCATGTTCGTGCGCATGTCTGTAATCGGAGCACTCAGGAGGCAGAGGCAGTATAGGCTCAATGCAAGGATCAGGGCCAACCTACATTGTGATGCTACATCGTAAGTTCCAGACTAGCTTCATATTGAGACTCTGTCTCAAAAAGATAAAACAGACAAAACAGCTATAACCAACAGGACTTCTCCTAGACTTGCCTATTTGCATGGGACACAAGGGGGCTGTGGCTAAAGTTCAGCTTTTTAAAAAAAATTATTTATTTATTTATGTGTATGGCTGTTTGCCTGCATGTCTGTCCGTGCACCGTGTGGGTGCTTGGTACCTGAGGGGGCCAGAAGAGGGTGCCAGATCCCCTGGAACTGGAGCCGTAGATGATTGTGAACAGCTATGTGGGGGCTAGGAATCAAACCCAGGCCCTTTCATCTGGTGCTCATACTGCTGAGCCATCTCTGCATCTCCAGTCCTTTACTTCTTGAATGAAAATTTTAGGTTAGCATAAAAAGTAATGTACTTAGCTGGACGTGGTGGCACATGCCTTAATCCCAGCACTCAGGGAGGCGGAGGCAGGTGGATCACTGAGTTCTGAGACCAGCCTTGTTTACAAAGTGAGTCCAGGACAGCCAAGCCTACACAGAGAAACCCTGTCTCAAAAAACAAAAACAAAAAAGTAATGGACTTCATTAGGGCATCATCCTTTGTATATAACTTTAAAAATCAAATTAATTTATATATGGTGCCCTTTTTATTCAGTCATTCTCAGGGTTGGAAGTTAAAAGGTGTTTACTCTTTGATTCATAGCTAAACTATGTAAAGATGTGGGTTGGCCTGTCTATGGAAAGTTGTCTCTCTCCCCCCACCCTCCTTTGTTTTATTCTATTTATTTATTTATTTATTTTTTTTTTTTTAGCTTTTCGAGACAGGGTTTCTCTGTGTAGCCTTGGCCATCCTGGACTCACTTTGTAGACCAGGCTGGCCTTGAACTCACAGCGATCCGCCTGCCTCTGCTTCCCGAGTGCTGGGATTAAAGGCGTGTGCCACCACGCCCGGCTTGTTTTATTTTTTGAGGCAGAATCTTGCTGGGCAGTAAAGGCTGTCCACCAAATCTGGATCCTGCTGCCTCAGCCTCCGGAGTGCTGAGATGACAGAGTCGTACCACTATGCCCAGTGCAAGGTGGCTCAGAAAGCGTTTGATTGTTGTTGAATTATATTTTGGGCTACTTCATATCTGAAAGATACCTTTTATCTGTCTCATGTCCCTTCTCCTGAAGATCCCTATTCTACTCTATAGACCCTTGTTATGGAAACTGATAATTTGCTGGGCCTCACTGGGAAGCTTAGGGAAAGGGAGAAGATCCTAGGTTGTTCTGTGTGGTCATCAGATCAGTCATAGGAAATACGGATATGCCTCTTGTAATAGCCTATGGATTCATAGCATGAATCTGAGTGGGAAGAAATGTAAGATCCTCTAGTGGTATCTGTGAACGCATTCCTCCAAGCCACATTGCCTTGGCATGGTAGGATAGTGGTTAGACAGGGAAACCCACTTCCACTGTTCTGTGGCATATTAGGTCACAGTACAGAGGAAGCTTTTAGGAGTTCCAGATAAAAGCCCTCACAGAAGCCGTGGGACTCAGCCGCTGATGCAACATAGCTTATGAATCTGGTGCTCTCAGTTCAGATGATGCTAATAGACTTGTATCTCAAACAGGAGTCCTATAGTTAAGGAATTGTTGTTCAAAGTCTGAATTTTTGTGATTAATTTTCAGTTTCTGAGAAGTAAATATTTTTTTAGCAGGCTTCTCGTGGAGATTCTTAGGGCTTGCAAGTGGATTTAGGTTGAGATTGCTCTAATTACTTTCAATTGGGGACATTTTTGTGTCACTAAATATGCTTCTC
Source organism: Acomys russatus (assembly GCF_903995435.1). NCBI lineage: Eukaryota > Metazoa > Chordata > Mammalia > Rodentia > Muridae > Acomys > Acomys russatus. The sequence goes on along the minus strand of NC_067155.1, from coordinate 32,869,365 downwards.
TGCACTTAATCAAAAGTCTGTTTAGTTTTGTAGCTGATGAGCAGTGAGGTTACCAAATCCTAGAGCTTGCTGTTATCAGTGTGCTGGCTGTTGATGCACTCTCTCTTCAAATTTGGAGAGTCCTTGTCCTTCTCTGTCCCCTGTGGGCTGTGTCACTTTGATAACGGCTGTACATATAATAAAAAAAGGACATTGTCGTGTTTAAAAAAAAAAAAAAAAAAAAAAAAAAAAAGAGGACTATCCAGGTTCAGAAACAGTTAAAATAAAAGAGTCCTCAAAAAAGTCTTTGTGGTCCCTTTAATCCCTGTGCTGGGAGGCAGAGGTAGATTGATCTCTGGGCTCTCAGTCAGCCTGGTCCTGGTCTACAGAGTCCCAGGACAGCCAGGGCTACACAGAGAAACCTTGTCCCTCCCCCACCCCCCCCCCCCACCCCCTAGTAATTGAACTTTTCAGACTAGTTGAGGGTAAAATTCTTGAAACCATTGTGGAAAGAACATGATGTCCTTGGAAGACGGTAGGCTTTGAGTTCGACCTGGGGGTGAGGTCTTCCTTTTCTGTTTCATTGGCTTTCATGTCAGGTTAGGTGAGGAGGCTAAATCAGGGAGATCCCAAGTTCAAGGCCAGCCTGAGCAATTTAAGAACCAGTCTCAAAGTTGGGGAAGTAAAATAAGGGTTGAGAGCCTGGTGTGATGTATGATCATTTAATCTTAGCACTCAGAGGCAGGCCTGGTCTCTGTGAGTTCAAGGCCACCCTAGTCTACGCAGTGAGTGCCCACCAACCAGAGCTACATAGTGAGGCCCTGTCTCAAAAAAGGAAGAGGTTGGGTAGGGTTGGGGATGTAGTTTAGTAGCATTTGTCTAAGTGTGCAGGAGACCACCCTAGGGTCAGTCTTCAGTACTGTAAAGACAAAACGAAAGAAATCTTGGGCCAGTTATCTGCCCTCTGGGCTTCTCAGAACTCAGCAAGCAAACAAAGAAACAGAAAAACAGGGCCTAGAGAGATGGCTCAGCTGTTTTAGAGCACTTGCAGGGGACCTGGATTTGATTCCCAGCACCCACTTGATGGCTCACAACCATCTGGAACTTCAATTTCATGGGAGGATCCAGTCCCCTCTTCTGGCTTTTGTGGGCACATGGTGAACATACATATAAAATAAACCTTTAAAAACCATCAATAGCAAGCCGGGCGTGGTGGCGCACGCCTTTAATCCCAGCACTCAGGAGGCAGAGGCAGGTGGATCTCTGTGAGTTCAAGGCCAGCCTGTTTTACAAAGTCAATCCAGGATGGCCAAGGCTATACAGAAAAATCCTGTCTTGGAAACAAAAAACAAAAACAAACCTATGTAAATGGCTGTTGGAAGGGTGGCTGGGTCGTGTCGTGTTGGTGCACCATGTCTGCTTTATGTCATGCCTGGTAATGCAGAGTTCTTCATTGCTCCAGATGTCTTTGTAAATTGGGGGGGGGGGGTTGGCTCATCTAATGATTTAGCTCGAAAGAAACAAAGCTTCATTAGTTTTGCTTTTTATTTATTTATTTTTTATTTGGTTTTTTGAGACAGGGTTTCTCTGTGTAGCCTTGGCTGTCCTGGACTCACTTTATAAACCAGGCTGGCCTTGAACTCACACCGATCTGCCTGCTTCTGCCTCCCGAGTGCTGGGATTAAAGGCTTGTGCCACCGTGCCTGGCTAGTTTTGTTGTTGTTTTTGAGACAGGGTTTCTCTGTGTAGACCAGGCCAGCTTCGTACTCAGAGATCCACCTGCCTCTGCCTCCCCCTTTTTGAGGCAGGATCTCATGTAGAGCCCATGCTGGCCTCAAACATGGCCTGCAGTGGAGGATGACTTTGAACTTCTGATCCTCCTGCCTCTACCTCCTGGGATTGGAGGTATATTCCACCTTGCTCAGTTTTATGTGATGCTGGGGACCGAACCCAAGGCTTGATGAGTGCCAAGCAAGCACTCTACCAACTGGGCTGCATTCCCAGCCACCATAGAGTCTCTTAAATGGTGATTGCTTTTTTTTTTTTTTTTTTTTTTTTAAAGACAGGCTCTCTCTGTGTTGCCTTGGCTGTTCTGGCTCCTTTTGTAGTCCAGGCTGGCCTCGAAATCACAGAGATCGGTCTGCCTTTGCCTCCCGAGTTTTGGGAAAATGGTGGTTGCTTAACGTAGAATATCTAGTTTTATTGGTATTGAAAAATCTGTTGTTCAAAATACCTTGCTATATGGAGGCTGGAGACCCTACAGGGAAAGCAAGTCAGTCTGCGGCCTTACTCAGGCTGTCTGAGCTGACATAGTCACTCTTCAGACTCATTCTGTTGGAGAACTGTGCTAGAAATTTTTGGGATGATCTAAATTAGTCTGCTTTTATGTAATAAACCTGTTTTTAAGCTCCATGATGACTAACACTCTTGCAAGTGAACAATAGCTAGTTTTAATTTACTTGAAGGAACCATGAACAATCTAAGTCTCCTTAATCCTAAACACAGCTGCACATTCCCTGAAGTACTGAAGTACCCTCAGGGGCTGCATGGTTAAGCCAGGCTGAGGAGTAGCCAGCCCAGGGCCAGTGCTTCTCATCTCACATATCTTCTGGGAGATGAATTTCCCTTCACCCCCCCCTACCCCCGCCACAAATCATATATCATTACAGTGTGCTGGCTGGCTATGCTTTACTCTTTATATTTTTTCTTTGTGGGCCAGCAAGATGGCTCAGTGGGTAAAAGTGCCTGCCACCAAGCCTAAGGACTCAGGGTGGATCCCCAGGACCCACATGATGGGAGAAGTAAACAAACTCCCACAAGTTGCCCTTCACAACTTGCATCCCTTCCTCCCTGAAAAATTAAATGCAATAAAATTTACTTACTTACTTTAAAGAGTGGCATGGTATAGAAAGGAAAAGCTGGACTGATGGTTTTGGAATGTACTGCCTGTTTAGGATGTAGATTCAACTTTCAGCTTTTCTTTGAGTCTTGAAATGACGGTGCTATAGGGAACAGTTAAGTACTTGCTGTAGTTCGAGAGGACCTGAGTTCAGCACCCATATCAAGTAGCTCACAACTACCTGTTAACTTCAGCTCCAGGGGAATTGGTACCTCTGGCTTCTATTGGTACCTGCACTCATGTGCCTATACCCACATGCAGCACACTCTTTTTTTTTTTTTTTCAGCACACTCTTATGCATAATTAAAAATAACAAAATAAATATAAAAAAATAAGGAGAAGAAAATTAGGGAACCAGACTAGTTGTGTTACCACCCAGGAGGTTGAGGCAGAGGATCCTGAATTGGAATCCAGCCTGGGTTACATCAATCAGCCTAAGCTATATAGCAAGACTAGAGTCTAAGGTCCAGGGTCAGTCCCCAGAACTTCGGAGGGGCGGAGGGAAAGAAGCCAGAGAAATAAGGTAAAAATCAGTGTGTTGGCAGAACAAAAATATTGCAATGATGTATTTTAAAATTGTGGCAAGTGACTCACTTGGAACCGTGCCTTAGCATTACAGTCATTTGCCACAAAAAACAGGCATATCAGAAAAATAACCTCAGTATTTTTAAAATGTTTTTTCTTGGCAAGGGTTAGCACAGTGCAGCAGTCTGAAATCTCATTTGATTTTATTGTGACTCAAGTGGGAAATGAGAGTAGTGTGAAGGGGCCTGACACTTAACAGGAGGGGGGTCCTCTCTCATTCTCACCACACCTGAGTGTGGCCATTCATCCTCCTATCTTCCTGGGCCTTGGCTGGAGTGGAGGAATTCATGGCATTTCAATTTGTACAGTCTGGCGGGTTTTGCATTTTGCTATATAATGTGTATTTGTTTTAATATTTTAAAAAGCCCAAGTTACTGCCAATTCAAATAAAGGTGCCAGGACAGTGTGTTGTGGCTACATAGCTCCTGGCTCCTTGTGTCTGCCCGAGTTTGGTAGCTCCCCATCTGGTGTGCTACATGCTCTTCCTGTCTCCATGCAACACCTTCTTTGGCTGGTGACTCCTTCCACCCCCTAAAAAATCTATCTCTACCAGGTGCATGCATGCATGTTCAGGGGTCAGCAGGGGTCAGGAGGAGCTGTCCACCTCGTTTGTTTTTTGTTTTTTGAGACTTGATCTTTCACTGTTCTGGAGCTTGCCAAGTAGGCTAGGCTGGCTGGCCAGTGAGCCCAGGGGCCTTCCTGGTACTGGCTGTTTTGCGTGAGTGCTGAGGATCAAGCTGAGGTCCTCAGACTTGTGCAATAAACATTTACCAACTGAGCCATCTCCCCAGCGCTTTCTTAAGAGGTCAGCTGACCTGCTTGTAGTTTACGAAATACTCTGTGCAAATTCTCATCTTCCTTTGTAAAGCTCTTCGTAGACCCCACTTCCTCCTAATCCTTTGTTCTGGTCCAGGTCTTAGAGAATCCTACTCCAGTAACAGGTCGCTGGTTGATGACATTGCAACTTAGGTTTTGGCTATTTTTCTTAGCACTCAGCCAACTTTTATCAACACACACGCACGCACGCACGCACGCACGCACCCCCGTAGCACACAAAGAGACAGACACTCTTAGTAAGGAGGGGGTCTCCAAGGTTGCCTTCTCAGGTTTTTCCTTTGACAATTTAAGTGCCACTTGAAGGTATATGCAGAGCATACTTGTACATCAAAACATTTTTTTTCCGAGACAGGGTCTCTCTATGTAGCCTTGGCTGTCCTGGACTCACTTTGTAGACCAGGCTGGCCTCCAACTCACAGCAATCCACCTGCCTCTGCCTCCTGAGTGCTGGGATTAAAGGCGTGCACCACCACTGCCTGGCTACATCAAAACGTTTAAAAATGAATAACTTCTACACTGAAATACTGTAAAAGTTACATGATATGGAAGGCAGTAAGGAAAACCTACTAGTAGGCTCTCAAAAAGTGTAGATTCCTTGTGCCTGTCTACCACTTGCACTTAGCAAAGCCCTTCACGTTGTAAGCCCTTTCAGTTGGCTTGCCAGGGCTGTGTCTAGTGTTGCAGACATTTCGGTTGTAGATGCTCAGTCCAGTGTGTAGGTGAGGATCCTGAAGATAATCCTAAATTCACCAAAGCACGATGCAGAGTTTGCGCATATAAAGAGGTGGTGGAAGTCAGCAGCTTGTTCTTGGGCACACTTGATTTTTCATGCAGCCATTGACCTTCAACTGGAGCGAGGGCATTTAGAGTGTGTTTTGTTTTTGCTCTGTGTGTATGTGCACCTGTTGATGTCTATGGGGATACATTTGTTGTGTGGTTTTGCATGCATTTATAAATGTTCACATGTGCAGGCCAGAGGACAGCCTCAGATGTTTCTCAGGCACCATCTATCTTTTTCACTTGAGACAGGGCCTCTCATTGGCCTGGAACTAGCATGTAGGCTAAGCTGACTAGACAGCAGGCCTCATCTGTCTGCCTCGTTTCCCTGCCTAAGTGCTAGGATTACAATATTATGTCACCTAGCCTGAACTTCTGGCCCTCCTGTTTGCATCTTTTCAGTCCTAGGACTGCAGACATGGACTGCAGACTCACTCAGCTTCTGAGTGCTAGGATGGAACTCAGGACTTCCAGTGTGCTAGGCAGGCACTTTACCAATTTAGCTATAGCCCAGGCCTTCAGTCTGTTTCCAAAGCTTTTATTTTTATTATGGAAAATGTCAAATGGATACAAAGGTAAACAGTATCTGAACCCACAGCAACATACTGCGATTTACATCAGTCTTGTTTCACCTGTACCTTTCTTGGTGCTAGAATCCTTTCATTTTTATGTGAATCTCAGTTCCAGATTATTTCAGTTGGAGCTGATTGGGGCCTGAGTGTTTTTATAAAACAGGATCCCGAGCTGGGTGTGTTGGCGCATGCCTTTAATCCCAGCACTCAGGAGGCAGAGGCAGGTGGATTGCTGTGAGTTCGAGGCCAGCCTAGTCTACAAAGTGAGTCCAGGACAGCCAGGGTGTCTTCTATGAGCTGGGACTATAGGCATGTGTTACCATAGTGGGCAGCCTTCAACTTTTTATTACAAAACTGAGGTCTTGTGAACTGTTGAGTTACAAGCCTCTCAGATTAGCCAGGAAAGCCAGGCATTGTGGTATACTCCTGTAGCCTTAGCCCTAGGTGCTCAGAAGTGCGAAGCAGGAGAGTTGCTTAAGCCTAGTAGTTCCAGGCTAGCCTAAGACCTGTCTTTAAAAAAAAAAAAAAAGTTGGGGCTGGAGAGATGGCTCGGGTTAAGAGCACTGGCTGTTCTTCTAAAGGTCCTGAGTTCAATTCCCAGAAACCACATGATGTCTCACAACCATCAATAATGAGATCTGGTGCCCTCTTCTGACGTGCAGACAGAACACTGTATACATAATAAATAAATAAATCTTACCCAAAAAAGGAAAAAAAAAAGTTAGCCAGGCATGGTGACACACGCCTTTAATCCCAGCACTTAAGGAGGCAGAGGCAGGCAGATTGTTTTTGAGTTCCAGTCCAACCTGGTTTACAAAGTGAGTCCAGGACAGCCAAGGCTACACAGAGCAGCCCTGTCTTGGGAAACCAAACCAAACCAAAGAAAAAAAAAAAAAAAAAAAAGGAAAAAGTTGCCAAACTTAAAGTATTGTGCAAATGGCAGATGTTTCTTCAGGAAGCTCGGTAAATCCAACCTGTGCTGCTTAGAAAGGGTATTTTCTTCCTCTCTGTCTTCTGCCCAGCATTTCCCTCTGTAGCTTGGCTCTCTGTAGGCAGCAACTGTTCCCTCCAGAGATGCAGCCTGTCAGTTCCCCAGCAGAGCCTCACTTGACTTTTACC